>NW_011495030.1:8104291-8173305 GCF_000754665.1 Bison bison bison
CATATGGCTTTTATGTTTCAATTTGTTGATATGGTGTATCACATTGATTGATTTGCATATATTAAAGAATCCTTGCATCCCTGGAATAAACCCAACTTGATCATTGTGTATGAGCTTTTTAACATGTTGTTGAATTCTGTTTGCTAGAATTTTGTTGAGGATTTTTGCATCTATGTTCATCAGTGATATTGGTATATAATTTTCTTTTTATGTGTTGTCTTTGCCAGGTTTTGGTATCAGGGTGATTGTGGCCTCATAGAATGAGTTTGGAAGTGTTCCTTTCTCTGCAACTTTATGGAATAGTTTCAGAAAAATAGGCATTAGCTCCTCTCTAAATGTTTGATATAATTCCTGTGAAGCCATCTGACCCTGGGCTTTTGTTTTTTGGGAGATTTTTGATCACAGTTTCAATTTTAGTGTTTGTAATTGAGTTGTTCATAATTTCTATTTCTTACTGGTTCAGTCTTGGGAGGTTGAACTTTTCTAAGAATCTGTCTGTTTCCTGTTTTTGTTTTTAAATATTTATTTTTGGCTGCCTTGGGTCATAGTTGCAGCATGCAGGATCTTTCCACATGGCATAAGGGCTCTAGAACTTGGGCTCAGTAGTTGCCCTACAGTATGTGGGATCTTACTTCCCCAACCAGGGATGGAACCCATGTCCCCTGCATTGGCAGGCGGATTCTTAGCCACTGGACCACCAGGGAAGTCTCCAGTGCTGTTTTTTTTCTTTTTATTTTACAAGTCACAGTTGTGGCTTATGTGGTTTATAGCTATAAGATTTTTGGACCCGTAGTTTATCTCTTTCTATGGTTCTTTTGGACTAGACATCAAGGAAACACAGGCACCATCCACCCAAAACATGGCCTTTTGTGGTTTGTCGTAATACTCACTTACCAAAGGTTACAACTGATTAGAAATGAGATAAATTTTCTTACAACAAAAGATAAGTAGGGTATTTGGAACCTAGAAAGAGCTTAGAGGAAAAAAGTAGCAGTAGTAGTAACAGTAGTTAATTTTGTAATAGTAGTAATACTAGCAGAAGTAGTTGTAACAGCTGCTGAAGGGGCAAAATGGCCTCAGTTTTAAGCACCTACTATATCCAGGTGCTATACTTGATATCTTACATGTTTTATCTCATCTAATCTTACCGGCAGCCCTGCAAAGTAGACATACTCTCCCCATATTACAGGCAAGAAACTGAGATTCAGAGAACTAACCTGCCTAAGGACATGCTGTTAGTAAACAGCAGAGCTGGGTCTGCCTGTAAAACCTGTGCTCACTCTAGTTCACTACCTATTCCCTGACCTGTATGGAGAGCTGAGTTAGATGGCCTGACATCAATCTAGATCTCAGTGCTTAGGAAAGAACTTTCTACCAATGGTTATTGTGTCTTCTTTGAAAACCCTCGAAAGTCAAAATAGTATATATTCAAGCAGAACAAGTAGGTTTTTATATTTTTACCCCCATCTGATGATATACAGTTCCAAGTTTCAGACTTAAGCCAGCCAAATGGCTGAAGTTTAATCAGCAAGGTCAAGGCTAACGGGCAAGGTTTTCTTTGACTAAACGATTTTGAGTTTCAAGCCCCACCTCAAGCCCTAGGGATATGGTTAACCATTATGTGTTGAGGCTTCCAAGAAGGATCAATGGGTAGGGGCACAAATCACTTCTGACAAAGAAAACCCACCAGTGCATTCAGTTTAAATGTTTTCAACCAGCACTGACATGAACTTAGTGTTTCCAAAGACTATTTAAGTCAAAACAGATCTGAAGGATTACGCAAAAGCCCAAAACTTTGAGAGGGATTTGGACTGCTCCAGAAATCTCTAATTGCAAATTGGTGGTCACAGCCACTGAAGGAAACCACACTTGTCAAAGAACTCTGGTCTGTGTTTGACCAGGCCCTCAGATACCATCTGTGACACATCACCAGGGAGATGAATGAGCAGTAAATCAGGTTGGTGAGAACTCTTGAGGCTTTTCGAGCCCACAGAATATGGATTTGTGGATAGAATCAGGGAGTCTTCTAGTTTAAATTGACAGTGTCCCCATCTTTGGCTTTCAACCCAGTGGCATCCTTGGCCCAAGGATGAGAGCGTGTGTCTAGAAAATATAGTGGGTCCCTTCAAAGCTCATTCAAATCCAGGGATTTTTCAGGGCAGGGCAAACTCTGGTTTTCTTTGAAATGACCAGATTTAAATCATCTGGAAAATGTTGCTGATGCAAAATGGCTTATTCCAAACAGAAATATCCCTAGTGCCACATTTTATCCACCTGAGAGGGACCTTTTTAAATACAAGGTATTTAAAATCCCCTTCTGGATTCCAGATCTCTCCTCCTTTTGCACAAAGGGCACCCACTGGCAGAAAGGAGTGGTCAGGAATAAGCAGTTGTACCTTGGACAGGAGTCATAGCTATTTCTCAACTCAGTGCTCTAAAGGGCAGTTCCCAGAGAGGCCAAGAGTCTTGTGATGTAAAGGAAGTACATGAAACCTGCTTGGCTAGTGCCTCATTCCTTTGCCTTCACCCTGAATATCCTTGCCCACGCACCCCTAACCCAATCCCTCTACCATCCTTCAAAGCAGTACAAATTCCTGCCACGTATCAGATCCTCAATAAGTTATTGCTTGGCTGAGTAGACAGACGAAGGGGGGAAGCAAACAGGTGGAGATGTACCTGGCCCTTGTTTAGGATGGACGGATGCATAGATGGGTGGATAAAGCTCTCCATTAACACCTTCGTTTGGTAAACTCTTGCCTTCCTCTTTAATCTCTCTCTAGCTCATTCATTGAGTGCCGCTCATGCAGTTCCTCTCCACTTCCTTGAATTAGAATGATGAGCCACACCTCCCCCTGGAAAAAGCTCACACTCCCCTCTGTCTCCCACAACTCTCTAATGAGGCAGAGCTGGTGCTCAGCAGAGAAGAGATTCTGACTGGCTAATTTGGGAGACAGCAGTAACTGACTACGGGACTAACCACTGTGGGCCAGGGGCCTGGAGGGGAGAAATAGGTGTCTAACTCCTTTTGTGCTGGTGTGTTTTGTCTACAGTGTCACTGCCACCGCCGCCAGCATCGGAGCTGCCGGTGTGCCCCAGGCCGGCCTGGTGACCATGGTGATTGTGCTGAGTGCTGTGGGCCTGCCCGCGGAGGATGTCACCCTCATCATCGCTGTTGACTGGCTCCTGTGAGTTGGAATAAATGTGCTGCCTCTGCCGGATGGGAAGGCACGCTTCCCAGCCATGCAGAATCTACAGTCTGTCATTATCCTCTCCTCAGATTGCCTAATGAGCCATCTGTTGCTGCTTTAATTTCCCTCTGACTAGGCCATCTGATAATGTGCTTAAAAATTAACTCCTCATAACTTCAAGCAGTGATTTTATAAAGGCAGTGATGTTCATTAGTGTATTATGCCTGATAACGCTCAAGGTTAGGATCTGGGTGTGGGATGAGATAAACAACATAAAATAATGTGAAGACACTGGGCAAGGCCTCAGCCATTCCAAACCTCATAGGCCACCCTAGCCTATCCCAGCCCTGGGTCAGCACCATAGGTTCAGAACCACCTAGTTCAGTGTCAGCCCACCTTCCCAAGATCGTCAGCACCATCAGGACACAAGCAAGGGCTTCGGGATAAGGTTAATTGGGATCTGAATCCTGGTTCAGTGGCTGTTTGACCTTGAAAAAGTTCCTTAACCTCTCTGGGGGCCAGCTGCATTATCTGTGAGATGGGGATGATTCTGTCAAGTTCATGGGGTTGGTGTAAGGATTAAGTGAGCTATGTGTGTCCAGAACACACATAGCTATGTGTGTGAGAAGTGTGTCCAGAACAGTGTCTGGCTGGCAGTATGTGCTCAGTTAACAGCAAGTTTAATTGTTATGATTAGAATGAGTTGAACCATTCAAGCCTAGGTTCATTCCCAACAGTTCGTTCCCTCTCTTTCACACACACACCTCCCTAAGAAACACAGCAGAAGATCTGGGTAAAAACATATCTTTTGTGACCCCCAAGGTTAAAGTTAGAGTGAGCCTGGTTCCTGGCTTTAACCTTGATACCCACTCTGTACAGTGGTCTTTCAGTAGCTGGGTCTGGCTCTGTCCCCTGGCCATCAGGGGAAGAGTCTGCTCCATATGGAGCCTTCACTCAGACCCAACCGAGCTTACTGGGCAGTACAGTGCCATGTAGTTTGCAAATAGCAGCTAAAAATTGTAGAAAGAGAAAACAGAAACATTCCATGTGGCTTTGAAGGTACAGTCATGTCCCCAAAGGCAGAAGCTTCTGCTCTTGGGAGGCTACTTTGGGGCCCCCTCAACAGCTTGCTGGTTCTTTGAGGCCCAACTGAAGTAGCCCCTTTCTTGCCAACATACCCTACTATTGAGACAAGTGCCTTTTGTCTAGTGGTGATGGTGGATTTGCACTCTTTCCTCTCCCTGGTTCTTCCTGGAACACTGGTGACCTTCACTTCTAAGACACCCAGAGAAGTCAAAGGTGCAGCTTGATCTACGGAACAAAAAGACACTAGCTGGTCCACAGCAGGGTCTAGTTCAGTCCACGTTCTAAATAGCAGGAGGGCACCCAGAATGGACATGTGGGAGCACTGCTGGCCTTTTCTGTCCTGCCGGTGTAGCTTTCACAGGAACATTCATGTAGACAGTTCCTAGCAACGGTGCTCCAGCACCCCAGATACCTCTCCACCTCCTCGTCGTCCTGCTGCTGGCCTCTCCGCCAGGCCTTCTGGGAGTTAACACTAGCTGAGGTGCCCCAAGGGGAAAGCTGCTCACAGGCTGGCCTGGGTTTTCTGACCCTGTGCTCAGCAGCATCCTTGCTGGCTTCCTCATGGAGTGACCTTGTGTGGGAAAGAAAGGAGCACACTGGGGACACACACATACACACTCCTGCTTGGCACACACACACACACACCACCCCACAAAACATCCAGGTTCTCTCACCTTAGCCAAGAGAAAGCTGAGAAATGCACACAAGACAGAGGCTAGGGTTAAAGACTAATGAATCCTGACCCTCCCCACAAATATCTGTGGAGATTGTGTTCACATTTCTTTGGGAGGAAAGGAGGGAATTTAGGAGATGATGCTGGATTCGGGGGCGTCGTGACTGACGAGGACCCGGGGCAGCCTGTGCGCTCATTTTGTGCCTTTAGAGACAGCCCCTGATCCAGGCCTGTGAAGTGGGGGGCCTCTGGTTAGCCAGCCCTGAGAAGCACCCTCTGTGGTTTGCTGAATTTATAACTGAATTCCTCAGGTCCTTTCCTGTCTCCAACTCGAAGGAAAGTGAAACCCGGGCTTCGTGTCTGACTCACCTTCTGTCCTCCCCAGGGACCGGTTCAGGACCATGGTGAATGTCCTTGGAGATGCCTTTGGGACTGGCATTGTGGAGAAGCTCTCCAAGAAGGAGTTGGAGCAAATGGATGTCTCATCGGAGGTCAACATCGTGAACCCCTTCACCTTGGAATCCACAGCACTCGACAATGAGGACTCAGACACCAAGAAGTCCTACGTCAACGGAGGCTTTGCCGTCGACAAGTCCGATACCATCTCGTTCACCCAGACCTCACAGTTCTAGGGCCTCTGGCTTCAGAAGACTGGGGGTGGTGAAGGACCTCTCCAGGAGAGTCATCTCTTAGCAAATTCAGACATTAAATAAGGAAAACACTAACAGCCAACTGTACATCTGATTTGATACAGACCTCCAGATTATTTTCTATATTTGGATTCACAGCTTTTGCTCACCAGGTACTGGGATTTGGAGGTGAGTAAGATGAGAGGAAACTGATTAAAAGGAAAGCTGTATTATCTGGAATTTTTAAAGTCTATGAGAGACAGAATTGGGAAGTACATAGAATAGACATAACTGTTTTAATTAGGTAATAGATGTGAAAGAGAAATTGCTTTCTCATGCACGGACCAGTGTTTTGGGTTTTTTAAAAATATACATATATATATATTGTCATCGACTACACATTTTTACTCGGGCTTTCTATTGCCATGGATTTCCTTTGACCTCTCACATTTGTATAGATTATAATGAAGCTAAACAACAGCGCCCCCCCCCAACAAAGTTAATGTGCCAAATTGTCCATTTTGAACCCATCTCCAGCCAATTTCAAAGGAACTACTTTGAAAGAAAACAGACCAGCACAGTTCTGCAATAATAGTTTTAAGATGGGTGTGAGATTTGGGGAGAAGAGATTTCTTTTTCTCGATGTACTGTATGGGGATGCTGGTAACTACTGACCCACTGTTCAGTAGAGAGCTAGAGATATATATATGTATATATTTATTATTTTCATATAATTTGCCAGACAAAGGTCAGAATTGAACTCTCAATGTGAAATAAAGTGCTCTCCTTGTACTTGAATAATAACTATGATTGCAATCCAGATCGGTTTTGGGGCTTAATCAGAACTCCTCTCTCATAAGCACTACTAGAATGAGAAATCATGCTAGTTGTTTGTCTCATGTCTGTGTATCAGCCCCAAAGCAGAGACACATTCTGGTAGCACAGCCACTAATTTAGAGCTTCCAAGATACTACTGCTGGGAGGCAATCTGTATCAGCTCTACATAAGACTATATTCATGGGGTCGCAAAGAGTCGGACATGACTGAGCGACTGAACTGGACTGAACTGAACTGATACACAAAGGTGTCACTCATATAAGGCTGGGTGGGTTTTTATCCAGCTGGATATGTTTAATAATTATATTATCCAACTATAATTCCTCCAAGGTCAATTATACCCACATAAAATGACAGTACTTTGCCTTTTTCTACCCATCAGACCCAAACAACATTGGCACAGCTACCAGCTAAGTTGTATTTTAATATAGGTTTGATGGATCGTGTAAGCCACACTGGCCAGAAAAGCACTGTCCCTACCCTGGATTCTTGCAAAGTAAATCCCGTGACATGAGACATTGGTATCAGTGGTTCAGGGAATTCTTGCATTGAACGAAACTTGTCTCCTCTTCCAGGGAAGATGGTTCTAACTAGTAGTCTAGCAGTCTCAGCCCCTGCTCATTAAAATCCGATGCCTGTCATTCTTCTGTTCATTTGTGAGGACATTGTATTAAAGTCTGTGCTTGGCTCTCATCTTGTAAATAATGCTTAACATAAACTTATAGTTACACCAAGATCCAAAATAGTCCTGTTTCTGCAGTACTGCATAGCCAAGTTAAGCCTAGCTAAGAAACCAGAAACTGTGCCAAAGATCATGGAATAGTTTTTTTTTTTAAAAAAAAAGTTCTGTATTGACCACCTGTACCTGAAATCTTTAAGAGAATGATACCAAATGATCATGTAAACATAAAATGGACCTGTGATTAAATGTGAATTTTAAACTGCTAATGTTGGTGTTATTTATAGGAAGTAAATGTAAATTCAGCTGAATCAGCAACTTATCTTGGGCTGAATGGTTCAACCCCCTTGGCAGGCTGCTCCAACTTGAGGTACTAGAGCTGACAGAGCTGTTCGTGAACTGCAGGTCATCCTTATTTTGGAGTGAGTTTGTAACCAGCCTCTTAACACACTGTGCAGTTAACTCATAAAAGAGAACAATGTTCCATTTCTGTCTCAATAAACATTGCCGTCACTCTTTCTTCCCTGCCTTTTCTTCCTTTATCTGTTCTTTTTATCTCATTCCCTCTGATGAGTGTGGGAAGGGAAAGACCTGGTCAGTTGATTCAGACTGTACCCAGATTATTGTTTTCAAAACTGTGTTTGTACCCAAGAATGAAAAAGCACAAATGGAGGAAGAGTAAGCTGATTTTTCATGTTAATCAGTGGGGATTATAAGGCTGACATAACAGTACCATTAGGAACAGATTGCCCAAATTTATGACTGAGATGAAAGGGAAGGTAGAATTTGGTTCAAAATTACTATAATGGGAGACAGTCTTATCTCAATATGATAGTTAAGGACCAATCCTGCCCTGTGAAATGTGGCTACAAAGAACACAAGGCTGTATTCAAAGAGCTCTTTAAAGGTACGTCGTAGTCCTGCCTAGAACCTGAGTCGTGGCAGCGTTCTGCTGTTGGACTCACTGGTCTGTGACAGAAAACAAAGGAATGGACAGCTCCCTTGGTCCTGCTGAGAGGAAAATCTCATAAAAGTGCTTAGCACTACCTGGCCAAACTAATTCAGAAGTTTTCTCTTTTGGCAACGTGAGATAAAATACCCAACTATACAACTCCTTAGTGAGATTGTTATTCTCACCACCTGATGTTAGCTGGGTTATTAAAGCAAACAGAACATCCAACCTAGTGAGACTTAGTAAATAACTCCCAAACCCCATTTTGAAAATGCGACATTTTCCTTTAAATAGTAAAAGACTTAGAATATCTTGTCCTGTAAGGTATCATATAGGGGCTAAGTAAAAATAAGTGTTCACAATCTTTTTTCTATGGCCTGAAACACTGAGAGGTTTGAGATACTCAGGATGCGTGTGTGAGGCAGAAATGTACATTCATGTAGCACCCCTTCATGTGTCCTGAAACCGGAGTATGACATGCAGTTCTCTTTTGCCATCTCAGCTCGTAAATATGTGACTGTCCCCATCTGCTGGACATTCACTTTGTTCTGGGTCCCACAGGGGGCTTTTTAATACACATAATGCTAGTAAAGGGCTTCCCTGGTGGCTCAGCAGTAGAGAATCCACCTGCCAATGCTGGAGATGCAGGTTCACTCCCTGGGTCAGGAAGATCCCCTGGAGAAGGAAATGGCAACACACTCCAACATTCTTGCCTGGATAATCCCATGGACAGAGGAGCCTGGTGGGATACAGTCCATGGGGTCAAACACAACTTAGTGACTAAACAATGACAACAATGCTAGTAAATGTGCCTCCCTCACCTGCAATCTTAGATTTTTAAGTGAAAGCCGTATAATATAAACAACCAGAAGCAGCTCTTGTAAAATTAACCTTGGGAACAATGTATTGAATTCAGTGACTGCCTCTAAATGTATGAAATTATTAACCATGGATGGAGATGACTAGGGACATTTCTCAATGGCCTAGGCTAAATAATGCCACCAAGCTCCTAAGCAAGTAATAAGCTCTAAGCACACAATCAATGTCCCATTTGTTTCTCACTAGGAAAAACCAGTGTCATCTGATTCAGAGGCTCTCTCTCCAGGATTACAGAGATACTTGTGGTTTCATCTACAAATCTCCATTTCGTCTGCCAATTTTAAGATATTACAAAGTTCAGAACAGTTATTAGTGAACTTCCACAGCCAAGATGAAATCAATATCACATCTGTTATTCTGGTTGGAGAAAAGGAGAAAGGAAAGCAATGGCCTCATCTAGAGGCGTTCCACTGATTCCTAGAAGGCCTCACCAGCCTGAAGATAATAAGCTGTTGTCTCAGGAAAACAGAACTAGGATACTACCTGGAGAGGAGCTTGCCCCAAAAAAGTACCATTTATCAACAGATGGGGGCAAAGAAAACCTGAAGCTAAAATGTGGATTTAACCAAAGTCCTGAGCACGAGTACATGAATCCCAACCCCACTCCACCCACCACCTCAATTTTCCTGCTGCCATTCCTCCATGACTCATGCCGACAGGAAAGCTATCAGTAGGGATTCAAGGATATCACAGTCTCTTTCCTCATTTTAGGGCATCTGAGGGAATGCAAAGCAGGGCTGCATCATCTGGGTATTTCAGAAACAAAGGTCTGCCTTCCTGGGGAAGTAATGAAAAGCTTGGAGTTTTGGCACCAACCAGGGTCTGCTTTATCTTGTCCAGGCCCTCTAGAAAGGTTTGTTTTCCAAGGTAAAGACAAGACTGATTGAAATGAATTGAATGGTCCTGAGAGGGCAGCCCCGGGAGAAAAGGCACAACTCCATCATCACATAGGTTCATTTCATGGACATGCCTTCACAAAATGCTAAAAGCATTTTAGATTTTAGATATAGGTGTGGATTTAGATTATAGAAAGAATGCACATCAAGGATGACTTTGACCTTCCTCCAAGAATTCCAATGTAACTTTCATTTAAAGAGTCCCTGTGTTGTGTTTCCAAGGTCATCACTTTAGCTTGACAAGAATAATCAGAGGCCAGCAGAAAGGTCTGTCTGAGCTGAGATCTTTTACGGGGAGAAGGGCTACCCCAAATGAATCCAAAGATAATGAAATATCTGGGTCTCTAGGAAGCCAGTGGGGCAGGGGGGTGGGTGGTCTTGCCAAGTGTCAGAGAAGTGCTAATGGAACTCATCATTATGAGTGAAAGCAGTGTTGATTAGCAACAGAGCACACTGGCTGATCCTTACCAAAACTTCCTTTTGTCTTCCCAGCAGGCCAAACTGGCTTTAATTCCTCAATTTCCTCATTTTGTCAGAAAGGTTAAGACAGACAAGAATGTGTCAACTTCACAATAAGCACACGTGAACTGAAGGCAGGAGAGGCCAGTTAAGTTCGTAAAACATGCCACCTGCAATGAAGTACAAACAGTAAGACGGACTCCGGCTGACAGGACACTGAGCCTGCATTTCTGGCCTCAGGGAAGTTTACTCCTGTATCACTCCAGGAAGACACCTACCCTATTCTCAGGTACCGTGACCTTTCACAGAGAGGACACTCTAAGGCAAATAAAGGGCCAGTTTCTTTTAAGATGCTGACCTAATATCTAACTGCTGCAGGCACTGAGTTAGGAGTTTTCTCTGTGCCAGGATGAATGCAGCAAAGGATTGGATCCCATGACTCCAGAAACAAAAAAGCCACTCACAACACAGAGGAACCTCATTTTTATTTATCTGACAAATGCTTGCCTAACAGTTACTGTGTGGCAAGCACTGCTCTTGGCACTGAACAAATATTAACTCATTTAATCTCAACAGCCTCATGAAGTAGCTACTATAATTATCTTCTTTCTACAGATGAGGAAACTGTACAGAAAAGTTGAGTAACTTGCCCAGAATCAGACAACTGTTGGACAGCACAGCAATTTGGCCCCAATATTCAACGTTCTTTACCAGGTATTAAAAGTCGAAGAAGGCCAGGAGTGCTAGATATTAATTCTAACTCAAATCTGGAGTGGTCTAAGATTATTAAGAAAAATAACAACCATTGTTAATACTTATCAAGTGTTAACTACATGTATGGCATGCAGTAAATATTTTTAAATGTTTCATCTCATTTATTCTTCTCAATACTTCTCTAAGGCAGGAATATTTTTATCCTCCATTTTCCAAATGAGAAAACTGTGGCTTAGAGAGGTTAAGTAACCTTCCCAAGATCTCAAAGTTGGGACACAAATCTGCTTCCAAAGACTGTGTAGCTAACCACTGAGAAATGTTGCTTCAAAATGCCTAAAAATTCCATGCGAATAGAAACCAAAAGAAAGCAGGGATAACCAAAACCTTCCAACAGAGAAAAGTCCAAGTCCAAATAGCTTCACTGGTGAATTCCTCAAACCATTTAAAGAAGAATTAATACCAATCCTTCTCAAATTCTCCCAAAATATAGAAGAGGAGGGAAGGACTTTCAGACTCATTTTACAAAGCCAGCATTACCCTGAAACCAAAGCCAGACAAGAACATTAAAAGAAAATTATGGGTAAATATCCCTGATGAAAACAAAGGCAAAAACTGAAAACAGAGGCAATAAAAGATTAGCAAACCAAATTCAAAAGCACATTAGGAGTAACATATACCATAACCAAGAAGAATTTATCCCTAGGATGTGAGGAATGGTTCAACATAGGCAATCAACGTGATACACCATATTAACAAAATGAAGGATAAATATCATATGATTTTAATACATGCATAAAAGCATTTGATAAAATTCCTTTCATGATAAAAACTCTCAACAAATTGGGATAGAAGGAACATACTTCAACATAATAAAGGCCATATATGACAAGTCTACAACTGATATCCTCAACAATGAAAAGCTAAAACTTTCCCTCTAAGGATTATCTCTGTTTACAGATGATATTATATATAGGAAATTCTGAAGAGTCCATCAAAAAACTATTAGAACTAATAAACAAATTCAGTAAAGTTGCAGGATACAAAATCAATATACAAAAATCAGCTGTGTTTCTATATCCTAACAGCAAACTACTGAAAAAGAAATTAATAGAATAATCCATTTACAACAGTACAAAAAGAAAAAAATTCCTAGGAATAAATTTAACCAAAGAGGTAAAAGATCTATACAGTGAAAACCATAAACATTGATAAAATTAAAGAAGAGACAAAGGAAAAGATATTCAATGTTCATGAACTGGAATCATTAATACTGTAAAATGTCTTGCAATCCAAAGCTATTCTCAGATTCAATGCACTTCCTATCAAAATTCTAATGGTATTTTTCCATTAAAATAAAATAAGTCTAAAATAAGTCTTAAAATAAAAATAAGTCTAAAATTTGTATGGAACAACAAAAGACCTCCAATAGTCAAAGCAACTGTGAAAAAAAACAAAAACAAATAATTTTCAACAAAGGAGCCAAGAACTTATAATGGGAAAGGATTGTCTCCTCGATAAATGGTGCTGGGATGGCCACATACAAAAGAGAGAAACTGGACCTTTACTTTATAGCAACAAAAATCAACTCAAAATGGATTAGAGACTTGAACATAAGACCCGAAACATAAAACTCCTAGAAGAAAACATGGGGGGAAAGCTCTTTGAGATCAATCGTCACAATGATGTTTTCGGATCTGACACCAAAAGCAAACACAACAAGAATAAACAAGCAGGGCTACATCAAACTACAAAGCTTCCACACAACAAAAGAAACCATCAACAAAATATAAAGCAACCTATGGAATAGGAGAAGATATCTGTAAACCATCTATCTGCAAGGGGTTAACATTCAAAATATACAAGGAATTCAAACAACTCAATAGCAAACAAACGAAAACCCCTAAATAACCCAGCTAAAAATGGGCAGAGAACCTGAATTAACATTCTTCCAAAGAAGACACTCAATTGGCCAACAGGTACGCGAAAGGGCATTCAACATCACTAATCATTAGAGAAATGTAAATCAAAACAATGAAAATGGAACCCTTGTATACCGTTGGTAGGAATGTAAACTGGTACAGCAAGTATGAAGATTCCTCAGGAAATTTAAAAAATAGAACTACCATATGATCCAGAAATTCCACTCCTGGGTTTTTATCTGAAGGAGCAAAATCACTATCTCAAAGAGATGTCTGTATTTCCTTCTTCATTGCAGCACTATTACAACAGCCAAACTTCAGATCCACATTTCCAGCTTTTATTGAACATATTCCCCTTTGGCCTTTCCAGCATCCTTTAAACTGAACTTACCCAAAAACAACTTTGTAAACGTCTTCTATAATCTCTGTTTCCTAAATTAGGAATTGTGTCTTAAAAATCACCATTATTTTCATTGTAACCTAGGATCACAGCAACTTCCTCCTTCTTTGACCCCTGGAGGTTCGAGGGCACAAGCAAGATCTAAACAGGTTCATTCACTTATTCTAATCCCTCCGCTTTGGTGGGAGCTTCACATGGGAGCCTGTCTGTGAGTGATAATGCTGCCTCTTTGTGAAGTGGGTGGCGCAAGACTTGGCCTCTATTCGATGAATAATTGGATGTGGTACATTTCTGCATTTTCTCTTCCCATTAATTCTTGAATGAACAATGTGTATCTTGATGATCCTCTAAATTCTATTTACAACAATGAAAAATTCATAATAGGGATAAGATTCCGAGGGAAAAACCAACTACATCCAAGAGAGGTCCCCCATTGCCTCTGAGCATATGCACCCCACCCCCACGGAATTCTAAGTCTTCCCCATTCTGTCCCTACTGCCAAAAAGGCACCATGAAAAAAGTCCCTCCCCAGAAGGTTTTACCTGCCCACCAATTTTATTCTCTTAGTCCTGGGTTCATCTTGCCTCACATTAGGAAGAATGTGAATCTACAAAATGAAGGACATTGTGTCCTCATACCTGTAGATTAATTACTCTTTCAATCAATACTTCACTCCTGATGATTAAATAGTTCTCTTTCACTTTGCAACTCAGCCCTGGTCCAGCTCATTTAACTGTTTCTTCCTTAAAGGAGCCAGACTCCCCCCTCCTTCCACACACATTATTAAGGCACCATTAAAATAAGGTGCCTGGTCATTTCTTTCTGTCCTCAATGTATAATGAATTTCTTTCATTTCTATTGGAGAAGGGAATGGCAACCCACTCCAGTATTCCTGTCTGGAGAATCCCATAGACAGAGGAGCCTGGCAGGCTACAGTCCATGGGGTTGAAAAGAGTCGGACATGACTGAGTGACTAACACTTTCATCTCTATGACCCTCCCACTCCATCCAGGCTCATATTCCTATTTTCCAGATTTCTTCAATGGCTTTATTATAGTCTCCCTGCCACCAGTTTCTGTGCACTCCCAAACCACCCTGAAAAAGTTCATCAAGTTAATGGTCTGCTTTCTCATCCCCAGACTCTAGTGGCTTCTTATTGTCTTCAGCACAAAGCCTAAAATATCAGGCCTAATATTTAAGACACTTCAGAAGACATCCCTGGAGGATATGTGCTCCATACACACATCCTTCATTAGATTCCAATTTCCTTGCTTCTCTCAAACCTCTTCTTCACCTGGTCTTCCTATTCCTTAATGTCAAAAATAAATTCTTGGCCCTCAGTCCCAAGACTTCATCATTTCTTACATGGAACCTAAAGAAATAGCAACTTCTTAGTACATAATCAGATATTGCCTTATATTATTAAGTTAATCAACATGAGACTTATTATTACATAATGAAATTGAGTTCTACAAACTTCACTGTAAATAAATGTCATTATCTCATGTTGTTAAATAAGAGACAAAACTGGTGGCCATGGGCAATATTCAGCTTCAGACTAGCTTCACATGACCATAGAGCCTTTTGTTGTTTTAGATTTGAATCTGAAGAATTTGGATATTTTGTGGGAGGTCAGGGAGGATGGAGTTACACTCTTCATTTCTCCCCAGACCCTACCACTCATCATTATTTCAAACCCCACTACCTTGACAGTCACAAATCCTGCCTGGTTATGAAGATGTTTGAGTTTGCAATACCTTTTGATAGTCACATGTGAAACATCTCATTGCCCTGTTAAGTCCAGAGACTCTAGGAGAGCAGGGTTGCATCTTACACTCCTTAGCATAACTCATCCCATACCCTACACGGCACAGAATATTACTAAATACAGTGATTGCATGCAAGGCTGCAAAATCAGTTAATTGTCAGAGCTAGGTGGGACCATGAGTCAATGAACAAAGGATGTCATCATTGGCCATGTTGAACTCCCCTCCTGCAAGGACAAATGAGCTTTCGTGACGAGTTCTCGCCATGAATCCAACAACGACACCTATTATACACAGTCTGTTCCTGGAAGTCATCCCACTAAAATAGGTGCGATATTTACTTCAGTCCAAGACACCAATCTCAGTAAGTGTCAGTTCCTGGGGGAAAAGAAACAGGGATATTTGTTTATTTTGGGGTGGGATGAGGGGGGTAAAAGTGCTATTTACAAACATAATATTCCAATGACAGGAAATGAGAGCAGAAAGCATCTCTTGCTGGCCTAAACAAGAAGTGGTTAACCTCATTCCAACTTCTGTTGAGAGACCTTAGTTGCCCTCTCACTCTAATGAAGGACTCATATTTGACAAACCCTTTAGGCTGAATTATTCAGCATCCACCAGCCTTGGAGACAAACAGGCAACAATTAAGAGATGGCAGAACGTAGCAGAAAGAGCATGAGATTTGGAGACAAGACAGACCAGGGTTTGGAAACTGGCTTTGACACTCTGCTTTTCTAAGAATCAGTGTCCTCAGCAATAAAAAAAAGAAAGTGGGGTTGGTGGGTGGGGAGGAGGGGATGCCATCCACAGTAATTACATGAGATGAGAATAGCAACAGCTAACACTTACTGTGTGCTTATTTTGTGCCAGGTACTGATTTGAAGTGTTTTAAATGTGTTTACTTGTCTACTTATGACATTATGAAACAGATGTTAATATTGCTTGCATTTCCCACAGTTGGACACTGAGGCACACAAAAGTTTAGGTTATTTGCCCAAGTCACTCAGCCAGTAAATGGGCAAATCCGGGATTCATATCCAAGTGCTCTCATTCCAGGACCTTGAATCTTAACACCTACTAAATGCCCTTGGGAGGCACTTGACATAGCACCTGGTAAACTGAGGCACTAAATACAGGAATAAAAGAGAGAGAGAGGGAGCAGGAAGAAGGAAAAAATCTACTCCATTTCTCTCCTGGGATTCCAGGTCTCCCAAAGTTAGCTGATAAGGTCTTTAAAAGACTATAGCTCCCCCAAGCTCCTCAAGTTGCCATTGCACTGGCCTCTGTGGAAGAACTTAGAATAAATCACTCCACCTCACTCAGGCTAAGCAAGACACGCAGCGACATACCTTGACTGGTTCAAAAGCATCTCCAACCAATCACAAACTAAAGGCCCAAGACCCATCATATGTTTCAGCCCTCTTACCTTAGAGGGAACTCTGCCTTACCAGGGGTCTCCTGCCTTTCTCTTCATTTGACAACCCTAATCCTGGTGCTGCTGCTGCTGCTACGTCACTTCAGTCGTCTCCGACTCTGTGCGACCCCATAGACGGCAGCCCACCAGGCTCCCCCGTCCCTGGGATTCTCCAGGCAAGAACACTGGAGTGGGTTGCCATTTCCTTCTCCAATGAGTGAAAGTGAAAAGTGAAAGTGAAGTCGCCCAGTCGTGTCTGACTCTTCATGACCCCATGGACTGCAGCCTACCAGGCTCCTCCGTCCATTGGATTTTCCAGGCAAGAATAATACTGGAGTGGGTTGCCACTGCCTTCTCCTCTGGAGCAGCCTGGCAGGTTCCATGTACATACCACCTCTAGGCAGGCACGGTGGCCCTCAGGGCTGCCACCTCAGAGCTCCTGGAATTGAGAGGAGCCTTCCACACACACAAAGCAAACCCTACCAGAGAATATGTTGTATTCCTTCTGCCCAAAGGATCTTGGAGAGGCAAAGCTGTGGTCACCACAGAGAGCAAATGAATTAATCCCAGTGGGTGATCCTCAAGGCAAATGACAAGGAGGGCTGAAACTACACAATGTGCTACAGGGTACTTTTAAAATAAAATTAGGACAAAAGAAAGAGAAATATATAAATGTATATCTATCAATATAAAAATGGACTTACAGGGGTGCTGCAGGATCACTCTAAAGATAAAGAATCCCAAGGGTGAGATTTCAGACTGCTGAAGAAACTCCAACAATCCAGCCATCCATGTGCACCAGAGAAAAGCTCCTGTCCTAGACTTGACCCTGCTTTTGCCAGATTTCCTGGTTTTGAGGGTGAAGTAAAGCACAGACTCTCTCCTTTGATGACCAAACTACTGCTACCCCGAGACCCTGTGTGGAAGAGCGAGGGGAGCAGACCTGAGGAGCCTGAGGGCTGCAGCTCTGCTCACTGTCTGCAGAGTTCCCAGTCCTTGGGAAGGGGGAGGGAGTTCTCTCCAAGACCTGCATGTCCCCCAGGAGTGCTGGAATGGGCCCCCCATTCAGGAAAGGACAGCAGTACCGTCAGGTGGTATTAGAGGTTCACTGGTCAAACATGGACTGGTGGCCATGTCCTTTCTTCCTGCTGCTCTGAGAGATCAGAGGGCTTCCTTAAGGGAACTAACTGAGAACAGCGTTGAATATTAGTAAGTATGGCCAGGCATTCAGGGGTTAGGTGAACTTGCATACATAATTCATCAGTCCTCCCCAGTTATACATTTAAAATTGACTGACTTCTTTTATGTTAGACTACCATGTACACTCTCCATTTTAAAAATCTTACTTATAGTTCAGGGCCTATAGGCTTCAGCTAACTTTGGGTCAGTCAGGCGACTATGGGGAGATGGCCTCATTGTACAGCAGCTTCTGCTTGGAGGGCCCAGGCTCTGCCAAGGAGATTTTCCCAGGAACCTCTTTAAACCCAGACCCTGTGAAACAAGCTTGCAAAATATGGCCCAGGCTCTGACAGATCTGCAACTGTGAAAGTCAAGAAAGGAATAATAAACTGAAGCAAGACAGCTGGAGATTTTTATTACATTTAGTGACACAAATCTTCCCAAAGTAATCTGAACCCTAATGTATCACAAGATTATTCATATTATTATATATTCCAAAAGCAAAATCCTGCTGCAATCCTGGCCCTAACATGACTCCTCAAAACTGAAATAACTCCTTGAGAAACAAAAAGATAAAATAGGAATGACTTAAATGATGGAGTTAGCAGATCAGAAAGTAAGCAAAAGGCAGATTGATTTGTTAAAGGTAACAAAAAGACTCTAAATAAGAATGGGCATTTAAGATCTTACTCCTAAATTGAGTTAAGGAGCTATGCTCAAACCATTAAAAAAAAAAAAACTGAACAAGTGTTACAGTGTATACCTAAACAATAACTGCTACGGAATACCGACTCATTAGAACTGATTTCCTTCAGCTGCTTATGGCCTTCCCAAGCGGCCCTTTTCTGAGAACTGTACCATAGTCTTAATGTAATATAGTATTTGTTTTATTACTGATGACTAACTAGACCTCAAAATAATAAATTGACAACTATAGTTTCAGACACACTGAGAACACACAAGCAGGTGTAATTTACGCATATCTCTCTTTTCCAAGGGTGAAGTGTTTGTTGTTGCTTCCCAGTGGCTCAGTGGGTAAAGAATACATCTGCAATACAGGAGATGCAGGAGGCGTGGGTTCAATCCCTGGGTCAGAAAGATCCCATAGAGGAAGGCATAGCAACCCACTTCAGTATTCTTACCTAGAGAATCCCATGGACAGAGGAGCCTGGCAGGCTATAGTCCATAGGGTGGCAAAGAGTCAGACACGACTTAAGTGACTGAGCATGCATGCATGCATACTTTTACTAGGCTGAAATTCTGAGAAGGGGATAAATGAATTTAGTTTTATTTCTGCTTTTGGACTTTTTTCTCCTTTAATTTTTAATTTCATTTTCCTAATTTTCATAATGAACAAATTCCTGTGGTCCTAATGAGAGAAGAAAACTTGATTTTCATTGAATCTTGTAAAAGTTGAAAGGGTTTTGGGACATGGGAGAGGAAAACACTCAGATTACAGTATGATGGGAAGACAAAGCTTTCTGCTTTCAGGCCCTCTCTTCTCTGGGTCTGCAGACCCACAAAGATAAACCTCTACTTCAGTTGATCTCCATCCTCTTCTTGCTCCTCAAGTTGGGTAAGCATTTCATAAAGGTTTTTGCAGTCATTTCTGCCAAAGCAGTAATGTAATTTAGTGTAGCTCTTTCAAAGAAATATTTGAAGGAGGTTATTTTCCTCTTATAAATTTATTAAGAATTGCTAGAAAAAAAGGAGGGGTAGGTGACAGAAAAGTGAAAGTGAAGTCACTCAGTCATGTCCAACTATTTGTGACTCCATGGACTGTAGCCTACCAGGGTCCTCTGTCCATGGAATTTTCCAAGAATACTGGAGTGGGTTGCCATTTCCTTCTCCAGGGACCTTCCCAACCCAAGGATTGAACCGGGGTCTCCTGCATTGCAGGCAGACCCTTTACCATCTGAGCTACCAGGGAAGCCAGGTAACAGAAGGAGTAGTTTAAAATACAATCTAAAGAAAGTAGCCTCATCTTATAAATGTATCCTAGAAACTAAACCTTTAAAGCAAGACTTGAATTCTCCAAAAACAATGCTCCCTCTTCCAAGGTTTTCAGGATCTTATGTTAATAAATAAATGAAGCCTAATGCTAAAAAGCAAACAACCACACACACATACACAGAAAATGGATTTACCAAACATGGAAAATCAGAATGATAGTCTTTTTTTCTGGAGGATATATCAGATTATTCCTCTAAATAGCAGCTTCCTCGAGCTCATGGAAAATGTAAGAGGAAAGGGAAGGAATGGGGAAAGGACAGGACGGGAAGTCAAGAGAAGGGAAACAGAGGTGGGGGAGAGCTGAGGGCAAGAGGGGAGGAGGGAAAAAGGAGGAAGGAGGGGGGAAAAAAAGAACATTTCAAGAACATATCCACTGCCAAAAATAAGGAACATCTGAAAAGGCATCTTGACATTTTCATCAGAATTTTAAGAAGTGCTTTCCAAATGGAAAAGAACCTGCCACCCAACTATTGCTACTTTCTATTTCAAGCTCAAAACAAACATACAAACTGAAACACAAATAGTCCAGCTTGACAAGAAAACATGAGCCCCAAACACTTTAATCAGTGACTCTTACCTGGTTACAAGAGACTGGGTACAGGTTTGATTTAAAGGGGGTCAGACACTGGTGGTTTGATACACAGAACAAAAACGGTTGTTCAGTTGGCTCATTCAGTGAGCTCTTCATGATACTCCTGCAGCTTTCATTCAGTCTCCCCTGTGAAATGTGAAGACACTTGACACACTCTATGTGGCACTAAGAAGAAGGCAATCAACCAACACAAGCAAGGAGAAGAAAATGACTTCACTCAATCCCAACCTTGCTGTGCAGCCTCTTCTCCCACACTCCCAGAATGAGGTGATATTAGGTTAGCAAGACAAATACCTGTGTGACCTTGGGCAAGTTACCTGGGCTCTTTCTAGAATATCAGGATGATGACAAGCAGAGTATCTACTTCTTAGTGTTATTCTGAATAATATAGTCCTTAGTAGTGTAGTGAAGTTGCTTAGTTGTGTCCGACTCTTTGTGACCCCATGGACTGTAGCCTACCAGGCTCCTCCATCCATGGGATTTTCCAAGCAAGAGTACTGGAGTGGGCTGCCATTTCCTTCTCCAAGTATAGTCCTTGGCATATAGTGGATGTGTAGAAACTGCTAGATGTTAATGAGCAGAACTGTTAAATATGCCCAAATTAATTCTATTCCATGGAACAATTATTTTTGAGCGTGGAGGGGGCCAGTATAAAATCTGAGGGTGTTCCAAATCCCCCCATCCTCAAAGCTCTTGCAGCCTACTGTGGAGATTCTTAGTCCTAAAATGTGTATTACCCCTGAAGAACCTTATAAAGAAAACTGATGCCAGGCACCACCCACAGAGATTCCAGCTAAGTGGTCTGGAGTCGGGCCTGGGCATCAGCATTTTTCAAAGCCCCCAGATGACTCTATTGCTCACTAAGGACTGCCAACCCAGAAATCTGCCATGGGATTTGTGTGCAAGGCCACTGCCTGTGTGGTCTGTTAGACTCTGACAGGACCAGGAGCCCCTGGAATGAAGGGAAGTGTGTTGTTTTCTGTTGTGTGAATCCCCACAAGCCATCAAATGAAAAATCCCTTTGAAGTTGGTGACCAAATCAGAGAGGGCGGGCCCCCAAGGTTGGAGCCTGGCATCTGTAGGCTGGTTTGTTTTGTTGCTTTGATTGTAACAGAGGTGAAAGGACCCTTGTGGGAGGAAGTAAAGTGGGTCCTGCCTGCCAGCAGAGAGGGTGAGGTTAGAAGAAGCCATTCCAGCCATACCATTTAGAGCTGGAGGCCTAACGAACTATGACAGAATCAGAAAGCAGCATTTTAATTCACTGTTGTCCCTTCCTCACCCACCTTTCTTGGTTTATTTCCTTTTTGCTCTGTAATTTTAGAGAGCTCTTTGTGCTGCAATTCTTATCTGTGTCTGAGGACTCCAGGGCCTGAGTTCCTTGCCCTCCCTTGAGTTGGGATCATTGTAAGTGGACTGGCTCCTGCTGCAGGCCGGCCATAGTGGTGGCAGCTGGGATCATGGGAGCCACTCACAGGGATGGGACACTCGGCAGGCAGAGTTGGTACCATTGCTCAGTCTCCCCTCCAGCCCTCTGTCTCCTTCTTGGGAGAGTTTTCATAAGGAAAACAAACCAATAAATCACAATACAAGGCTGAAGGAAACCTATTTCCTAAGACAGAATTTACTAATTTTTTTCTTACCTTCTCTCTATCCCCTCACATCAGGGTCCACATACTAGCTAGTTCAGGGCTTTAGGTAACTTGATGTTAGCATGATGAAATTCAACACAATTTGACATTTGGTAATTACATGGGCCATGTTTCCTAAGTGGTAATTATGTGGGTTGTCTTCTGTATAAATGCCTAGATGACTATTTTAGAAATGGGAGATTAAGTGGACCAGAAGCCATCTTTAATCTACCAAGCAGAACGTTCTAAGGCAAAGCCTACAAAAATGGGAAATTACCAAGCTGTCCTCACATTCCTCTGTGCCAAAGGCAGGGAGTCCTGGCCAGCTCTAGGCAAGGCAACATGTGCCTTCAAGCATGAATGCCCATAAATCAGAATTTTAGGAGCCTGATGACAGTGAAACCCTAGCATGTCATCCCACACATCTTTATTTTTTAAAAAGATCTGTAATTATCTTGATCTTGCTAGACTGAAGGACTACATGATACAACACCATAGGACCCTCTGGGGGATGCTCAAAGGCAATGTCCACCAACTCTGCTTGGGTTCCACTATCTTTTTCTCCAGGGTTCTCCTATTACAAGCTCCAGGTCTGGAGGACAATGGAATTTAATGGGTAAAAGCATGGTCACTGAAGCCATATCCCTTGGGTTCAGATCACAGCTAAGGTCATTCACTAGCCATGTTACCCTGAGCAAGGCATTTAACATCTCCTTGCCCCAGTTTCCCTACCTGTAAAATGGTACTGGTGATAGTACCTACTTCTTAAGGGCTGTTGTGATCATGGAATAGCAACTCACTTAATACAACTGAAGTATTTAGGTCAGTTCCTGGCACTTAGGAAGCACTTAATAAGGAAAAACTATTCTTATGCTGGGCCTGGGTAGGAAGGGAAAGAAGAAAAAATGTGAAAAATGATGACAGCCCACAAAAATGACCAGCTTCTTACCATACAACTGACTTTGAGGATTGCCTCATCACTTGAATTTCAACAGTCACTCACAGAAAATATTTACTGAGCACCAACCACAGCGGAAGGTCATCTAACGCAAGGGTGGTGACAGAGTGGTAGAGGAAGGCGGGCTCCTGCTCAGGGCACACACCTGGCAGGTGCAGTTGAGTTCACCCAAGTTAAATGGGACCCCACTGTAACTCTGGCTATAAAGTAGTGGGTCAGAAAACAAGAGTCCCTGGCCCAAGGAAGGTGTCATTCAAGTAGAAGGGGCAGACTTTAAAGCAATCGGCCCAAAGAAATAGAACAACAATGAAAGAAAACTGCAGGAGGCTACAAAGGTGTACCTCAGAGGAGGGGGGGGTGCCATGGAAAGCCATGAGACCTGAAAGGCAAATAGAAGTGACCCAAACAAAGTCAGGAAGAAGTAGTCTAGACAGAGAGCGTGTGCAAAGGGCCCATAGCAGGAAAGAGCTCGTGTCTGAGGAGCTGGAAGAGGGACCATTAGGTAAGGAGTGGGGAGGGAGAATAAAGAGGAGATAAGACTGCTGGTGGACCCGCACACATGCTGTCTCACGACACTGTGAGGGGAGAACGTAGTTCTGGTATCCTCCTGGACTCCTGTTCACCACATTTTCCAGGTGCTTTGTACTGAAAGCAGGAAACTGAAATTGTTTTAGCAAATCAAGAAGAAGCACTTAAGCTGCTTACTTACATAGGACAGCAGCTTAAAAATATTTCTGTTCATGTGCACGGTATTTCTTCAGAGGGTAGCCTGGTCTGTCGAGGATATTCTTTATTTCAGAGATGGATTCTTCCTATAACACAAACAAATCCAGCAACTGCATTACTCATAATGTAATATAGGTCAATGATATTGCATGCGTAGTTTTGCATTTAGGAGATCTATGAATCCCGTGTATGCCATATATATTGTGTTCATGATATATGTATATATGTAGATACTATTTTTTTCCCTCTCTCCCTTTCTTTTTCTTCCCTCTTCCCTCCCACTTTCCCTCCCTCCTCCCTTTCTTTCTTCCTCTTTTACATTTTAAAGGGATTCCCCTACTTGAAAAGATTTGGAATTAACAAAGCAAAACAAATGACTCTGCAGACAGGCAATAAAATAATTCACCACCCAGGTAATTAGGGTAATAAATATTCATTTATAAGTATGATCCTATAAATCTAGAATATGTCAGCATTTAAATAAGTCAAGATGACCAATTCAACTACATGTTATAATTAAACCCAACTAAGGGGTGCACTGTCAACCTTCCATCTGAATTGGTTTAAACTGGTGACAGGCCACAGCTAATGGCTGTACACCTGCCGTAGAGGAGTATTGAGTTTATCTGTCTATGGATCGGAAACACTCCCCTCAACCCCAGAAAAGTCCAATAGTCAAAAACACCTGATTAACTTTGAGGAAAACTTTCTTCCTTGTTGTGGGCTCACATAGACCACACATGTTCCCAGATTCTTCCCTGCACTGGGATTCCTGCCCAGAGTGGAAGTGAATGTGCTCCAGGCAAACACTGTATTCTCTAAGTCCTCTCACATGACCATGCTCCCCCTCACTTCAGGACCTCTGCCTGATGCACCCTGTGCTCTGAAGTATTAATAGCTGCTACTCATCGCTCAGACTGCAGCTCCACTGTCTCTTCCTCAGTAAAGCCTGCCCTGAGTGCCAAGCAAGTCAAGCACTCCCTTTCATACGCTCTCAGGATACCATGTACCTCCTTGGTGAGCATCACAATTTTATACTTGTTTCTGCAGTTACCTGATTAATGTCTATCTCCCCTGCTAGACTGTGAGACCCAGTTCCCATATTATTTTGTCAGCAAAGATGTCATTTCATCAGAAGTCCTGACCTTGTTTAGGTGTTGCTGAGCTCTGTGGGATGTCAGAAGACTGCAGACCCTTTCATGGATCTTCTTCCATGTGGACTGGAACCCGGGGTGGGGCCTGCTCAACAGAGTAAACAGGGTGGAGTATCATGTAGCTGATAAAAGGATACTTATAACTTAGAAGTGAGAAAAAAGCAGCAATATACAAAAGTGTGCACAGTGTAGTTTCAATGTCTTTATTAAACCTACACCTAAGAAAAGCACCAGGAATAAAAACAGCCAAGATGTTAAAAATGGTCTGTGTCTGGGTGTGTATTCCTTTTCTTCTCTGTACTTTACTATTTTAGATATTTCTCCAAAGAACAAACCCTGCTTTTATATTTTTAAAATGTAATCCAAAAATTTTTAATACAAAATTTAATCCCTACTGTTTCCACCATAAGGATCTTATTTTATGTTATTTCCTTTAGGCCCTCCAGACATAAATTTAACCACAGGTCTTAACAGTGTCTTCTGGTTACTCAAACATGAAGCATTTTCTCCCTTTCACAGGCACTTTCCAGGACTTTTCCCTTGGATAGAATGTAAGGGAACTCACAACCCCCACCCCACTTGTGTGAGTCCTTACCACCCATCAGAGCTCAGTTCAGTTATTGATTTCTCAGGAAAAGTCCCTTCCTGTAGAGGAGGTCAGCTTCCCCGTTTCATGCACTTAAGAGCCAATTCATCCCTCATTCATAGCACTTTCCCCAGTAGATATTTTGTCATTATTTGGTTAATGTCTGTCTTTCCTCCTAGGATGAAATTGGGAGTGAGACTCCTAGGCTAATAGCTCATCTCAGGGCTCTGTGGGTCCCGTATGAACACCATATGGGAATTTACTACAGATTACTTGAATGATGAATTCATTCATTCATTTTTGGGAGGCGAATGAGTGCCAATTCTTAAACTGAGGCAGAATTTGCAATGTGATTATGAAAAGCACACTGAAAAGATATTGTGTTTAAGTGCCAAAAATTTTGCAATTTGGATAAAATCATTCTCTTTAATTAATATATAATGAACACTGGAAATGACAGAGACATGTGGGAATCAATCCAGTTGTTACACCACCACACTAATGATTCCCTCTGCAGTTGCCCCTCCGCTCTGTCTGGGATCCATACCCAGGCCACCCATCCTGGTTCCATGTAATGAGCACAAACCCTCTGGTTTCCAGGAAGACAAGACTAAGAGAATGACTGATATACAAAAATCCATTACCAACCCAGGAAAGTGACTCACAGCAAATGAAAGCACCACCTATAGCACTGACCATACTTAAAGGCAAGGCACATCATTCCTATAGTCCTCTAAGAGCTTCTAAGATGAAGGAATAGAAATATTTAGAAGCTATAAATGAAGCTAGCATTTAAAAATAAGCACCAGCTGGACACTGTAAATGCTTTTTCATTGGTCTTGAGTAACCAGTACCAGAATGATCCCTATACTTGTTACTATATGCATTCAGCACTAAATTTGAAGATCTCTGAGAATGATGAGTCAATAGGCAAGGGTAGTGCTATGCCTTGATTATAGCCTTCTCCTAGTGCAGTGGGAAGAATGAGGATAGGGGTTGAAGGGATGTGCCACTATCCAGTCACTGGAGCTAGGAAACAGGCTCAAGAGTGTTCCTCCCACGTTTAGGACTACCATTTCACCCACAGCTAGTTAAAAGGGTTTTCCATTTCCTCCCTTAAAACCCTGGGCTGATTCTCACTCCAAAACTCACCTTCCAACTCATCCCTGCAAACTTGGCCCTTGCTGATTTCAGTATTGTCAGCAGAAACTCAAAAGGTACTTCTCGTGTGCTTCTATGGTCTGAGCAGGAGGAGACTGGCCCCAGTGGCTCACACAAAAAGAATAGTGAAGGAGGCAGAGGCTAAGCACTGGGAGTGAAACCAAGACCCATACGGTTGACTCCCAGGAATCCCTGAGCATGTCTTACAAAACAGAAGATAAGGAAATTGCTTGTTAAAAATCCCTCTGTTTCCAACCTGCCTTTATTGATTAAGCTTGCTTTAGTTTTTTTTGTTGTTGTTGTTCTTTTTCCCTTCCTTAATTGCATACCCTCCAAGCTTCACATAGCCTACGAAATATATCACAAGACTCCTTAACATCCCTACAGATAAAGCCTCTGACATTATGGGTCACTATAGTAATCACTGCAGATGGTGACTGCCGCCATGAAATTAAAAGACGCTTACTCCTTGGAAAAAAAGTTATGACCAACCTAGATAGCATATTCAAAAGCAGAGACATTACTCTGCCAACAAAGGTCAATCTAGTCAAGGCTATGGTTTTTCCAGTGATCATGTATGGATGCAAGAGTTGGACTGTGAAGAAAGCTGAGTGCTGAAGAATTGATGCTTTTGAACTGTGGTGTTGGAGAAGACTCTTGAGAGTCCCTTGCACTGCAAGGAGATCCAACCAGTCCATTCTAAAGGAGATCAGCCCTGGGATTTCTTTGGAAGGAATGATGCTAAAGCTGAAACTCCAGTACTTTGGCCACCTCATGCGAAGAGTTGACTCATTGGAAAAGACTCTGATGTTGGGAGGGATTGGGGGCAGGAGGAGAAGGGGACAACAGAGGATGAGATGGCTGGAGGACGTCACCGACTCGATGGACGTGAGTCTGAGTGAACTCCGGGAGTTGGTGATGGACAGGGAGGCCTGGCATGCTGCGATTCATGGGGTTGCAAAGAGTCGGACACGACTGAGCGACTGAACTGAACTAATAGTAATGGTGGGCTTAAGTTATTCTCCAAGAACACGGAGTTGGATCCTGTTTGATTCAAGCTGGCTAAGACTGGTTGGGATCACTGATCCTAAAACTGTGTCCGCACAGACATCTGATGAATAATTCTTTTACATCAGAGGGCCAAAAACTCCACCCTCACATCATGCCAGGCACCTCTACTTTTGAACACACACCCTATGAAGAAGCATGTAACCTAGATATGCCTGGGTAAAGCACTGATTACTTCACCTTTTCTCAACCTCCAATGGCATTTCCTTGACCTCCAACCACCTTTCCTCATGCCTAAGACCTCATTGCTTCTTTATCCTATAAATATCTCCACCCCATGCCTTCAGGGAAGTGGATCTGAGACTTGTTCTCCCATCTCCTTACTTGACTGCCTTGTGAATAAATACTTTTCTGCTACAAACCTCAGCACCCCCACGTTGGGCTTGCTGTACACAGAGCAAACGAATCTGGAAAAAAACCCAGTGTTCACGGCTACCTCTGTGATCACATTAAGGTCAATGGGGAATGGATTCTTCACCAAGAATACAAAGGGATATCCTTTACTCAGAACAGCTGTCTTAAAAATATTATTTTCAGTGCCACTTCCCTGGAGGTTAAGGTGACAAACTATCCTGGTTGGCCCAGAACCGAGAGGTTTCCCAGAATGCAGGACTTTCAGGGTTAAAGCCAGGATGGTCTTAGGCAAACCAGATGACCTTTGTGTGATTATGCTATGTTTTCCCTGATCAAGGCCTTATTTACAAATTCACAGTCTGATTAGATCCAAATTTAACAGTTTAGAGTGACTTTGGACGCACAGAATTTGCTGACTCATCAGAGATAAGTGATTGATAAGAGATAAGTGATTGTCATCATTCTACAGTTCAACTGTGCTAATTCCTGTCACTGACTTGCAAAAGCTGCCACTTGCCATTTCCTCCTCCAGGGCAACTTCCCAACCCAGGGATCGAACTCGTGTCTCTTACGTCTCCTGCATTTGCAGGTGGGTTCTTCACCACTAGCACTACCTGGGAAGCCCCACTGCCTTCCAACGGAGCCCCAGTTCCTTAGCTTGGTTTCCACAGCCCCCCTCTGACTATCAGCCTTGGCACCCACTCATCCCTCAGGCTGCTCTAACTTCTAGAAGCTGATAGCACTCCTTGCCTTCTCACCTTCCATTCCTCTCCTCCATTAACTATCATAATCCAATCCCCTCCCCTCCAGGCCCTCATGAAAATGCCACCTCCTCCATGAAATATTCCAGAATACCATCCTTCTCCTTTATACTCTGATAGCATTTTGTCTGTACTTTTCTCAAAATTCTGCCCTGTAGAAAGTTCTCTGTGTACATTAAAAAAAAAAAAAAAATTCTCTGCTAGGTTGGAAGTTCTCAGAGATGAGAAGAAATGTCTTAAATGTTAACATTTCCATCTGAGGCCTAACAGGTCGACTATCTGTTTTCCTTCTGAGGCATTATATTTTTCCCGTGTCAGCAAATATTTATTAAATGTCTACTAAGTACCATGAATTAGTAACTGATTCTTCATGTGTCTTTTTTTTTTTTTTTTTTTTGGCCACATCACACAACATGCAGGATCTTAAATTTCCCAACCAGGGACTGTGATTGAACCCATGCCCCCAGCAGTGGAAACTCAAAGTCTTAAGCCCTGGACCACCAGGAACGTCTCCAACTGTATTATTTAGATGGAAATTATTCTCAAAACTTAATGCAGAGTAAAGCAGACTGGCCTATCCTTCATTCAAACCAACTATCTTAAAAATATTATCTTTGCTGCTACTTCCTTGGAGCTATGACCAACTGTCCTGGTTTGCCTGGGACCAAGAAGTTTCCCAGAATGCGTGACTGTCATGGTTAAAATCAGGACAGTCTGGGGCAAAACTAGATAGTTAATCACACTAGTAGGGAATGCAGATTGGAAAATAAAGGTTCCTGTTCTCAGTCTCTGGTCTGCCCTCCAGACACATGCAATCAAGGTTTGGTGTGTGTGTGATGATGATATAAATAAGCCAATAAACCATGTCTAGAAAAATAGAAAGAAACTATACCCACATATTGGAGAAAGCAATGGCACCCCACTCCAGTACTCTTGCCTGGAAAATCCCATGGACGGAGGAGCCTGGTAGGCTGCAGTCCATGGGGTAGCTAAGAGTCAGACACGACTGAGCAACTTCACTTTCACTTTTTACTTTCATGCATTGGAGAAGGAAATGGCAACCCACTCCAGTATTCTTGCCTGGAGAATCCCAGGGACAGGGGAGCCTGGTGGGCTGCCGTCTATGGGGTTGCAGAGTCGGACACGACTGAAGTGACTTAGCGGCAGCATACCTACGTATTAATCATGCTTGTCTTTGGGTAGTAGGACTGATAGGTTATTTTTTTTCACTTCTTTTCATTTTTCTATAATTTCCAAACTTTCTATAGTGAGTTCTTTTATACTAGTGAAATCAAAAGCTGGGGTTCTAATATTCAGTTCAGTTCAGTCGCTCAGTCGTGTTCGACTCTTTGCAATCCCATGAACTGCAGCACGCCAGGCCTCCCTGTCCATCACCAACTGCCAGAATTTACCCAAACTCATGTCCATTGAGTCAGTGATGCCATCCAACCATCTCATCCTATGTTGTCCCCTTCACCTCCTGCCTTCAATCTTTCCCAACATCAGGGTCTTTTCAAATGAGTCAGCTCTTTGAATCAGGTGGCCAAAGTATTGGAGTTTCAGCTTCAACATCACTACTTCCAATGAACACCCAGGACTGATCTCCTTTAGGATGGACTTGTTGGATCTCCTTGCAGTCCAAGGGACTCTCAAGAGTCTTCTCCAACACCACAGTTCAAAAGCGTCAATTCTTCTGTGCTCACCTTTCCTTATAGGCCAACTCTCACATCCATACACGACCACTGGAAAAACCATAGCCTTGACTAGACAGACCTTTGTTGGCAAAGTAATGTCTCTGCTTTTTAGTATGCTGTCTAGGTTGGTCATTGGAGAAGGCAATGGCAACCCACTCCAGTACTCTTGCCTGGAAAATCCCATGGATGGAGGAGCCTGGTAGGCTGCAGTCCAAGGGGTCGCTAAGAGTTGGACACGACTGAGCGACTTCACTCTCACTTTTCACTTTCCTGCATTGGAGAAGGAAATGGCAACCCACTCCAGTGTTCTTGCATGGAGAATCCCAGGGACGGGGGAGCCTTGTGGGCTGCCATCTATGGGGTCGCACAGAGTCGAACACAACTGAAGTGACTTAACAGCATGTTGGTCATAACTTTCCTTCCAAGCTGTAAGCGTCTTTTAATTTCATGGCTGCAATCACCATCCACAGTGATTTGGGGGCCCCAAAAAATAAAGTCAGCCACTGTTTCCACTGCTTCCCCATCCATTTGCCAGGAAGTGATAGGACTGGATGCCTTGATCTTAGTTTTCTGAATGCTGAGCTTTAAGCCAACTTTTAATGACAGATAATAATGAAGAAATAAATAGTATCTATGCCAACTGAGCTGCCTATCCCATTTTCAACAAACATTCTGAGATATGCTTTCCAGAGGTAAGAGAAAAATCTCAATTCTTACTTCTGGGATTATTTTTCAAGGAATAATAATCTTTCATGTCAAGCTGCCCCTAAGGAAGCAAACTGATAAAATGACCTGACTTTTATTCCTGTCAGACCACAGGTCACTCTTCTAGCAAAGAGATGGGTGCTGGCTGCTGACCTTTCTCGGAGAAGGGGCTGATCCAGAAGAGGGCTGGGAGATCTGGAGTTCTGGGAGGTGTCAAATGAAGTTTCCTGGTGAAAATCAGCATCCCCTTGGTTACTGTAACTGGGTGAGGGCTTTCCAAACTTACTTGAATCTAAAGATGATGGTGATTCATTCCTTAAAACAATCCGTTCATCTGGCTCTTTGATAACCTGAGTGACAATGTGCATTCATCTTTAGTTATAGCTTTTGCTTTTGTTTGCTTAATTTAGAGCTGGGGGTTGGGTGGGACAAGGAAGAGAACCGGGGGCAAGAAGACAGAATACCTGCCTCCAGGATCTCCTGCAAATACAAGAGGAGTGGGAGCAGAGAAGACTAGAGACAAAATGCTCAGGAGTCAAGGGCAAGGAAAGATAACCAAATTCGTTTGGTATATATTAACGAGCCAAAATAAACTCCTGCTCTGAATTTTGATTTGTGAGGACTAGGGATTATTGCGTTGGGAAAGAAAAAAATTTTAGACAAAATATTTAAAGGCTATGTCAAAGGAAACTGAGAGTACTTCATTTTCTTTGTGTATGTCCATTGTCATGCTGTAACAGGGAAGCTTGCACCTTCACCTGAACAAGCCAATCAGACTTTAAGAACAAGTGATTGACCACCTCTCTATATTCAATTCGAGAAAAAGTAATGAAAATTACTACTGATAAAGTAGGTATTGAACCTACATACACTTTCACTAGTGACTCATCCTACAAATGAAAGGAGTTTATATGAGGGGAAAAAACCAACTAAAGCAAAGAAACTCAAGTTAAACTACAGCAATTCCACAAGCAACATGAGCTAGAAATGTATTTTCAACTGCTCATGGGAGAAAGTACAATAATTGACATTATATAGCTGGTAATAAATCATTTTACAAATGCTACTTCTAAAATTACCTTCACGTTAGCTCCAAGGCTGTCAAGAGAAGACACTAGAAGAAAGAGGAACAGGTGTTTCAATGACTCATTATTACCAGTTACTCCTAAAACTGCTATTACATTTATTGCACAGCAGTACAAAAACATTACACAATGAATGAATTATTAGAGAACTTAAATGATCCCTTGTAAATCATACCATCACTTTTAATTCTCCCTGAAGTCACAGAAATTCTATGAGTTTTTTTCTGTCCTCTTGAGGTAAACAATAATGTTATATTAATGGCAGCACATATGGATATAGGAAGGGGAAAGTGAGTCTAATGTGAAGCAACAAGTTCAGTAGCCCTTGGGCAGCTTGGAAAACACATTTGCCCAGATGTCCACAGCCTAAAAGAAAACCATGTGGCTTAATATAAAATTCAAAGCCTCTGCCTCTTTGGCATTCCCTTTATATTAGGTTTACATAAAATCCTATTTACACAGAAACTCTGAGTATACTTGTCCGAGACAGACAAAAACGAATACATGAGAGCTTGAAAAAAACAACACAGCGAAAGTGAAAATCATTATGATTACATTAAGTAGATCTAATACCAGAGAATGATAAGAATTACTAGAAGTAATAAATACACAGACAAAACCAAGACTAAATGAGATTGTTCCAGATTGAAAATAAAATGCTTTTGAAATGAGTATTTGCAAGGCTATGCTAAGACCACCATGGCTTCCCTCAGCTGGCTGGGACTGAGGCAGCGACAAGGGACTGCTGATTCCCCTATGCCACTGGCAATAAGAAGGAAGATATAAAAAGGGATTTTTTTTAAACATGTGAATTGTCATATTCTCTGGGCATGGATGTATGTGTGTGGCCATCTTGTCCCAAAAGCTCTCTTCTACCACACTCCCAGCTGAGCAGGGAATCAGTAGTGCTAAAAAGGCCCTTTTTAGCTATAGCCACAAACTTGCCCTTTTGCCTAGGAACCCCCTTGCTACTGATCCCAGGGGGCTTGCCCTTGTTCCCTTGCTTCTCAAAGTGTTGTCCATGGACCAGCAGCATCGGTATCACCTGGAAGCTTGTTAGATAAGAAGGATTCCAGGTCCCACCTCAGCCCTATGGAATCAGAATCTGCAGTTTAACGAGACACCCAGGTGATTCTAATGCACATTGAAGTTTGAGAAGCACTGCTTTATTCTACCTTAGGCCCGGATGAATGAGCTGACAGGTGACCTAAGGAAAGGTCTGGCTTGGAAGCTACAGGGATTCCAAGGATCTGAGCCCAGAGGTCTGAACGTCTTCTCTAAATGTAGGTGTGCCAAAAACTTGATGTGTGACCTGTACACACTCTGTAACCTCTCTGGAACCTTAGTTCTCCACCTGCCAGGATTAAGAAGAGACAAAGGCCGAGACCAATGTAATACATGACCCTGTTGTTATTTAGCTAGCATTAAGCCCAGCTGTCCTCCCCAGGAAAGGACATTTTCTGTTGCTTGATTTCACGGTAATGGGGAAGACAGTGCTGTATTTATGGGCTACATGGGTGATTTTCAATCTAAATATCAGAGAAGATGAAGCATTTTCTGCCTCAAATTCTGTCACCTGTCTTTGACTTGTTGCTATAGAACAGTCACCGTCATCCAAGAGAATACTGGCTTGAGTTATCACAAGAGACTTTTAAGAGACTTCCCCTTAAAAGTAGAAACCTTTCAGGCTAAGATAGGAAACTTGTTGTCAGGGATGGTATAAGTCCAGGTCAGGAGAATGGGCCATGACCTTCCCTTTCTAGCCTAAGAATTAATTCAGGAATGGTTGAAATTCACTGCCATGACATTCAGTACTGACACAGGTTCATGTATTTCACTCATAAAGTTCAGTTCAGTCACTTAGTCCGACACTTTGCAACCACAAGGACTACAGCATGCCAGGCTTCCCTATCCATTACCAACACCAGGAGCTTGCTCAAACTCATGTCCAATGAGTCGGTGATGCCATCCAACCATCTTACCCTCTGTCGTCCTCTTCTCCTCCTGCCTTCAACCCTTCTCATCATCAGGGTCTTTTCCAATGAGTCAGTTCTTCACATCAGGTGGCAAAAGGATTGGAGCTTCAGCATCAGTCCTTCCAATGAATATCCAGGGCTGATTTCCTTTAGAATTGATTGGTTTGATCTCCCTGCTGTCCAAGGGACTCTCACAAGTCTTCTCCAACACCACAGTTCAAAAGCATCAATTCTTTGGTGCTCAGCTTTCCTTATGGTCCAACTCTCACATCCATACATGACTACTGGAAAAACCATAGCTTTAACTAGACAATCTTTGTCAGCAAAATATGTCTCTACTTTTTAATATGCTGTCTAGGTTTGTCATAGCTTTTCTTCCAAGGAACAAGTGTCTTTTAACTTCATGGCTGTAATTACCATCTGCAGTGATTTTGGAGCCCAGAAAAGAAAATATGTCACTGTTTCCATTGTTTCCCCATCTATTTGCCATCAAGTGATGGGATTGGATGCCCTGATCTTAGTTTTCTGAATGTTGAGCTTTAAGCCAACTTTTTCACTCTCCTCTTTCACTTTCATCAAGAGGCTGTTTAGTTCCTCTTAACTTTCTGCCATAAGGGTGGTGTCATCTGCATATCTGAGGTTATTGATATTTCTCCCAACAATCTTGATTCCAGCTTGTGCTTCTTCCAGCCCAGTATTTCACATGATGTACTCTGAATATAAATTAACAAGTAGGGTGACAATATACAGCTTTGACGTACTCCCTTCCCAATTTGGAACCAGTCCATTGTTTCATGTACGGTTCTAACAGTTGCTTCTTGACGGACATAACAGATTTCTCAGGAGGCAGGTCAGGTGGTCTGGTATTCTCATCTCTTGAAGAATTTTCCACAGTTTGTTGTAATCCACACAAAGGCTTTGCAGTAGTCAATGAAGCAGAGGTAGATGTTTTTCTGGAATTCTCTTGCTTTTTCTATGATCCAACAGATGCTGGCAATTTAATCTCTGGTTCCTCTGCCTTTTATAAATCCTGCTTGAATATCTGGAAGTTCTCGATTCATGTACTGTTGAAGCCTGGCTTGGAGATTTTTGAGCATTACTTTGCTAGCGTGTGAGATGAGTGCAATTGTGTGGTAGTTTAAACATTCTTTGGCACTGCCTTTCTTGGGATTGGAATGAAAACCGACATTTTCCAGTCCTGTGGCCACTGCTGAGTTTTCCAAATTTGCTAGCTATTGAGTGCAGCACTTTCAAAGCATCATCTTTTAGGATTTGAAATAGCTCAGCTGGAATTCCATCACCTCCACTAGCTTTGTTCATAGTGATGCTACTGAAGGCCCACTTGACTTTGCACTCTAGGATGTCTGGCTCTAGGTAAATGATCGCATCATTGTGGTTATCTGAGTCATTAAGATCTTTTTGCTTAGTTCTTCTGTGTATTTGCCACCTCTTCTTAATATCTTCTGCTTCTGTTAAATCCATACCATTTCTGTTCTTTATTGTGTCCATCTTTGCATGAAATGCTCCCTTGGTATCTCTGATTTTCTTGAAGAGATCTTTAGTCTTTCCCATTCTATTGTTTTCCTCTATTTCTTTGCATTGATCACTGAGGAAGGCTTTCTTATCTCTCCTTGCTATTCTTTGGAACTCTGCATTCAGATGGGTATATCTTTCCTTTTCTCCTTTGCCTTTAGCTTCTCTTCTTTTCATAGATATCTGTAAGGACTCCTCATTTTGTCTTTTTGTAATTCTTCTTGGGGATGGTTTTGATCGCTGCTTCCTGTACAATGTTACAAACCTCCATCCATAGTGCTTCAGCACTCTATCAGATCTAATCATTTGAATCTATTTGTCACTTCCACTGTATAATCCTAAGGGATTTGATTTAGGTCATACTGAGTGGTCTAGTGGTTTTCACTACTTTCTTCAATATAAGTCTGAATTTGGCAATAAGGAGTTCATGATCCGAGCCTTAGTCAGCTCCTGGTCTTGTTTTTGCTGACTGTATAGAGCTTCTCCATCTTCAGCTGCAAAGAATCAATCTGATTTCTGTATTGACCATTTGGTGATGACCATGTGTAGAGTCGTCTCTTGTGTTGTTGGAAGAGAGTGTTTGCTATGACCAGTGCATTCTCTTGTTGTAACTCTGTTAGCCTTTGCCTTGCTTCATTTTCTACTCCAAAACCAAACTTGCTTGCTACTTGCCTGTTACAGGTATCTCTTCCTGCTTTTGCATTCCAGTCCCCTATGATGAAAAGGATATCTGTTTTTGGTATTAGTCTAGAAGGTCTTGTAGGTCTTCATAGAACCGTTCAACTCCAGCTTCTTTGGCATTAGTGGTTGGGGCATAGGCATGGATTACTGTGATACTGAATGGTTTGCCTTGGAAATGAACAGACCACCAAGGGGATGTCTTAACCCAGCAATTCTTGATATATGATCCAGGGCCTCCCCATGGGTCCCCAAGACCTCTTAGGAACTCTGCAAGGTCAAAACTATTCTCCTAATAGTAAAACATACTCTGTCTTTTTCATTCTCATTCTCTTATGACTATATAACAGAGTTCTCCAAAAGCTATATGATATGTCATGATGACACCACTCTGATGGCTAATGTGTGCTGTATATTCTTGTGTTTTTAAATTCCTCAAGTTTAATGTCTAATGCTAATTGTTGATAGATATCATTCACATACAGAAAAGCTCAGTGTGGCTCTCAATAATACTTAGCACAAAAGGGTCCTGAAATCTAAATGTCTGAGATCCCCTGCCTTAACCTCACTATTTCAGAGAGAACTGGCTCTCCTCCTTGCTGACATGCAATCTTGTAAAGAAGTGTTGCCTCTCCTGATCTCCATCAATTTTCTGCTGCATCCTATCCTGAAAAATGGCGAGTCTTATTTGTTAGCTATCTGTGGTGTCTTTTCAAGGAGATCCCACCAAGACAAGATGTTCTCTGCTTTTCCAACAGCCACAGCCAGAACACACTCAATGGTGACACTCCTTGGGGGAAGTCTCCCCAGTTCCTCCTAGGGAAACTCTGAAACAGAAGGCATCTCTGCTAATGACTCTGCTCGTGGGAACCCCCTCTCTGGAAACTCCCAGTGACAGGGCACCCGAGAATTAGGCCCTGAGTTTCCAGACAAACGTGTGATTCCTCAGAATGAAAGAAGACTTAGAGGTAGGATGCATTCGTTCCCATGGGTAAACTACACAGGAGGAACAAGAAAATCGAATACCTCTTCTCACTGGAAATGGAAAGTTTGAAAAGTTAGGTTTTCTTCTAGACTTCTGGGAATGATGCTGTGAACTGTTCTCACCAAAGGGCTTTGCACTGTCCACCTGAAAGGAAAGGAATGAGACCTGAACCCACTGTAGCTTGTATTACTCTCTCCTCATTCCCTGTAATACCTTTCTCCCCTTCAATCACAGTCATGCAGGTGAGAAAAGAGAAGGTTGGGAACAGATTAAATCACAGCCTCCAAATATATAAAATGTTATAACCAACAGGGAAACCTGTTTGTCCCTACTTTCACTGAGGTTAGAACACAAAGATATGGGATATGGGCTAATATGACACAGATCATATTCTAACCACTGGTAAGGCCAGTAAAGAGCAAGTAGAGTTTGTTTAATCTTCTTTTAAAACAGGATATCTTCACATTCCTAAACACTCTGAGCAGTACTGGCCTAGGTGGGGTCCTCCCTGAAGACAAGGAATTCCCATAATGTGATCTTTCAGCCTTCCACATCCCCCTTCAGTCTGAGTGTCTATATCCTTGTAAAAAAGAACAACGGAGACTGTATTATTTTAGTTAAGGTGACCACATTTTCCTACATTCAACAACGTGATCTGCTAACAGGTCAAAATACTTGAAATAGAGACTCTTCCAGAATGTCTATGACATACAGTTGCTTAATTTTCTTTGTAAAAAACCTTGTTTTTTATTTTTTTAATGTCAAGAAGTCATGTTATACTATTATTCTTCATTCTACTTCAAGAAATAATTTTACTAGAATTTACAATCTTGACAACATCAGGTCCTCTACATTTTAATTTTTCTACTTAAACATCAGATATCATCAGGAAATCTGGCTAAATAAAAGAGTTAATATCTATAAGCCCTTAGGAAAGAGCTTGGCACATAGTAAAGGCTGTATATGAATTTGTTAAATAAAAGTATCATGTAAATTTTAATTCCCTAAGAAAACTTCCAACATTTTAAGGTTATTTAGTTCATAATGGTGTACACTAAAGTTGTGTATTTTATTAAAATATATATCAAATGGAATAAATCAGACCCAATATACTCAATTTAACTATATTTGTATGAAACTATGTTTACAGTGCTAGATTTTGCCAGACACTTTTATAGGTTACCTGAAGAAAACAGCTATCCTGTATTTTCTAGCCAAACAACATCTCTGTTCTACCTACAAACCAATGCTATAAGCAGTCATCTAAAAAGCACCTTGACTTTGGGATTTACCATGCTTCATTTCTGTGTCTAATATACAAACATCACACAGGTAATCCTGAATCAAATTATCAACTTGACAATAATATCAATCGTTAACATTCTGGAGAATAAGTCATGAACTACAATGTGGAACAGAGTTCATGAAAAACAGGAACTATATTCATTGAAAAGTTGCAGGATATAAAATTAACACACAGAAATCCCTTCATTCCTATACACTAACAATGAAAGAACAGAAAGAGAAATTAAGGAAACAATTCCATTCACCATTGCAATGAAAAGAATAAAATATGTAGGAATAGATCTACCTAAAGAAATAAAAGACCTATATATAGAAAACTATAAAACACTGATGAAAGAAATCAAAGATGACACAAATAGATGGAGAAATATACCATGTTCATGGATCGGAAGAATCAATATAGTGAAAATGAGTATACTATCCAAAGCAACCTATAGATTCAATGCAATCCCTATCAAGCTACCAACAGTATTTTTCAGAGAACTAGAACAAATAATTTCACAATTTGTATGGAAATGCAAAAAACCTCGTATAGACAAAGTAATCTTGAGAAAGAAGAATGGAACTGGAGCAATCAACCTGCCTGACTTCAGACTATACTGCCTGCCTGTAGACTATACTACAAAGCTACAGTCATCAAGACAGTATGGTACTGGCACAAAGAAAGAAAAATAGATCAATGGAACAAAATAGAAAGCCCAGAGATAAATCCATGCACCTATGGATACCTTATCTTTGACAAAGGAGGCAAGAATATACAATGGAGAAAAGACAATCTCTTTAACAAGTGGTGCTGGGAAAACTGGTCAACCACCCATAAAAGAATGAAACTAGTTCACTTTCTAACACCATACACAAAAATAAACTCAAAATGGATTAAAGATCTAAATGTAAGATCAGAAACTATAAAACTCCTAGAGGAGAACATAGGCAAAACACTCTGACATAAATCACAGCAGGATCCTCTATGACCCATCTCCCAGAGCAATGGAAATAAAAGCAAAAATAAACATATGGGACCTAATTAAACTTAAAGGCTTTTGAACAACAAAGGAAACTATAAGCAAGGTGAAAAGACAGCCTTCAGAACAAGAGAAAATAATAGCAAACGAAGCAACTGACAAAGAATTAATCTCAAATATATACAAGCAGCTCCTGCAGCTCAATTCCACAAAAATAAATGACCCTATCAAAATATGTTCCAAAGAACTAAACAGAAATTTCTCCAGAGAAGACATACAGATGGTTAACAAACACATGAAAAGATGCGCAACATCACTCATTATCAGAGAAATGCAAATCAAAACCACTATGAGGTACCATCTCACGCCGGTCAGAATGGCTACTATCAAAAAGTCTGCAAACAATGCTTCAGAGAGCAAAGGAAAAAGAAAATCCTCTTACACTGTTGGTGGGAATGCAAACTAGTACAGCCACTATGGAGAAGTGTGGAGATTCCTTAAAAAACTGGAAATAGAACTGCCATATGACCCAGCAATCCCACTGCTGGGGCATACACACTGAGGAAACCAGAATTGAAAGAGACACATGTACCTCAATGTTCATTGCAGCACTGTTTACAATAGCCAGGGCATGGAAGCAACCTAGATGTCCACTGGCAGACGAATGGATAAGAAAGCTGTGGTACATATACACAATGGAATATTACTCAGCTATTAAAAAGAATGCATTTGAATCAGTCCTAATGAGGTGGATGAAACTGGAGTCTATTATACAGAGTGAAGTAAGCCAGAAAGAAAAACACCAATACAGTATACTAACATATATATATGGAATTTAGAAAGAAGGTAACAATAACCCTGTATGCGAGACAGCAAAAGAAACACAGATGTATTGAACAGTGTTTTGGACTCTGTGGGAGAGGGCAAGGGAGGGATGATATGGGAGAATGGCATTGAAACATGTAAAACATCATATGTGAAACGAATCGCCAGTCCAGGTTTGATGCATGATACAGGGTGCTCGGGGCTGATGCACTGAGATGACCCAGAGGGATGGGATGGGGAGGGAGGAGAGAGCGGGGTTCAGGATGGGGAACACATGTACACTCATGGCGGATTCAAGTCAATATATGGCAAAACCAATACAATATTGTAAAGTAAAATAAATTAATTAATTTAAAAAAAGAAAAAGAAAAACATCAGTACAGTATATTAACACATATATATGGAATTTAGAAAGATGGTAACGATGACCCTATATGCAAGATAGCAAACGAGACAGATGTAAAGAAAAGACTTTTGGACTCTGTGGGAGAAGGCAAGGGTGGGATGATTTGAGAGAATAGCACTGAAACATGTATATTATCATATGTGAAATAGATAGCCAGTCTAGGTTCTATGCATGATATAGGGTGCTCAGGGCTGGTGCACTAGGATGACCCTGAGGGGTAGGATGGGGAGGGAGGCAGGACGGGGGTTCAGGATGGGGAACACATGTACACCTACAGCTGATTCATGTCAATGTATGGCAAAAACCACTACAATATTATGAAGTAATTAGCCTCCAATTAAAATAAATAAATTAAAAAAAGAAAAACAGGAACTAACACTAGAAGTGTTTTTAACATGATAAAAACATATGTAACTGTAAAGAAATGAATCTGTATATACAGTATAAGTACAACTCTGTGGGAAAAAATAAGGCCTTATGAATATCAAAAAAAGTCAAAAGAAAATGTATCAAATTAAACAATGATTTTATTATTCTAGTGAACCTATGGGTAATTTTTTTTTCTTGAACTTTTCTGTATTTTCCTTTACTTTTATAGTAGTCAAAAAAAAGACTATGAAAACAAGTGTGGTTAAATTTGCCCACTACTTCCTGATGGCTAAATCTAATATAACTTTAATTAAGGACTTTTGACTATGGCATATCATTGCTTCTTCCTGCAGCCATATGTTTCCTACTTTTAAAGTGCGGCCTGGTGAATTCTCTAATGGTCCGGTGGTAAAGAATCCGCCCTGCAGTGCAGGGGACACAGGTTTGATTCCTGGTCAGGGAACTAAGATCCCACATGCCATGGAGCAACTAAGCCCGTGCACTGCAGCTAGAGAGTCCATGCACCACAGTGAAAAGATCCCTCATGACTCAACAAAGAGCTCGCATGCCACAACCAAGACTGGAGGCAGCCAAATAAATAAATATATATTTTAAAAAGCTGGCCACTGAACAATGATCTTACTATGAAAACTCAAGTAGTTTTCTTAAAACTGACGAGGCTTTAGTTTCAGATTTGTACAGAGAATGTGCCAGTCTTTGATATGAATCTTCTACTACTGTCAGTTCATTGATCTTCCTGGATAGTGGCAGGTTGTCCTATGCAGATAACACTATTAATAATTAAATTTATTTTTAATTCTAAAATTAAAAATAGGGATAGTAGACATTTACTCAGCAAGTCCTCTGTACAAGACATCTTTATAGGAGTTTCCTGACAATAACTCTAGGAAATGAACATAATTTAATCATAATTATTATTAAATTTGAATTTCCTCTATTTATTTACTTACACATCTGTTATCATGGTCCAACCTTCCTTTATTCCACCCTCATTCACACCCTACCATTCCAAAGGACTCTGAAAAATAATTTTAGGCTCACGTGTCTTACTACAAACGGAGGTTTGCTTTCTCCAGGTATTTTGAAAGTATATCCAAGGTTCAGCTGAGCTGGTTGGTCCTGGAAGAAACGCCTGGTGCAATACGGAGAGAGTGGCCGGGACTGCATGCCTGGGGGCACTCTGTCGAGATTACTCTCCCTTGGTTTCATCTTTACACAACTCAAGGGGAATTTTGGTCCATTTGGTGTAGATAAAGGCCTTTGTGACTTACGTCTTTCTTCCTGAAACCCAAAGAAGAGACAATATTTTTAAAGAAAGCTCAACCAGAATATAACTGTATTTAACTGAACTAAGGTAGAAGATTTAACATCTCAGATTTATAAAACATGAACTCAGGGAAGGGCATTTAAAAATTTTTCTTCAGGTCAGCTTAGTATCACTAGTAGATTTAAGCTACTAACAGTGAGATTTGTGATTTCCCTGGTTGCCCAGTGGTTGAGAATCCAGCTGCCAATGCAGGGGACATGGGTTTGACCCCTGGTCCAGGAAGATCCCACATGCTACGAAACAACTAAGCCCATGTGCAACTACTGAGCCCAGATGCCCCAGAGCCCATGCTCTACAGCAAGAGAAGCCACCACAATGAGAATCCGACATGTACCAACCAAGACTCAGTGCAGCCAAAATGTAATAAAATTTTTTTTACAAAATTAATGAAATTTAAACAGTGAGTTTTATTTGTATTATGAGAAAGCTGGAAAGTATCAGACACCTCCATGCCCCATCAGATGATTGACAGATACACAAATACAGCAAGGGAGGGAGACAGAGAATTTGGCATATACTTGGGTTCAGCGATTTCACCTCAAGCAATTTATTTTAAGGAAAAAGTATGGTTGTATGTATAGCTATGGAAATTTTTAGAGCAATTAAAAAATTAGAAGCCAACTATACTGGTGAGTAAGCACTTTTCTCTCAGCTCCAAATCCACCTTTCAATTTTATGATACTGAACCAGCCACTGCAAATCCCCTTCTGCTTTCCTAGCTGTTCTGCTAGGCTTCACCACTAGACAGTGCTAGAGAAAGACTGCAAGACTAGAGAAGGAGGAAGGGACTGGGAAGTTCGCACAGGAAGATCTCTACATTACGAGATTAAAACAAGATTAACAAAATGGAATGGAAGAAAAAGAGCAATAAACTGAAAAGTCACTGTGCACATTTAAACAGACTGGAGAAAACAGTGAGTAAATAAGGAGAGACTAAAAAGCAGCTATTGCCTTCCTGAAAATTAATCACTGGTTTTCCATTGATGAATTACAGTGCCCAGGGGATTGATGTATTTGCACAGATTAATGACCCTGCTTCTTCAGTACCCCTAAATCCAAAGCCCACATTTTCAAGGTTTATTCTAGGACCCGTGTGAGATCTACAAACTATATTCATTAATTCTCTGTATCATTTTAGAAAGGATTTTGGATGCTTGCAAAATTATGGGCAATGGGGTAAAATAAAAATAGAAAGAAAAGAGTGTGAAGGGGAAATCATGGCTGAAAAAGCAAAATGAAGGTAGTGCTCAAGAATGCCCCAAGACCCTCACTGTTACCAAAAAAAAAAGAACCCTCACTGTTACTAAAGGGGTGGCCCCAAATACAACTCTGACCTTCAGCCTCAGCACAAGAAAGAAGGAAACACTACTGTTGATAAACTCAAGAGTAGATGTCATGAAACAACAACAACAAAAACTAACTAGACTACATGTCAAGCCTGTGATTGTAGCTTCTGGATCACGCTGTTCCACCAACTATGCCATGATGAATACATGCCACACATCATCACTCTAATGTGACAGGCTGAACAAGAAATTTGACTATGTAAATTCAAACCTAGCAATAAGTCTCAGGTTTCTGTCTGTCCAGTTGCATCTGAACTTGGTAAACCAAGCTGAGGTTGAAATTCTTTAAATTTGTAGAGAAATCCCTGACATTTCTATCTCTGGATTCTTTATTATACTTACAAAAAATCTGTTTCTATGCAGAAACACACGTTCTCTGATGGCTGTCCTTGTAGAAAACTCTATTTTAGGAGCAATGCCCTGAAAATAAAAGAAACAAATAAAATTATTGGAAAGAAGGTCTTTACTTATCCTATCCTAACATGAAATTATCCAAGAACCTAAATGCTCTTTTGTGTAGCCAGCATAATCTACACACATTGTCTAAAATATATACATAACAAATATATATATATGTATATATATATATATATATATATAAAATGGAACATTATTCAGCCTTTAAAGAGAAGGAAATCCTGCCATTCATGACAACAGAGAATAAACTTGAGGACACTATACTAAATGAAATAAGCCAGACACAAAAAGATAAACACTGCATATTTCACTTATATGCAGAATCTGAAATAGTCAAACTCAAAGAATAGCTAATTAGCTAAAAAACCAGCTAATAGAATGCTGGTTGCCAAGAGCTGGAGGATGAGAGGAAAAGGGAAAAGCTAAGTCAAAGGATATAAAATTTTAGTTAGGCAAAATGAATATGTTCTAGAAATGGAATGTACAACAATGTGACATAGTTAACAATACCATTTTAAAAACACTTGTATTGGGGTATAGTTGCTTTGGGCTTCCCTGGTTGCTCAGTGGTAAAGAATCCATCTGCGATGCCAAAGATGCAGGATACCGGGTTCAGTCTCTGGGTAGGGAAGATCCCCTAGAGAAGGAATTTGCAACCTACTCCAGTATTCTTGCCTAGAGAATCCTATGGACAGAGGAGCCTAGAGGGCTACAGTCCATGGGGTTGCAAAGAGTCAGAGACCACTGAGTGACTAACACACACACACATACATATATTACCTCATTCAACCTTCATAATAACCCTATAAAGGAAGAATTATTATCAATCCCATTTTACAGAGGAGGAAACTAAGGTACATGGAGATAAGCAATTTACCCAAAATCACACAGCCATTGAGTGACAAAACTGGGCTTGAACCCAGATAACCTGAGTCTATACTTAGCCACTCTACATGAAGCTCCACTTAGCCCACAGAGGAGGAGGAGGGGCCCTACCAGTAAGGAATCCACAGTCTGTAATGCAATCTTGTTCACCTATTTAACCTCAACTCACGGCGGTGACTTACAGACAATAAGGAGGAATGTATTTTCTTTTTCATATAAGTACTCATTTTAGCATAACAGTTTAGAGCTGAAATTTACAGGCTATATCCTATGCAATCCCCTTAGCAATGAGATGGTGGTAACGATGGTTAGGTCAATAATTGGATTTAACGGTAGGAATTTTTAGAATAAACATCTATTTCTGCTTTATTGACTATGCCAAGGCCTTTGACTGTGTGGATCACAATAAACTGTGGAAAATTCTGAAAGAGATGGGAATACCAGACCACCTGACCTGCCTCTTGAGAAACCTATATGCAGGTCAGGAAGCAACAGTTAGAAATGGACATGGAACAACAGACTGGTTCCAAATAGGAAAAGGAGTACATCAAGGCTGTATATTGTCACCCCGCTTGTTTAACTTATATGCATAGTACATCATGAGAAACGCTGGGCTGGAAGAAGCACAAGCTGGAATCAAGACTGCTGGGAGAAATATCAATAACCTCATATATGCAGATGACACCACTCTCGTGGCAGAAAGTGAAGAGGAACTGAAAAGCCTCTTGATGAAAGTGAAAGAGGAGAGTGAAAAAGTTGGCTTAAAGCTCAACATTCAGAAAACGAAGATCATGGCATCTGGTCCCATCACTTCATGGGAAATAGATGGGGAGACAGTGGAAACAGTGTCAGACTTTATTTTTGGGAGCTCCAAAATCACTGCAGATGGTGACTGCAGCCATGAAATTAAAAGATGCTTACTCCTTGGAAGGAAAGTTATGACCAACCTAGATAGCATATTGAAAAGCAGAGACATTACTTTGCCAACAAAGGTCCATCTAGTCAAGGCTATGGTTTTTCCTGTGGTCATGTATGGATGTGAGAATTGGACTGTGAAGAAAGCTGAGTGCTGAAGAATTGATGCTTTTGAATTGTGGTGTTGGAGAAGACTCTTGAGAGTCCTTTGGACTGCAAGGAGATCCAACCAGTCCATTCTGAAGGAGATCAGCCCTGGGATTTCTTTGGAAGGAATGATGCTAAAGCTGAAACTCCAATACTTTGGCCACCTCATGTGAAGAGTTGACTCATTGGAAAAGACTTTGATGCTGGGAGGGATTGGGGGCAGGAGGAGAAGGGGACAACAGAGGATGAGATGGCTGGATGGCATCACTGACTCGATGGACGTGAGTCTCAGTGAACTCCGGGAGTTGGTGATGGACAGGGAGGCCTGGCGTGCTGTGATTCATGGGGTTGCAAAGAGTTGGACACAACTGAGCGACTGAACTGAACTGAAGGAAAAATTTATAAAGGGTACTCAGAGTACCTAAACACTAAGGAAAAATTAAAATTATTAATTAAAAATTAATAATTAAAAACAAAATTCTTTCTGCCTAATTTACAAATTCAGTCTTTACCTAACAACAACAACCAAAAAACACAGATTATAATCTCCCCTCAATATTCTTGACCTCAGCAGGAAAAGGAGGAAAAAAGGCTGTTAGGGTAACAAGTGAAATGAAAAAAAATATGAAAGTACGACGAAAAAGTCACATTGTACTGGAGAAAATAAATCTAATTCTTGATGAACTAATAACAGAAAATAAATGAACTGAATAATTTGTCTGACCTTCGCGTGTCATTTATTCTCATGTCCTATAACATTAATGAAAAGAAATTGGACCCTGGGCTGAAATAAAAATGAGAGAATTAGCATAATGCAGTGATTGAGCGCAAACTTCAAAGCACAACAGACCAGTGTGAGAATCCTAGATCCACTTCTCACCAGTTCTGTGATTCTGGGTACCCTTTATAAATTCGCCATACCAGCTTCCCCATGCCTAAAATGAGGAAACTAATAGTAGCCAGCTTGCAGGGTTAAAAAGGATTGAATAAAACAATACACGTAAGGAACTCAACACAGGGCCTGGCATCTAGTGAGAATGCAATGAATATCAGCCATTAGTAAAACTTCAGCAATTTGTTTATTTTTCCTTATAGAATACTTGAGAGAAATTGAGCTCTCTATCTCTTCACAAATTATTTAAAATATACTTTAACTTCATTGAAAGAACTGATACTTTACCTCTAATGCATGAAGATCTTCCTGAGAGTGTTAAAGCTCTTTCTCTTATGATGACCTGCATTTATGAATAACTACAAATAAAACTTCCTGTAGATTCTTCTTCCTAATTATGCCTATAAAGTTAAACAGAGATAACATCTGGGAAAATATGAGAAAGTGTCTTTCTTCTTGTCTTGATACTTAGCTGGATACCAGCCCAATGTTTGCAAATGGAATTTATTTAATAGAAAACTTGGGCAAATCAAAGTTAATGTAAAGAGTATCTCCCACCTAATTCTCACCAGTTTTTAATCCCCTTTCTGCTTCTGAAGAGCAAAATCTCAGTAATTCACAATAATAAAGGCAAGCATCTCACAAGTACCATGGATATAAGTGATACACAAAAAACATTTCTGAGAAAAAAAAATGATATCGTGATATTCACCAGATCTTCAAAGATTATGGAGGGCTTAAAGTTATGGCCATCGGGAATTCCGATTAGGAGAACTTTTTTTTTTGACCATGCAGCACAGCTTGCAGGATCTTAGTTCCCAGGGAGAACAGTTGATGAATGCTTGGTGTTTGAAGTATCAGAACTAGAAGTCCTGTCATCATAAACATCATAGAAACAGGGGTTCTGCATGCCATCTATTCCGCACAGAACTCTCAAATGGAGACAATAACACCTCACTAAATTAAAATAATAGCAACTCATGGAGCAGTAACAGAAAAGTTTATGCTTTTTATAATCTACAAAGATGTAGCCCTTAAAACAGGTCATTCAAGTGACATAAAAGTAGAGAAAACTTTCAGAGTTTCTGCAATGTTAAAAATCATCCCAGATAATAACAAAATTAATATTTTGAACTTGGGTTCAGATAATGCCCCCGAAACAGTAACTGCTGTACTAGTAACTGCCATATCTTTTAAGATCCCTCAATAATATCAGTCTGTCACATGTACCACAATGTTCACTGCAGCATTGTTTACAGTAGCCAGGACATGGAAGCACCCTAGATGTCCATCAACAGATGAACGGATAAAGCAGCTGTGGTACATTTATACAATGGAATATTACTCAGCCATAGAAAGAAATGAATTTGAGACAGTTCTTGCGGTGGATGAACCTAGAGCCTGTTATACAGAATGAAGTAAATCAGAAAGAAAAAAACAAATATCATATATCAACGAATATATACAGAATCTGGAAAAATGGTACTGATGAACCTATTTGCAGGGCAGAAATAGAGACACAGACATAGAGAAGAGATTTGTGGACACAGCAGGGGAAAGAAAGGGTGGGACGAACTGAGAAAGTAGCATTGGAACATATACTTTACCATATAGAAAATAGATAGCCAATGGGAATTTGCTGTATGACATAGGAGCTCAACCTAGTGTTCCGTGACAGTCTAGAAGGGCGGAATGGAGTGGGAGGTGGGACAGAGGTTCAAGAGGGAGGGGACAAATGTATACCTATGGCTGATTCATGTTGATGTATGGCAGAAACCAACACAACACTGTAAAGCAATTATCCTTCAATTAAAAATAAATAAATTTAAAAAATATCAGCCTGTGAACCTCTTGTCAGTTTCCCCTCCATTAAGTGGAGATCATAATACCTGCCTTGGCTGACTTAAGAACTGTTATGAAGAAAATAAGGTATCACATGAAAAAAACCAAAGCAAGTTCACCTGCCAATGCAGGAGATGCAGGTTTGATCCCTGAGTTGAGAAGATCTCCCAGAGAAGGAAATGGCAACTCACTCTAGTATTCCTGCCTGAATAATCTCATGTACAGAGGAGCCCTACAGTCCACAGCATCACAGAGAGCTGGACACAACTGAGCAACGGAGCACACACACAGGCAGCACTACTCTATTTTACTGTTATTGTTACTAAAACAATAGCTATGATTAAATAAAATGATGCTATGTCTTTCAGTTAGTCTGCATTAAGAGCAGATGACAAAACAGATAAATGGTTACCAAACTTATGATTACCACAGAGAAACAGAGGTGAGGGGGGAGATAAATTAACAGTTTGGGATTAGCAGATACAAACTACTATACATAAAATAAACAACAAGGTCCTAGTATAGCACAGGGAACTATATTCAATATTCTGTAATAAGCCATAATGGAAAAGAAGGTGAAAAAGAATATATATTATAATAGTGTATATTATTACATATATATAACTGAATAATAATATATATCATATATACATAACTGAATCACTTTGTTGTACACAAGAAACTAACACATTATAAAGCAACTATACTTTAAAAATATTTAACTTAAAAAAAAAAAGGAGGTGGAAGAAGTAAGCCTTTTGTAACTATGTGATAATGTGAATATGGCAGTGACTTAGCCTGGTTAGACAAGACTCCCATGTCTCAGACCAATAGTGGGAATCAGCATTATTTAGCACTTTGAGTGGGCATCTCATCAGGGCTGCTAAAGAGAATAAAGGGGCACCAACCAAGATGAAGTGATCCGCCCACAAACAGGTGAGCGGATCACCTTATTTATTTATTATCAATAAAACATTCAGGTTCCAAGAATCCCTTTCCCAACAGAAGCCCAGCTAGGCACTGGTAACTTACTGGAAAGCCTTCAACTGTCTTCATGAGCACCTCCCTACACATCCCAGGGTGCGAAGGTGTCAGCCGTGGCTCAGGGAAGAGAAAGTCCCGTGTGTTTTCTTCATAGTAGGCCAACTCTTGCCACACTACAAATAAAGGAGAAAATGCATGAGTAGATATATTCTGAAAATTATGTATCTACATCATTTAAACTAAATAAAAGTTGGACCGTTGATGGCAGAGATGACACTCAGATAAAAACAGATATTTTGATCACAGCACCTGGTACTCAAGAGGCGATGTCTTCTACTACTTTTTATCTCATGCATGATTTTCAAAAGCCTTCCCAATCATTGATCTGAAGGGTTGCTCCCCAAAATAAAATAAAAAAGAACATCTCTTTCCATCCATCCATCCTTCCATTCTTCACTTTGACAAATGTTTTCTAAGGACATATCATGGGCCAGGTCCTAGGGATAGAACAGGAACAAGGTAGACAATGCTCTGTTCACCCAAAGGTTACAGTGTAGACTAGGGTTCAATAGATTCTGTGGTGCAGGAATGTCAGTGTCCCAGTGGCCTAGAGAAGAGCCAGAGCTGCCGCTCTCAGCAGTACTGATACCAACCCCAGGAATGTTTTGTAAATCTGTGGGGAAATTTCAAGGGCAGGAACCAGAGGTCAGAGTGTCTTGCAATGCCCAAGACACTCCTGCATAACTTTCTAACATCGTACAGACATTCTTTCAGGCAAGAGACCTTTTTACAATTATCTGAGCCTGGAACCTAACTGCTACATATAAACACAAAGCATTTTTTTTTTTTTTTGCACAATTTAAAAATACACTGAATTTTCAGGAATGCAGGTACCATGAAAACTAAGGAACAACTGTATTTTGCTTTGTCTAAATCTTTACCAAGATCCTTTCGGCACTGTGAATACTACAAATACTACAAAATTGAATACTATAAATACTATATACCAAATACCATACCTTTCTCAACATTTACATGTTAGCATACATCTCATTTTATTTTAAATCACTTTTCTTTGTACTTCTCCTTTATATTATGGCTGAATATTACACAAATTATTTGCAGTGAGCTATATAAAGTTGGTTGGTTATATTATCTGTGGGGCTTCCCAGGTGGTGAAGAACCTGCCTGCCAATGCAGGAAACATAAGAAATATAGATTTGATCTCTAGGTGGGGAAGATCCCCTGGAGGAAGCAATATACTCCAGTATTCTTGCCTAGAAAATCCCAAGGACAGAGGACCCTGTTGGGCTACAGTCTATGGGACTGCAGTCAAACACAACTGAAGAGACTTAGCATAGCACATATTACCTATGAATATTACTTCAATATGGTCAAAAGGATAATACAAAATACTCATCACCAAAAGATCATTTCAGGTGCAATATGATTAAGAATCACTGAGCTAAAGGACAGAAAAGCTACCATCTTAGACCCCCTTGCCTACAAAGAAGGTGCTACGCAGTGGTTTGGACCAAGAACACCATCAAAAAAGTAATTGTAGTCAGTGAGGAAGCTTTACTGTTTAGTGACTCTTACTTTACTTGTGAGATGAACTTGAATGAGGGTACTTTTTGTTATCTCAAATGTACAAAATAATCAACCTTACATCAAATAATCTGATGGCTTAATGTCTTCCTACTTATTCCATTTAATATGAATGTTAGATTCTAACAAGGATCAAAGTGCAAAAAGAATGTATTCTACATTTTTCATATTTTTCTACTCCTCCCTTCAAAAACATGCTCCAGCCACAATGAACTGATATGTCTTTCCCTCCTCTGCTATGTACTTCCTCAGCTTATGCTATTTCTTATAAAACATTCTTTCTTCCTTCCCATCCTGTTGAGATATTATTTATCTTTCAAGTTAATGTCTTACAGTATCTCTAACATACTACAGACTATATAGCCCACCAGGCTTCTTTGTCCATGGGATTCTCCAGGCAAGAACACTGGAGTGGGTTGCCGTTGTCTCTTCCAGGGGATATTCCTGATTCAGGGAACGAACTTGCGTCTGTCTTCTGCATTGGCAGGTTCTTTACCACTAGTGCCACTAGCGCCACCCGGGGAAGCCCATCTCCAACAAAACAGGTCCAAAAGAGAACTTGATTTTTTCCACAAATAAGCTCTCCTCTACCTTCCTATTAGAGGAACCAGATCTAGTTAATCAACCCAATACTCCAGGCTCTATCCTTTGTTCCACTCTTTCACTCCTTATAGATATGCATTAGTAAGTCCTGTTGACTACATCTGTTGACTACACCTTTGACTATATGGACCTAGGTTGGCAAAGTAATGTCTCGCTTTTTAATATGCTGTTTAGGTTGGTCATAACTTTTCTTACAAGGAGCAAGCCTCTTTTAATTTCATGGCTGAAGGCACCATTTGCAGTGATTTTGGAGCCCCAAAAAATAAAGTCTGAGACTGTTTCCCCATCTATTTCCCATGAAGTGATGGGACAAGACACTATGATCTTAGTTTTCTGAATGCTGAGCTTTAAGCCAACTTTTTCACTCTCCTCTTTCACTTTCATCAAAAAGTTCTTTAGTTCTTCTACACTTTCTGCCATAAGGGTGATATCATCTGAGGTTGGTGATATTTCTCCTGGAGATCTTGATTCTAGCTTGTGCTTCATCCAGCCCAGCATTTCTCAAGATGTACTCTGCATATAAGTTAAATAAGCAGGGTGAAAACATACAGCCTTGACGTACTCCTCTCCCGATTTCAAAAGTCTGTTGTTCCATATCCAGTTCTGTTGCTTCCTAACCTACATACAGATTCCTCAAGAGGCAGGTCAGGTGGTCTGTATTTCCATTTCTTTAAGAATTTTCCACAGTTTGTGGTAATCCACACAGTCAAAGGCTTTGGCATAGTCAATAAAGCAGAAGTCTTTCTGGAACTCTCTTGCTCTTTCGATGATACAATGGATGTTGGCAATTTGATCTCTAGTTCCTCTGCCTTTTATAAATCCAACTTGAACATCTCGAAGTCCACAGTTCACGTACTGTTGAAGCCTGGCTTGGAGAATTCTGAGCATTACTTTGCTAGCATGTGAGATGAGTGCAATTGTGCGGTAGTTTGAGCACTCTTTGGCATTGCCTTTCTTTGGGATTGGAATGAAAACAGACCTTTTCCAGTCCTGTGGCCACTGCTGAGTTTTCCAAATGTGCTGGCATATTGAGTGCAGCACTTTCACAGCATCATCCTTTAGGATTTGAAATAGCTCAACTGGAATTCCATCACCTCCATTAGTTTTGTTCATAGTGATGCTACTGAAGGCCTACTTGACTTCCCATTCCAGGATGTCTGGCTCTAGGTGAGTGATCATGCCATCATGATTATCTGGGTCATGAAGATCTTTTTTGTATAGTTCTTCTGTGTATCCTTGCCACCTCTTCTTAATATCTTCTGCTAGGTCCATACCATTTCTGTCCTTTATTGAGCCCATTTTTGCATGAAATGTTCCCAGTATCTCTAATTTTCTTGAAGAGATCTCTAGTCTTTCCCATTCTATTGTTTTCCTTTATTTTTCCTCCACCATAGTTTGGTCTCAGGTCAAAAAGGGAGGGAATATAGCCCTGCCTTTCAACAGAAAATTGGATTAAAGATTTACTGAGCATGGACCCAGTGATCAGAATAAGACCCAGTTTCCCCCTCAGTCAGTCTCTCCCATCAGGAAGCTCCCATAAGCCTCTTATCCTTCTCCATCAGAGGGCTGAAAACCACAATCACAGGAAACTAACCAATCTGATCACATGGACCACAGCCTTGTCTAACTCAATGAACTATGAGCCATGCTGTGTAAGGCCACCCAAGATGGATGGGTCATGGTGGAGAGTTCTGACAAAATGTGGTCTACTGGAGAAGGGAATGGCAAACCACTTCAGTATTCTTGCCTTAAGAACCCCATGAACAGTATGAAAAGGCAAAAAGATACAACACTGAAAGATGAACTCCCTAGGTCGGTAGGTGCCCAATATGCTACTGGAGATCAGTGGAGAAATAACTCCAGAAAGAATGAAAAGAAAGAGCCAAAGCAAAAACACTACCCAGTTGTGGAAGTGACTGGTGATGGAAGTAAAGTCTGATGCTGTAAAGAGCAATATTGAATAGGAACCTGGAATGTTAGGTCCATGATTCAAGGCAAATTGGAAATGGTCAAACAGGAAATGGCAAGAGTGAACATTGACATTTTATGAATCAGTGAACTAAGATGGACTGGAACGGATGAATTTAACTCAGATGACCATTATATCTACTACTGTGGGCAAGAATCCCTTAGAAGAACTGGAGTACCCCTCATAGTCAACAAAAGAGCCCGAAATGCAGTACTTGGATGCAATCTCAAAAACAACAGAATGATCTCTGTTCATTTTCAAGGCAAACCATTCAATATCACAATAATCCAAGTCCATGCTCCGACCAGAGACTGAAATTAAATGGTTCTATGAAGACCTACAAGACCTTTTAGAACTAACATCCAAAAAAAATGTCCTTTTCATTATAGGGGATGGGAATGTAAAAGTAGGAAGTCAAGAAATACCTGCAGTAACAGGCAAATTTGGCCTAGGAGTACAGAATGAAGCAGGACAAAGGCTAATAGAGTTTTGCCAAGAGAACACACTGGTCATAGAAAACACCCTCTTCCAACAACACAAGAGACAACTCTACACATGGACATCACCAGATGGTCAGTACTGAAATCAGACTGATTATATTCTTTGCAGCCAAAGATGGAGAAGCTCGACACAGTCAGCAAAAACAAGACCAGAAGATGACTGGCTCAGATAATGAACTCCTTATTGCCAAATTCAGACTTAAATTGAGTAGGGAAAACCACTAGACCATTTAGGTATGACCTAAATAAAATCCCTTAGGATTATACAGTGGAAGTGACAATTAGATTCAAGGGATTAGATCTGATAGAGTGCCTGAAGAACCATGGGTGGAGGTTCGTGACATTGTACAAGAGGTAGTGATCAAGACCATCCCCAAGGGAAAGAAATGCAAAAAGGCAAAATGGTTGTTTGAGGAGACCTTACAAATAGCTATGAAAAGAAGAGAAGCTAAAGGCAAAGGAGAAAAGGAAAGATATACCCATCTGAATGCAGAGTTCCAAAGAATAGCAAGGAGAGATAAGATAGCCTTCCTCAGTGATCAATGCAAAGAAATAGAGGAAAACAATAGAATGGGAAAAACTAGAGATCTCTTCAAGAAAATTAGAGATACTGGGAACATTTCATGCAAAAATGGGCTCAATAAAGGACAGAAATGGTATGGACCTAGCAGAAGCAGAAGAGGTGGCAAGAATACACAGAAGATACACAGAAGAACTAACAAAAAAGATCTTCATGACCCAGATAATCATGATGGCATGATCACTCACCTAGAGCCAGACATCCTGGAATGGGAAGTCAAGTGGGCCTTCAGTAGCATCACTATGAACAAAACTAATGGAGGTGATGGAATTCCAGTTGAGCTATTTCAAATCCTAAAGGATGATGCTGTGAAAGTGCTGCACTCAATATGCCAGCAAATTTGGAAAACTCAGCAGTGGCCACAGGACTGGAAAAGGTCCATTTTCATTCCTATCCCAAAGAAAGGTAATGCCAAAGAGTGCTCAAACTACCGCACAATTGCACTCATCTCACATGCTAGCAAAGTAATGCTCAAAATTCTCCAAGCCAGGCTTCAACAGTACGTGAACTGTGGACTTCGAGATGTTCAAGTTGGATTTATAAAAGGCAGAGGAACTAGAGATCAAATTGCCAACATCCATTTTATCAACGAAAAAGCAAGAGAGTTCCAAAAAAACTTTCTACTTCTGCTTTATTGACTATGCCAAAACGTTTTGACTGTGTGGATCACAAGAAACTGTTCATATTAGATGCCCAAAATACTGGAGTTTCAACTTCAGCATCAGTCCTTCCAGTGAGGATTCAGGGTTGATTTCCATTAAGATTGACTTAAGGTTGACTTAAGATTAATCTCCCTGTTGTCCAAGGGACTCTGAGGAGTCTTCTCCAGCACCACAGTCTGAAGGCATCAATTCTTCAGCACTCTGCCTTCTTTAAGGTCCAGCTCTCATAATCATATTTGACCACTGGGAAGACCATAGTCTTGACTATACAGACTTTTGTTGGCAGAGTAATGTCTCTACTTTTCAACACACTGTCTAGGTTTATCAGTGAATGACAGATCTTGGTTTAAATGTCACCTCATTAGAAAGGGAGCAACCCAACCTACAGGAGCCTGTCACTCCCTACCATATCCCCCTATATTATTTTCAACCTAATAGTTATCACGAACTGCTATTTTTGTTCAGGCATTCATTCATCATCTGCTACCATGAACGCTCCATGAAAGCAGTAACCCTTCCATTCATCATTAAATTCGTGCCAAGATTGTCCCTAGAAAGGTGTGAGCTTAGGTGTCAGTTACTAGTACAGGGCTCAGCCAAAACAATCTTGCCTGAAAAGGAATCATACTGTCAGCATCTTTCATAGGTCCCTTGAGATATCATTCAAGACAGACATATTAAAACTGAATCACAATGTCCAGAAATGAGTGGAAACCTAGATGAGTGGGATGGGGGGAAGGGTGAGAGGGAGGTTCAAGAGGGAGGGGATATATATATACTCTTAGCTAATTCATGTTCTTGTACAGCAGAAAACAATACAACACTGTAAAGCAATTATCCTCCAATTAAAAATAAAATTTACAAAAAGAAAGAAAGGAGTGGTAAAGTGCAGCAACCCTGTCCCAAGCCTATGAAATGTGCCTGGGCATAGTGAGTACTATTTTATAACTGCTTCTTGAATGAATGAACGTAATGATTAATACATTAACCACTCAGTAGGTACTAGTTCCGCTCTGTAAGACTGAGTTTCCACAACTGTAAAAAAAAGAAAAAAAAGAGGGAGACACAGACTAAATGTTCTCTAAAATCTCTGCCAATCTTATCATACATTCATTTTTTAATAATTTCTTTTCATTCATACATTCAAGAAATATGCATTGAGAACATACTATGTGCCAGGAGTTCTAGACACTGGATGGATGATACTGAACAAGATGGATACAAGACCTGTCCTCCTGACACTTACAGTCTGTAATTATTAAACAATTATTCAAATAAGCATACAATTTAAAATGATGATAAAGGGAATTCTGTGGCAGTCCAGTGGTTAGGACTCAGCATTTCCACTGCAGGAGGGCACGGGTTCAATCCTTGGTCATAGAACTAAGATCCCGCATTCTATACGCCACGCAACTTGGCCAAAATAAATAAAATAAAATGATGATTCAGAGGAAGATAGGGAGAGAGGTGGGAAAGTGGGTGGAATTCTAAAATCAATCTTCTACTTCACTAGTTTCATCCAGGCCTTGTTTTGTCAATGCGCCTTTTAAAACACTTTCTGTGATGGGTATGACCTCCTACCTTTGTTGGCCAGAAATAGACTTCCTCATATCAGGGCTCAAAAGTGCCACCTGAAAACGGGAAGTGAAATAACAATTTCCTCACCCATTATTAGCAACAAAACACAACTTTTTAATGAAGCTCAGACCACAGTGGTAAAAAACTATTTCTAGGTTCAGACAGAGCTGGTTCAAATCGTTGTTTCAGCAATTACCAGCTATGTGACTTTGAGTAAATCATGTATATTTCTTAACTTCCTTTTCCTCTTCAGGGAAATGCAGAACTCATAACAGCACTTGTCCCTTAGGTCTACTGTGAGGACAAATGACAAACATGTGAAGCAGAGCACAGAGAGTGGCTTTACCTCCCATGATCACAAATGCTCTGTGACAGCAGCCCAGCAGTGTTCCCAGCACTACTGGCCTCCATGAACATCGTGTGTTTTCAGCCATATGTTCCTACCAAGAATATGTGGATGCATGGTGTGATGCTCTATCACGGGCTTTTCCTTTTTTCTTTCATATGTTTTGGCTAGTTCTTATCACTGTATTCAAAGTGATAGTTACTGCTTATTATTCCTACATTTAGCAGGAATTAAGATAAAAATGGGAGGTCCAAGAATTGAAAGTGAGTTCTGCTATCTTTGGAATCACAGAAATAAAAAGAAACTGAAAAAAAATAAGTGAGACTGAAATAGGGTTATAAAAACAGAAGGCGGTAAAGCTTTTCAATTCTGTCTCTCTGGTTTGCTCATCTTCTAAAGATCCAAACTGCCACCCAGTGTGAAAATGACAGAACACCAAGGGGATGTTACAGCAAGAGCCAAGGTTAAAAGTAATAAATAAACATATGTACAGGCTGAGCAAGTCTAATAGGCCAAGTGAAATGTCTGAAAGAGCTCTGTGTTCTTAATAATCTAATGGCACAGATAGGGAGGTCATCAATGCCATCAGTGAGAAAGATCTCCCCAGAAAATGAAACAAATGAGACTTCAAGAGAAATAATAACTTTAATAATAATACTGGTTCTAGAAATAGCTAACATTTATAGAGCACATCAGAACTGACAGCTTGTTTCCCAGTATGGAGTCTCATTTGATTACCTCTTTACAGGTAACTGAGGCTCTGAGAGTTGAAGACACTTGTCCTAATGCCACATGGCAAAGTAAGAATTCAAAACCAGATCACTGGACTTCCCTGGTGGCACAGTGGATGAGAATCCACCTGCCAAAACAGGAGACATAGGTTCAATCCCTGGTCCAGGAAGATTCCACATGCTGTGGAGCAACTAAGCCTGTGCACCACAACTACTGAGCCCACCTGTGTGCTGCAGCTCCTGAAACCCATGTGCCTAGAGCCAATGCTCTGCAGCAAGAGAAACCACTGCAATGAGAAGCCCGTGCAACACAACAAAGACCAATATATATATATATATATAAATATATATATAAATTCTTAAAAAACCAAACAAACAGATCATCTGAGGCAGGAGTTCTTTCCTTGCTAATGCCTAGTAAACATCACTGCTGCTGCTGCTGCTGCTGCTGCTAAGTCGCTTCAGTCGTGTCCGACTCTGTGCAACGCCATAGATGGCAGCCCACCAGGCTCCCCCGTCCCTGGGATTCTCCAGGCAAGAACACTGGAGTGGGTTGCCATTTAAAATCAAGCTCTGATTCAGGGAATGGGTGCCCATTAAAAGAGTATGTTAAAAGCTGGACTGAATATACATGACTTATCCCAAAGTAGAAGTTTTTATTTAAGAGGTCAATAAAAGAAAGCACCAAGCTCACTGTCAAATAGGATTATGCTGCCCCACCCGTGTCTATTTGCTTTTTCCCATCTTTGTAAACTGAAGACCCAGGAGTTTTTATTGCTTCTAAGCCGAATTACTAGATTTCTTCATTCTTTAGCAGTACAGTCCTATGCAAATCTGAGGTACTTATCTCAGAAACTTAACGGTCAGAATATGTCTTAGTACTATGAAAAAGTATCAGACACAGTAATACTGACAACAAAATTAAAAAGTAACAATTCAGCCAATGAAGAATTGATCCCTGAGAACCTAAATGTGGCCCATGTGACCCCACAGCACAGTCCACTTGAGACTTAAAGCAAGTCATTTTTACTTAATTACCTAGTATCAAGAACCAGCAGATCTAGAGGGCTCACATATCACCACTCTATGCCTGGTGCCACCAGCATAATACCAAGAAGTGGCACAGGGTAGAGCATTTTCTGAGTATACGTCCAATAAACAGATGTTGCACAAATTAATGGATCAACCTATATTTATTTGAAGCCGAACAAAATTAATTCTATTGAACGATTCGAGTTTAATCTCACTAAAATTACAATCTGAAATTGAAGGATAATAAAGAAAAAGAAGACAAGTGTAATAAAGCCTTCACTTTGTATCTTTTATATCTGATTAATTCTAAGTTATAACCCATAACCATGCATTCAGTTTTAACACTCTCCAGTCATTACAGTTTTGAACTATTCTTGCAACATTCTCACAGATGGATTTCTAGTCAAGTAAAAAACAAATGGCAGTCAAAAATATATCTGAAGTTTCAGGAAATACATATTCAACCTATATATATTATATATATATATATAATATATATATGCATAGATATGTGTATATATACATATACTAAATATTAGATATATTTAATATTTATGTACTCATATGTGAGTGTGTGTTTGTCTATATATCTATATATTTTAGGATTGGTTGAATATACTAAATACATTATATATATTAAATGCATTATAAAAGGCATAAAAAAACAACAAATTGTTAATAGCAATTATTTCAATGAATATTGTTGATGAATATGGCCTTTTACTATTTTATATAATTTAGTTAGTTAAAATTTTTACCATAAGAATATTTAGCTATTGGGTAACTTTTTTAACTCACAAAAAATTAAATAAGACCTGGTCCTGCTTCTATTTCATTAGCAAACTACAATATAACTTGCCACTTATGATATATGTTTGAACACAAAACTAGGTCAAATTAAAAACTCAATGCCCTGATTTTAGCCTGTCACTTTCTTCGCTCTGTTCTGCCTACCTAAGAAACAACAGACATATATAAGAGTGTCCATCCCCAGACCCACTGAGATCTTAGGGTTCTTGTCTGTTTTTAGGACCTGCCTTGGCCAATAAACCAAGAAGAAGAAGAAAGAACGTCAGACTCTGGGTCCACTCCATTGGGGCCCTTGATCTGCTTCAAAACCACCACAGTGAGCAGCGCCACAGTCTTCAGAAAAGCCTCCACAGCCACCTCTGCTTTAGCTGAGGTATCTGCCAGGCTCACCTCCTTCTCCCATGCTTTCTTAAGAAAAAGAAAATTTCACACAATGAAATATTAAAATAATGCAAACATATGTATTAAGTATCTGCTGCTGCTGCTAAGTCACTTCAGTCGTATCCAACTCTGTGGGACCACATAGACGGCAGCCCACCAGGCTCCCCCGTCCCTGGGATCCTCCAGGCAAGAACACTGGAGTGGGTTGCCATTTCCTTCTCCAAGGCATGAAAGTGAAAAGTGAAAATGAAGTCGCTCAGTCGTGTCTGACTCTTAGCGACCCCATGGACTGCAGCCTACCAGGCTCCTCCGTCAATGGGATTTTCCAGGCAAGAGGACTGGAGTGGTGTGCCATTGCCTTCTCCAGTGCATGAAAGTGAAAAGTGAAAGTGAAGTCGCTCAGTCATGTCTGACTTTTAAGTATAACGGATTTAAAACTTTCAGGAATTTACACCAAAATGCAATGTTTATATCCAGACATTGCTCCAGAGGTAATCAAAGGACACTGACTATCACGTTATACAGAAGGAAACAAAACAAACTATAATATAGGAAAGTGGAAACTTTTAAGAAATAAATTTAAAATGTTAAGGTTGTCACAAATCATATCTAAAAAGAAGAGACCAAAAATATGGTAAAATATATTTTAAAGAAATTATTACATACTTTTTAAACACAAAAAAATCCAAATGATAGTATCCAGCATTAGCCAGGGTATGGGGAGCAAGCACACTATATAATGTTAAATGCAGTAAAAATAATGGAAACTTGCCAGGGATCAGTTTACTCCCAGGTTTTTATAAGATATGGTTCAATCTAGCAATTCTATTCTTTACAAATATATCAAGAGAAAAAATTGTTATAAATATAAAGACAAACAAAGACAAAGAAATCCTAATGTTCAACAATATGACTTTAAGGTTCATAGTAATGCTATGGAAAATACATAGCTATTGAAAATGACAAATAAGTTACCTATATGTAACAATTTAGAGTGAAAAAGTAAAACAAAAAATATTATTTACATACTTCTTATAGACCTATAAAAGCACAAATAAATTCATGAAATTATTTTATGATATAAAAAATAATGCTTTTTGGCCTGTTTTTAAAAATTACAATATAAGGACTTCCCTGGTAAGATTCAATGGTAAAGAATCTGCCTGCCAATGCAGGAGACACAGGTTTGATCCCTGATCTGGGAAGATTCCACATGCCATGGGAGCAACTAAGCCTATGCACCACAGCTATTGAGCCTGTGCTCTAGAGCCTGGGAACCACAACTACGAAGCCCATGTGTTGCAACTACTGAAGCCTGTGCACCCTAGATCCTGTGCTCAGCAACAAGAGAACTCAGCGCAATGAGAAGCCCACACACTGCAATGAAGAGTAGCCACTGCTCGCCACAGTTAGAGAAAGGCCACACAGCTTCAAAGACCCAGCACCGCCAAAAACAAAATAAATAAATACATAAAAGTTAGTTTTAAAAAAGTACAATATAACAGTGACATACAGTTGGCGAAGCTAGTAAAAGACAGTATATATGACCTTATTTACTTAAAAAATCCATATCCATATGTTCTAACCACAGAAAAGTATCAAGAAACATGACCACCAAGTATCACCAAAACATAAATAAAGGTTCCTTCATAATTTGGGAGTGCTTTTTACAAGTCAAAACTGGGAAGTTGGTAAGGGAAAAGGTAAAATGTATGGTAGCAAAGACCAGAAGCGTATGTGAAATGTTTCTGAGTTTTAGGTATCCTCTCTCTTTCTCACATACACACACAGACTTTAAAATCACCAGATAATCAGCCACACTGAGAAACTCTGAGAATTGGTGTCACCAGGTGGCAGTTACTACTTGCTCTCATTAGCTCAGGTCTCTTGCATAACACAAAACAAAGGCATTACAGAATGCTTTCCTCCTCAAGTCCCATGATTCTTGCACAGAGGTCACAAACTTTTTCTGCAAAGGGCCAGAGAGTAAAGTATTTTAAGCTTTGAAAGCCATATAGTCACAACTAGTCAACTCTCACTGTAACTAACACAAAAGCAGCCATAAACACTTCTATGAAGGAGTGTGGATAAAAACATCACAGATGATGAAATTTGAATTTCATATAATTTCATGTTTTACAAGATGACATTATTGTGATTTTTTTTTCAACCATTTAAAAATGTAAAAACCACAGACAGTTTGGCTGGCAGTTCCTTAAAAAGCTAAACATGGAATTACCATATGATCTATCAATTCTACTCCTAGGTATATAACCAAATATAAGAGAACTAAAAACACATACCTACACAACTTGTACAGGAATGTTCACAGAAGTGCTACTCATAATATCCAAACATTGGAAACAACTCTAATGTCCATTAATTGATGAGTAGATAAACAAAATATGGCATATTCATATAAAAGATCATTAGTCATAAAAAGGAATGAAGTACTGATATATGCTACAAGGATGAACTTTGAAAACATTTTGCTAACTGAAAGAAGTCAGACATAAAGGGCACAAATTGCCTAATTCCATTTACATGAAAAGTCCAGTATGAGAAAATCAACTAGAGACAGAAATTAGATTAGTGGTGGCCAGGGGTTGGGAGGAAGAAAGAATGAAGAGTGAGTGCTAATGAGTACAAGGTTTCTTTGGAGGGAATAAAAATTCTAAAACTAGATAAGTGGTGATGGCTACACAATCTTGTGAACATACTAAAAATAACTGAATATACTTGAAAATGGTGAATTTTATAGTATATGAGTAAATCTCAGTTCTTTAAAATGTGGAAGCCAATCCCAGCTCATGGGTCATACAAAAACAAACCACAGCTAGATTTGGCCTGGGGGCTGTAGTTTGTCAACCCTGTTCTAGCATCAACAGAGAAGATGGCTTTGGGCTAAACTCAGACACACACACACACACACACACACACTCACTCACTCACTCACTCCACAAATTACAACACTGTCAAAAGCAAATATTTGAAAGAAGCTGAGTTGGGACTAAAAAAATTACTTGATAATTATTACATAAAACTGTGAAAAAGTGGAAAGTCAAAGAACCAGTTCAAGTTATGATTACTAATATATCAAAGCCATAAAGTTACTCTTCTGAAAGTGGGAAAAATTCAATAGACCAGTTGGGGAGAGGGAGCATGTGTTACAGAAAGCACAACTTTTAAATGCAAGTCACAATTGTGTCATGCCAAAATCCTTTTAAAATTGTTAGATAGCATCACCAATTCAATGGGTATGAATTTGAGCAAACTCTGGGAGACAGTGGAGGAGAGAGGAGCCTGGTGTGCTACAATCCATAGGGTCGCAAAAAGTCGGACATGACTTAGCGACTCAATGACAAAAACAACAACAAAACTAATTTAGAAATTCATTTATTGGCACATTACCTGGAGACACTAGCTGTATTAACTCAAATCTGGTTAGAAAGCCTAAAAAGAAAAAATTAGATTTTAATACTTCAGAATATTGTCAGAGTTTTTCATTAATTACTAAGTGTAAAACTGCCATAACACCCTATTTATATTACTAAAATAATAATAAGTGGCATACCACCAATGAATCAGGTATTTCTAGACCCAACATATTGGGACATGTGGTAAGAATAACTGAGTTATAAAAATAGATTTTGTCCCCTGAAAAGTATCGACAAAATGTGATATTTTCTCTCTCAAAAATGTATTCATAAATCACCAAAATAACAATATATTTTTCATTTTAAAAGTCAAAATACTGTTATCCATTAACCCATAAAAACTTACCTTGCTTAAAAGAGTATGCTATTTGACTATATAAATAAAACAACAATTTTTTATCTTTCCTGAGTTCAAAATATATTTAGAAATAGTGTCTATACTCAATATGTTAGCAAGTTTGGAAAACCCAGGAGTGGCCACAGGACTGGAAAAGGTCAACCTTCACCCCAATTCCCAAGAAGGGGAGTACTAAAGAATATTTAAACTACTGGACAATTGTGCTCACTTCCTATGCTAGTAAGGTTATAGTCAAAATCCATCAAGCTAGGTTCAGCAGTACTTGAATGAGAACTTCCAGATGTACAATTTGGGTTTAGAAAAGGCAGAGGAACAAAAGTTTAAATTGCCAACATTCACTGGATCATAGAGAAAGCAAGGGAATTCCAGAAAAACAACTACTGCTGTTTCATTGACTACGCTAAAGCCTGTGACTGTGTGAACCATAACAAACTGTGGAAAACTCTTGAAGAGATGGGAATACCAGACCATCTTACTGTCTCCTCAGAAACCTGTATGCAGGTCAAGAAGCAACAGTTAGAACCTTATACGAAACAACTGACTGGTTCAAAATTGAGAAAGGAGTATGAAAAGGCTGTTTATTATTGTCACCCTGTTTATTTAACTTATATGCAGAGCACATCACTCAAAATGCCAGGCTGGATGAGTTACAAGCTGGAATCAAGACTGGCGAGAGAAATATCAACAACCTCAGATATGCAGATGATACCACTTCTAATGGCAGAAACTGAAGAGGAACTAAAGAGCCTCTTGATGAGGGTGAAAGAGGAGTATGAAAAGGCTGCCTTAAAATTCAATATTAAAAAAACTAAGACCATGGCATCCAGTCCTATTGCTTCATGGCAAATAGAACGGGAAAAGGTGGAAGCAGTAAGAGATTTCCTTTTCTTGGGCCCAAAATCACTGCAGATGGTGACTATAGCCATGAAATTGGAAGACGCTTGGTTCTTGAAAGGAAAACTATGACAAACCTAGATAGTATATTAAAAAGCAAAGACATCATTTTTCCAACAAAGGTCCATACAGTCAAAGTTATGGTCTTTCCAGCAGTCATGTACAGATGTGAGAGGCAGACCATAAAGAAGGCAGAGTGCCAAAGAATTGATGCTTTCAAATTGTGGTGCTGGAGAAGACTCTTGAGAGTCCCTTGGACTGCAAGGAGATCAAACCAGTCAATCCTAAAGGAAATCAACCCTAAATGCTCTTTGGAAGGACTGATGCTGAAGCTCCAATACTTTGGCCACCTGATGCCAACAGCTGACTCATTGGAAAAGACCCTGATGCTGGAAAGATTTAAGGCAGAAGGAGAAGAGGGCAACAGAGGATTGAGATGGTTGGATGGCATCACCAATTCAATGAACATGAACTTGGACAAACTCCAGTGACGGACAGGGAGGCCTGGCTTGCTCTGGTCCATTGGGTTGCAAAGAGTCAGACACGACTTGGCAACTGAACAACAAGGATATGTTTTATAAGGATAAGGTCTATAAGGATAAGAATAAAATTCAAATATTAAAAGTAATTTAAAATACAAATGATATAACAATAAAAATCAGTAAAAATAATTCCCACAAAATATTAGAAGTGAAAACATTTTAATATAGACAATAATGGTGATTACACTTAATAATACTGTATTATATACCTGAAAGTTACTGAGAGTAGATCTTAAATGTTCTCACCACAAAAAAAAAAAGGTAATTATGTGATGTGATAGAGGTATAACCTAACACTACTGTAGTAATCATTTTGCAAAATACCTGAGTATCAAATCCACATGTTGTACACCTTAAACTTACACAATGTTGTATATCAGTTACATCTCAAAAAAGCTAAAAAAAAAAAGCTAAAAAATACATACCATAAAAGTAAAATTCTTCCTGTGTAGACTTAAGAAAAACATGAATATGTAAGAACAAAATTTTAAATGCCAAGAAAATTAAAAGCCAAGACAGCCCATAATTTTGTTTTCCAAACAGGAGGGAGGATTATATTCTTTTCAACCATCACCCCAAAGGTAATGTGTTGCACTTCATCTATCTCAGTTTCTAAATTCCTTATATTCAATTAATTATCACCACAAGCCATGCCATGATTGGAAGACTTAATATTGTTAAGATGCCAATATTCTCCAAGATGATCTACAGGTTCAATGCAGTCTATCAATGCCTATCAACTTTCCAGTTGGCTTCTTTGCAAACTGACAAGCTGATCCTAAAGTTCATATGGCAAACTAAGGGAACCCAAATAGGAAAAACAATCTTGAAAAAGAACTTCCTGGTTTTAAAACTAACCATAAAGCTATAATAAACAAAATAGTGTGGCACCAGCATAATGACAGATACATCAATCAATGAAATAGAATTGAGACCCTCCAAAAAAACCCTCACACTTATAGTCAGTTGATTTTCAACAAGAGTGTTAAGACTATTCAATGGGGAAAAAATACTCTTGGTAATAATGGTGTGAAGACAACTGGCTATCCAGATGGGAGAGACTGAAGTTGGACCCTTCAGTTCAGTTCAGTCACTCAGTCGTGTCCTACTCTTTGGGACCCCATGAATTGCAGCATACCAGGCCTCCCTGTCCATCACCAACTCCCGGAGTTCACCCAGACCCACGTCCCATTGAGTCAGTGATGCCATCCAGCCATCTCATCCTCTGTTGTCCCCCTCTCCTCCTGCCTCCAATCCCTCCCAGCATCAGAGTCTTTTCCAATGAGTCAACTCTTTGCATGAGGTGGCCAAAGTACTGGAGTTTCAGCCTTAGCATCATTCCTTCCAAAGAACTTGCCATTTATAAAAATCAACTCAATATGTACTATAGACCTAAATGTAACAGCTAAAATGATAAAACTCTTAGAAAAAACCAAAGATCTTTGAGTTAGTGCTCCCCTGGTGGCACAGTGGTAAAGAATCCACCTGCCAATGCAGGAGACACATGTTTGATCCCTGATCCATGAAGATATAAAAAGAAGTCAAATATTGACACATGTTGTAGCAGGAAGAATCTTAGAAATGTTATGCTAAGTTAAAGAAGCCAGTTACAAATGACCACATATTATATAATTCCATTTATATGAAATATATCCAGAATAAGCAAATCTATAGAGGCATATAGTTTAGTTAGTAGTTGTCTAGGGCTGGAAGGGATGAGGAAGAATGGGTATATAGCTTCTTTTTATGGTGATGAAAATGTAAAATTGATTATGGTGATGGTTACATAACTATGTTAAGATATAAAAATCATTTAATTGCAATAAAATAAAAAACAGAATCATACCATCTAGTAAATCCCATCTATATCTAGAAAATGGTTTGCAATTCAGTTAACATGATTCAAATTTTACAGACTATCATGAACATAAATATGGGTTAAATATGGAAGTATCACAACTTAGAATACAACAGAATTTTATATCTATGAATTACATATACACAATAGTCTCTCACTCTCTTTTGGGGCAGGGGGTGTAGAGGGGAGTACCTACTTTCTAAAATGTCTGCTACAGCTCCAGGATCTATTGCATTTTCAAATACCTATAGGGGAAAAAAATGGGGGAAATAAATCTTCCAAGTTTTATTAATATATACTTATATAAAATTTAGATCATTTTCTTCAAAATTATTAACACATATCAAATCCAGCCATATGACACTTTAGGATTCAAAAGGAGTGCCTATAACAGCTATGTGGTTAAAAGTTCAACAAGTGACTACAGAGGAAATGAATAAGAATTAACACAATACAAACAACAAGGAAAATTTGAGTTGGCTGAAACTACCACATGTTCAAAATGTCATCCACTCGACCTGGCCCCACAGTCTGTTCCTAAAAGCACATCTGATATCAACCTCAAACAGTCTTGTTTGAGTATCTAGAAAAACATCCTGAATACAACAGATATTCACTATATGTTAACTGAATGAATGACTTCTCTTCCCAAACAACTGGTTGTGCTAAAAAGGAACATACATAAAAATTCTAAGCGTAACACAAAACAAAAGCTAAATACTCATAGCTAGACTCCCACAGAATCCAAAAATAACAAAAGAGAGAGAGCCTCATGAGTTTTAGGTATATCATGAACCACAAGAAAAACACTGTGATACCTGTCTCAGTTCAGTTCAGTTCAGTTCAGTCGCTCAGTCGTGTCTGACTCTTTGCAGCCCCATGAATTGCAGCATGCCAGGCCTCCCTGTCCATCACCAACTCCCAGAGTTCACTCAGACTCAGGCCATTGAGTCAGTGATGCTATCCAGCCATCTCATCCTCTGTCGTCCCCTTTTCCTCCTGCCCCCAATCCCTCCCAGCATCAGAGTCTTTTCCAATGAGTTAGCTCTTTGCATCAGGTGGCCAAAGTACTGGAGTTTCAGCTTTAGCATCATTCCTTCCAAAGAACACCCAGGACTGATCTCCTTTAGAATGGACTGGTTGGATCTCCTTGCA
>NW_011495030.1:8173405-8180768 GCF_000754665.1 Bison bison bison
AAAGAACACCCAGGACTGATCTCCTTTAGAATGGACTGGTTGGATCTCCTTGCAGTCCAAGGGACTCTCAAGAGTCTTCTCCAACACCACCGTTCAAAAGCATCAATTCTTCGGCGCTCAGCCTTCTTCACAGTCCAACTCTCACATCCATACGTGACTACTGGAAAAACCATAGCCTTGACTAGATGGACCTTTGTTGGCAAAGTAATGTCTCTGCTTTGAATATGTTATCTAGGTTGGTCATAACTTTCCTTCCAAGGAGTAAGCATCTTTTAATTTCATGGCTGCAATCACCATCTGCAGTGATTTTTGAGCCCCCAAAAAATAAAATCTGACACTGTTTCCACTATTTCCCCATCTATTTCCCATGAAGTGAGGGGACCAGATACCTGTCTAGACATAGCCAAATGTGTTCATTCTGTCCTTCATATAAAAGGGCCTAGGACTGAAATAAAAGCATACCATGCCCCTCTTTCTGAACTTTAGAATCTTGTTTTTAAAAAAAGTTTTCAGTAGACTTTGATTTCAGGTATCAAATTTCTGATTTAAATGGTGCTTAGCCTTAAGCATGATTAAAATCTACTCTTGACCCAAAACCAGGTCTGCTTTAATGACAAAAGTAGAAGCTGTCCCCTGTAATCCATTTTTGTCTCACTGACTTGGATATAACAAGTAAATGTGGGTGAGCTGTGATTTTTTCCAAAACTGTTTCAGTAATATTTCATCCTTTCTCTTCATGTCTAAGAATTATTCAAGGATGATTATGGGAAATAAATGATCAACATGAGCTGCTTAAACACAATGGCTCTTACATTCTTTATGAATAATTTCTTATTTACCTGGCTGCTTTAGAACACTGAATTCTGAATTACTCAGAAGGTCCAATGTTTTCATTACTCACTGCCAAGTATTTGCAGCTAAAGAACAGAACAGAAGAAAGCTGGAAAACTAGTAGAAAATCTGAATATGAACCCAAAGAGCTCACACAAGAGGGCAATTTTTCAAAATTTAAAATAAAGCATTTACGGATAACCAACAAGGATAACCTACTGTATAGCACATGGAACTTTTCTCAATGTTGAGGCAGCCTGGATGGGAGGACAGTTTGGGGGAATATGGATACATGTACATGGCCTGAGTCCCTTCACTGTTCACCTAAAACTATCACAGTATTGTTAATTGGATATATCCCAATATAAAATAAAAAGTTTTTTAAAAAATTAAGCATCTTATGTAATTGCACTTTATAAAATGAAAAATGGTCCATAATGTTTTTTACTAGTAATCTCAAATACACAGTTTTGTGACATCAGTAATGGCATCTACAGTGACTCTGAGACTCATTCTCCTCTTTTGCAAGTCAGGGAGGTGGGACTGGATGACCTCCAAGGTCATTTATAGATTGATTTACAGCTTTTACAATTTTACATTCTCGAGTTTCTTATAAAAATATTTTTAAAGTCTTCTAAATAAGCACATTTAAAGTTGATAAAACTAATAAGGAAATTCTTGGAGGAAAAAATACACTGAATTTTCTCCACCCACTTTTTACCATGACCAATATCAAAATGGCAGTAGATTGCTTTGTATACTGACTGTATATTCTAAGATAATATCCATTTATTCCTTTCTTACCCAGCCAGTTAGGAAGACTCTATTTAAATTAACAGACTGTGATTTATAAAAATATTACACACAGCCCTAGACCTTTCAAAAACATCAATAGTCATCTTCTCTGTTGTTGTTGTTGTTTTTCTGGCTGTGCCACACAACTTGGAGGATCTTAGTTCCCCGATTAGGGATTGAACTTGGGCCTCCTGCAGTAGAAACCTAACCACTGGACTGTCAAGGAACTCCCTCCTTTCCTACTCTCAGTTTGAAACATACATGTCATTTTCTGGGCACCACCAACCAGACCTTTTAAAGTGATAGGCCCTATCCTGGAGCCTTCCCACATTCATACCCTTCCCCAAAGAAGCACCTCAGTGATACTGTTTGGGACAAAATCATAGACTTATCAAGGTTAAAACTGATTCAATCTCTAAATTCCAAAGAAAAACCTTAAGAGATTGTCAGTGATTGGATGGTAACAAAATTAATATTTCATGAAAGTGGGAAGAGGGTTAGTAACATTTGGCTATTTATATATTTGACATTCATTGGAATGGAATCTAGTCTTTATCACTGTAGCTAAATAAACCAGATATGACCTAAGGAGACTCAGAAAATGTAAAGAACCTTCTTGTTTTGTTACAGGATTTCAGATACAGGGTTTAACTAATTTGGTTAGTTTGGGGTATTTTTCTGGGCCTAAAAAGTTTGTTTTTGAGGTCTGCTAGTTTACTGATAATCTCTATAAGAAATTTGTCTCAGTTGCCTCTAACATCTCCAAAAACATTCAGAAAATGCTCTCTGCTCCAGTTAGAAAATGCCATGGGAGTTCCAAGAATAGAAAACAACCACCAGGGTACTTAGCACTAGTTTGACAGAACTTGGCTCAGATCTGGGATTCAAAACAAGTCCTCCAACTATGGTTGTGCACTGTGCTGAGGTGCCTTCATGTAATTTTTTAAAACAAAATTTACAAATAACTTTATAAAAGCTGTGTTCTTTATAAAAACCAGTAAATGATCTTCAAACAACAGAATTTGAATTTCTCTATTTAGCAAGGAGAAAGTCAAGATCACCTTTTCAAACCTCATGCTTCGCTGAACCATAATAGGGAACATAGAAGGAAAGCAGTCTGTCTCCAGGTACTGATTCAGGAGGTAAACTCCAAGGAACACATCATGCTTGTCAGGAAGGAACACCCCTGGGCAAGAAATCTTTAAAAAAAAAAAAATAGAGAAAATGGATTTGTTTTGTTTTGTTCTGTAAAGGCTCTATTTTCCCTAACCTCCCACGTCAAATCCTCCCCACCTCCCCACCACCACCAACTCTTACCTTCTCTCATAACACCACCCTCCCCTCCCCTCCCCTTGCGCAAACTGGAAAATCCACTTTCCTCCCACATCTCCGCCAGGTGTCACAATCGTTCTCTCCCTGGCTCCTCTCCCCGCCCCTCCAGGATGGCAGTGCGGAAGCGGAAGAGGCTGCAAGGCTGGGAATCTTCTTAGGCCGGCCAGGTACTGTGGTCCGGGCCGCTCGCCGCGATGCAGAGCCCACGAAGGAACGCCGAGGGACGCCCGCTGGGCACCTGCGACCCCAGCAGCAGCGGCAGTCCGGCCCATGGCGGCGGCAGCAGGTTCGAGTTCCAGTCTCTGCTCAGCAGCCGCATGCCGGGCGCCGACCCCACCAGCGCCCGTCTCCGCGCGTCTGAGAGCCCAGTGCACCGCCGCGGTTCGTTCCCCTTGGCTGGGGCGGGCTCCTCTCAGGCGCTCCCGCCCCAGCTGCCCGAGGAGGACCGCATAGATCTGAACCCGTCCTTCCTGGGCATCGCCCTGCGCTCCCTACTGGCCATCGACCTGTGGCTGTCCAAGAAGCTGGGGGTGTGCGCGGGGGAGAGCTCGTCCTGGGGCAGCATGAGGCCCCTTATGAAATTGCTGGAGATCTCGGGACACGGCATCCCCTGGCTGCTCGGCACCCTCTACTGCCTGTCCAGGAGCGACAGCTGGGCCGGGCGCGAGGTGCTGATGAACCTGCTCTTCGCCCTGCTGTTGGACCTGCTACTGGTGTCGCTCATCAAGGGGCTGGTCCGCAGGCGCCGCCCAGCCCACAACCAGATGGACATGTTTTTCACTATTTCGGTGGACAAGTACTCCTTCCCTTCAGGCCATACCACCAGGGCCGCCCTTGTGTCGCGCTTCATCCTGAACCACCTGGTGCTGGCCATCCCGCTGAGGGTGCTGGTGGTACTCTGGGCCTTCATCTTGGGTCTCTCCAGAGTCATGCTGGGGCGGCACAATGTCACCGACGTGGCTTTTGGCTTTTTTCTTGGCTACATGCAGTACAGCATCGTGGACTATTGCTGGCTTTCACCGCGCACTGCTCCGGTCCTCTTTGTACTGTGGAACCAACCGTGACACCATCTCTTTCACTGTGGCACCAGGACATCTGAAGGTTTCCACCCGTGATGATACTGACATAAACCAGCAGTCATCATGTTTGCCCCTCTAAGGACATTTCAGGTTTCCTTTTGGGATTTCAAGTGACCCATCTTCTTAATTGGAGAAGGCAATGGCAATGGGTTGCTAGGCTAGAGCACAGTGGTGACCATTACTGATCACAGCCATATTACAGAAAGCAAAAAAAAAAATCCCTCTATTATATACTTATTAAATAACTCTTTATCGCTCCAGGAAAACTTTAAAGAAACCAAGTTGGAGTGATTATAATGTTGCTGCTTCTTAAAAGTTGACATCAGAAAATTTTGTAATCCTGCAAGTCAAGATATCACCTGTAAATTGAACTTTGAAAAAAGGAAAGCAACTTCATTCTGTAAATATATACATGCAAATGAGCCACATCCTTATCCTTTTCCTGAGGCAGATTTTAAACAGTATTTTAAGAGTCTATGACATAGCATTAATCACTCAGCTGAGTCTGACTCTTTGTGACCCCATGGGCTGTAGCTCACCAGGCTCCTCGGTCCATGAGATTCTTCAGGCAAGAATACTGGAGTGGGTTGCCTTTTCCTACTCCAGGGTATCTTCCTGGCACAGGGATGAAACCTGCGTCCCCTGCATGGATAGGCGGATTCTTTACCACTGCGCCACATGGGAAGCAGAGGTAGATTTTAAGAGCCTATGACATAGGTTTTTCTAATTTACTCTCTGACAATATGTTACTATAGTTGGGGAGATTTCTTCTTAATCCTGATTTTCTTGGCAAGCTTTTTTAGTTTTGTGTCTTCCATCTTCACAGATTGAGTAGTGGAAATGAGAGATTACAGTACATATATTTCTCTCCTTTTCCTCTACCTCCTCGAAAATCTTTAAATAGGTATTTCCCACTACCCTAATATTATCCTTCTGCATTCAGAGAACAAGCCAAGAACTTACCTGAAGAAGAAATACTTAAAAGTGGGCATATCAACAGTGCTCATAGAAAGTAAAGATGGGCTTACTGCCTCAGGCTTAATTCTGTTGACAGCAAATAGCATGACAGGACAGGACAGAAAAGCGAAGTCACTGAGGAGGTCAGAGGAACTGAGTCTTGGAGGCAGGATCACCACATACTTTATCAGTGAACCAACATGGAAGGAGATGGGCCCTGCTGCCTACCATCTCTACTGAATAAAGAATAATGCTTCTTTATTGAGGTAAAAAAATGGAGAAATAACTTCTTTGCAATGTAAGAGCATAAGCTTTCAAATATATACCACAAGGATGACCTTGTATATTAAAGCTTTTCATGTGGAATTCCATTTTTCTATATAAGCACACTTTAGGTAATAGTATTTAACTTGAAATTCATCAAGCAGAGCATACTGCTATACCAGGCATAAAGTATAACTCCAAGATTTTCTGTTTATATTGACTCTCACAATTAAAGTAGTTTATCCATGGTGCCTCCCCAATTCACAAAACCAAAGACCACCAAACACAGGGTGGACTCTGCTTATTATTCCTTGACTGGGAAAGACTGATGAGGGTGTATGCTTTAAATGCTGCTATGCCTGAAAATGTGAATCTTTAAATTACCTATGGAATTGATGTCTTTAGATAATCTTAATAACCAATTATTTCATATTTAAAAATAGGATGATGGCATTTGATCTATCATATAGACATACATATAGGAATCTGGAGAATGGCTGTGACAGGTAGGTTCTGACTGGGTGGAAGTGTGAATTTTCCAGTGTTTGAGGAACACTGAAAAAGGAATAGCTACTCTTCAATATAGAAATTATGTGCATTCTCACAACATCCTGAACACAGACTACCTCTTCACTTCTTGAATCAGCCAAACTCTGACACTCTAGGTGGTTTCTTCTATTTTTAGCCTTAACAGAGATACTTTAACTGCAGCAATCTTCAGCCCAGATATTTGGAAAAAAATATTTCCTCTTGCAGGATCCACAGGTCTGAATAATGGGAGGTCAAAGTTAGGCTCACCTTATTCCTGATTATTTTTTTGTAATTCCCTATCTTGATTGCCAGGGCCTGAGTTTGCTGGTTTTTAAAGCACAGATCAATTCATTTGATTTTTTTGGGGGGGTGGGGAGGTGGCGAGTATACTAAGTACTGCAGAGGAAAAAAAAAAAACAAACCTGATTCTACTGTTAATTAACTGTACATTGATGAATTCCTTTTAAAAGTCAAAATAAAATTAACCAGTAATGTTGAATGAAGTGAGATGAAAACTTAATTTTTTTGCCTTGATGAGGAGCAAGACTGATTTACCACTCAACTTCTCATGAATTCCTTCATCTTACTGAACAATTGTGAGAATTCACAACTGATATAGCACACTTGATATAGTCAGTCCTATTTGCTGTCAGCAGAGTGGGTCAAATCCAGGAAATTTCCATCTTTGTTTCAGAGCGGCACATAAGAGGAAATCACAGCACTTGTCACTTACATGGAGATCAGTCCTGGGTGTTCATTGGTAGGACTGATTTTGAAGCTGAAACTCCAATACTTTGGCCACCTGATGCGAAAAGCTGACTCATTTGAAAAGACCCTGATGCTGGGAAAGATTGAGGGCAGGAGGAGAAGGGGACGACAGAGGATGAGATGGTTGGACGGCATTACCGGCTCAATGGACATGGGTTTGGGTGAAACTCCGGGAGTTGGTGATGGACAAGGAGGCCTGGCCTGCTGTGGTTCATGGGGTCGCAAAGAGTCGGACACAACTGAGCGACTGAACTGAACTGAACCAGATTTTCCATGGTTGTAAACTGTTGATCTTGGGCTTATAATCATATCCAGTAGAATAGTCCCTTATAGCTTTCAGGGAAAACCACATGACAGTCTGTCACCAACTACAGGATTGGAAAATGGAAGCGTCGTGTCTGACTCTTTTCAACCCCATGGACAGCAGCATGCCAGGCTTCCCTATCCATCACGAACTCCCGGAGCCTGCTCAAACTCATGTCCATCGAGTTGGTGATGCCATCTAACCATCTCATCCTCTGTCGTACCCTTCTCCTGCTTTCAAGCTTTCCCAACATCAAGGTCTTTTCCGATGAGTCAGTTCTTCGTATCAGGTGGCCAAAGTATTGGAGTTTCAGCTTCAGCATCAGTCCTTCTAATGAATATTCAGGACTTATTTCCTTTAGGACGGACTGATTGGATCTCCTTGCAGTCCAAGGGACTCTCAAGAGTCTTCTCCAGGGGCCTGTAACGTCGTACTGAACGAGGGGACGCGACGGAGGCAGGCCGGAGCCGTTGCCGTCGCCATGACCCGCGGTAACCAGCGC
>NW_011495030.1:8180868-8183055 GCF_000754665.1 Bison bison bison
GCCCAGGGCCCAAACGGGCCGGTGTCGGCGCCCCGGGAATGAAGTGTGGGAGCCTACTGGTGTCTGGTGAGGGGAGAGGGTCGCCGGTGTGCGACCGCAAAGGCCCTCGCGTCTCATCTTTAATTTTTTTTTTCTCTAGGCGGTAACCAGCGCGAGCTCGCCCGCCAGAAGAATATGAAAAAGCAGAGCGACTCGGTTAAGGGAAAGCGCCGAGATGATGGGCTTTCTGCTGCCGCCCGCAAGCAGAGGGACTCGGAGATCATGCAGCAGAAGCAGAAAAAGGCAAACGAGAAGAAGGAGGAACCCAAGTAGCTTTGTGGCTTCGTGTCCAACCCTCTTGCCCTTCGCCTGTGTGCCTGGAGCCAGTCCCATCACGCTCGCGTTTTCTCCTATAGTGCTCACAGGTCCCAGCACCGATGGCATTCCCTTTGCCCTGAGTCTGCAGCGGGTCCCTTTTGTGCTTCCTACCCCTCAGGTAGCCTCTCTCCCCCTGGGCCACTCCTGGGGGTGAGAGGGTTACCCCTTCGCAGTGTTTTTTATTCCTGTGGGGCTCACCCCAAAGTATTAAAAGTAGCTTTGTAATTCAAAAAAAAAAAAAGGAGTCTTCTCCAACACAGTTCAAAAGCATCAATTCTTCGGTGCTCAGCTTTCTTTATAGTCCAACTCTCACATCCACACATGACTACTAAAAAAACCATAGCTTTGAGTATACGGACCTTTATCAGGAAAGTAATGTCTCTGCTTTTTAATATGCTGTCTAGGTTGACCATAGCTTTTCTTCCAAGGAGCAAGTGTCTTTTAATTTCATAGCTGCAGACACCATCTGCAGTGATTTTGGAGCCCAAGAAAAGAAAGTCTCTCACTGTTTCCATTGTTTCTCCATCTATTTGCCATGGAATGATGGGACCGGATGCCATGATCTTAGTTTTCTGAATGTTGAGTTTTAAGCCAAGTTTTTCACTTTCCTCTATCACTTTCATCAAGAGACTTTTTAGTTCCTCTTCACTTTCTGCCATAAGGGTGGTGTTATCTGCATATCTGAGGTTATTGATATTTCTCCCAGCAATCTTGATTCCAGCTTGTGTTTCATCCAGCCCGGCATTTCTCATGATGTACTCTGCACAGAAGTTAAATAAGCAGGGTGACAATATACAGTCTTGACGTACTCCTTTCCCAATTTGGAACCAGTCTGTTGTTCCATGTCCGGTTCTAATTGTTGCTTCTTGACCTGCATACAGATTTCTCAGGAGGCAGGTAAAGTGGTCTGGTATTTCCACCTCTTGAAGAATTTTCCACTGTTTGTTGTCATCTACACAGTCAAAGGCTTTGGCGTAATCAATGAAGCAGTAGATGTTTTTCTGGAACTCGCTTGCTTTTTCTATGATCCAATGGATGTTGGCAATTTGATAATAAAGAATGACTTATTTGATAGTAAGGAATGGTAATAACGCAATAAGGAATGACTGGCCCCAAAGAGGAAAAATGAAGTCACTCTGCCAGAGCACCTCACTTAAGCAGGATTCAGTGGATAATTATTAAACAGTTATTGATTTATTTCCTTTTTGGAATTAGCAAGCCAGAACTATCTGTAGGGGAAGTAGCTTAGAAAAATTTTGACTGGTTTATAGAGGTGGCAAATTATCAGGACATGATGGGGCTTTGTGAGAGTAAAATCTTCCCTGGTTATTTAAAGGAGGGGCTTTTTAATCTTCTCAGAAATCTGTATCCCAGAAAATAAAACCCTTCTTGGGACTTAATGCAAGGTTGTTTTAAATGAACAGAAAAATTTCACATAAAGCTAACACAGAAGTTAGCTTGGAGTGGGGAAGGGAGGGCAGTGGAAAGAGGCTGATCCGAATTAAAGGTTAGAAAGCCAGAAAGACCAATGTAAAAAATCTTAGGGACAGAGATTCAATTAATGGTGTGTGTGTGGCGAGGAGTGGTGAAAAAGACCGGGAGAAGGAACCCCGAGGAAAGAGTATGATTTGGGGCAAAGAGGGGACGTTCGTCGATCTCTCTTACCGCCCGGATCTGAAGTTCCACCACCACCTCCAAAGGCATAGTTCCCTACGTGGGTGAAAGGGCAGGAATGAAAAGATCCTTTTGTGCTGAGCCTTGGAGCGATTTTCTTAGTTTAACTCAATCCCTGGAGCAAATGTTCCCAGCAGTTTCCAAAGACCCCCACCC
>NW_011495030.1:8183162-8188147 GCF_000754665.1 Bison bison bison
CCCAGCCCAGGTCCCTCCCACCAGGACGGATCTTACACAGCAGGAGCTGTAGCCAAGGCTTCCAGAAGGCTGAAGTGTCGCGTTGCCATGGACACTCAAACGCGCACCCTTCCGCCCTGGAATGCTCCAGAGGTCCCCGCGCAGGCGCGCGAGCCTCCAGAGCTCTACTTGGAAGTCCGTGTCCCAACATCAGCTTCCCAGACTGCACGCTGGCGGGAGGGCACGTCCCTGTGTACTGCCCCGGTCGCCTGATCAAGAGATGCCAAGAGTCGTAGTTTCCTTTCCGCCACTCTTTCATCAACTCTTTAGGGCCCCAATCACTAGGTTAAAATATTTACAGTGTCCATTCTAAAAGTTGAATGTGATCATAGTTCCCTTATGATTTAAAGCGCTGCCTGTTTTTAGTAGCTACACGACTGAGCGACTTCACTTTCACTTTTCACTTTCATGCATTGGAGAAGGAAATGGCAACCCACTCCAGTATTCTTGCCTGGAGAATCCCAGGGACGAGGGAGCCTGGTGGGCTGCCGTCTATGGGGTCGCACAGAGTCGGACACGACTGAAGCAACTTAGAAGCAGCAGCAGCAGCATGACCCCCAAGCCCTGGAAATTCTGTAACAATTCCAATTAATATAGATTGGGCTTCCCTGGTGGCTCAGTGGTGAAGAATCTACCTGCAGTGCAAGAGAGGCAAGAGACGTGGGTTCGATCCCTAGGTTAGAACTATCCCCTGGCAAAGGAAGTAGCAACCCACTCCAATATTCTTCCCTAGAGAATCCCACAGACAGAGGAGCTCAGTGAGCTACAGTTCATGGGGTCACAGAGAGTCTGACACAACCAAGCACAGCATACAGCACACCAGAGGTACTCTCTTGCTTATGAAATGTTACCTCCTCATGTTTGGTTCAGAAAACATGGCCACCCACTGTCAATAAGAAATGAAACCCATGTTAACTGAAAATGCAAGGACAATTCTTAGAGAAGTTTAAAAGTTAGGTATCCTGTTTTAGTCACAATAGAAATATTTTTTCAGTCTCTCCGCTGTGGTTTAGTTAACTTAAAGCAAGCACTGAATTACATTATCTCCCAATCAGTAGTTACCATAGTTGCCAAAGCCAGGGTTACACTGTAAAAACCATCAGAGGTAGAAGGCAAGGCAAAGTTCTTAACCAGAAGAGGAAAAAGCATTTTTTTCCTATTCACTGTATTTAAGACAAAAAAAGAAGGAAAAGAGGAGGGAGTGGCTGCTTCTAGCCAGTCAAAAAAAAATCTGGGAGGGTCAATACTCTCTCTAAAAAGCAAACAACAAAATGTATTGGAATTAGTCATTTATTACTAATATCTTACATTAGAGATTTACACAAATAGTAGAAATTTGAGTGTATAAAGATAACCTCAGACAAGAATTCAGTATTCATTTTGGTAACCAGAATGCCTTTCCCTAGGGAAAAACTCACAAAAATGTATTGTGTCCGTATCCAGTCCTCAATGATCTGTCTGTCTGCATATGGAGAGGCACACCAGGGGGTACTTACAATATCTAGAGCACTGATTTGTCAGCTCACAACAGCTTGCTAGCACCCTTACTAATGCAGTTATATACAGGGGACAGGACCTGCCTTGACCCTCACAAGTACATCATCAACACCAATGCTAAGATATCAAGGAGACTGACAAACAAAACCTGAATATTAAATACATACACGGCTAGACATATTAGAAGGGAGGAATCAATCTTTCTTTCTTGAGAAAAATGCTAGGGTTGTGTATGGTAATTAAATTCACCCCCACAATAACTTTTTGAAGGAAGTATTATCCTTATTTACAGATGCAGAATCTGAGGCCAGACAGCCATTTGTCCAACATCACACAGTTGAAGGGAGGGAGGCACCCTTGAACCCAGGCGTGCCCTACCATGTCACTGCCCTTGCAACAATCTATTGATCCCAAGACACAATGTTCCATTCTATGCTCTTCCTAGCCCTTAACTGGACTCTTCTCGCTTAACTGAACTCTCCTTGATAAAACTGAAACCTCCTTGCTTGGTTCCTCCTTGCACAGCCCTTTTCTGGTTTCCCTCCAACTCTGTGGCCATTTTTCCTGTGTCTCTATTCATCCTTCTCTCCCAAGCTAAGCAGTGTTTCTGGTTCTTTCTTTTCCTCACTCTGTATTCTTTACCAAGGGTATCATCCGATGTAGGTATGGATTACCAAATGTACACAGATTTATACATCCCACCCAAGCTTCTCTTATGTTCTTCCAGACAAGGTGGAATCTATTACATATATATATGTGTGTAATACATATTACACATACTACATGTAACACATATTACATATATATGTATGTGTGTATATGTATGTGTATGTATGTGTGTATATATGTATGTTTTTGTTTCTCAGTCGCTAAGTCGTCTCCGACTCTTTGCAATCCCATGGACTGCAGCACACTAAGCTACCCTGTCCTTCACAATGTTTTAGAGTTTGCTCTTCCTTTTTGTGTGTGTATGTGTGTATATATAAGGAAATGGCAACCCACTCCAGTATTCTTGCCTGGAGAATCCCATGGACAGAGGAGCCTAGCAGGCTACAGTCCAGAGGATCTCAAGAGTTGGACACAATTTATCAACTAAACCACCTTTTTGGCAACTGCACCAACAGCAATTTTCATTTGTTCCTGTGATTGTTGATTACTATTTGTCTCTGTGAACTGTCAGCTCTGCATGGCTAAGAGTTTATATCCTAAATACCTAACATAGTAGATGCTCAATAATGATCCTGATCAGATGTTAAGTACAGAGACGGTCAAGCCAGTCTATAGGGTTGAAAGTACATGTATAACAGGAGAGCCCACCACTACAGTGCAAACTAAATATGCAAAATGGGAAAGGACTGAGCACAGCTTCTTGTGCTAATCTGCCACAGGGGTATTTAATGAACTGACAGGAAATATTTATACTCTGTTCATTTTCCCCACCACAGTTACTTGAGGCACTCAGCTGCCAGAGATATGCGTAAGTTGCTACATACACAATGCCTCTGGCACATATGGCCACCTCCACTTGGAGACCAGGCAAAACCATTGGATTGTCACACTTACAGAGACTGGCTTTTACTAGCTGCGTAGGCACCTGTGTAGGTGGCAGAACTGAACAACTCTTATTCCCAGAGTGTTTCTGCAGTGCATTCTGGTCAGCAGTGAAAACAGCATTGCAGAAATGACACATCAGTAATACATCCTACTCATATCGTGGCCACTGCCAAGAAAATGGTGCATGCCCCAGAGGGGAATTTTCCAAAGAGTTCATTTCAATGATCAAGGAAGAAAAGTATGAGAGAGAATTATAGCTGAGATTTTCCTTTTATCTAAAATAATTTAACTATAGGACACTAAATTGTAAATATTTCTTTTCAAATAATGTAGGAAGGAGAATTAATATGAGGGAAGGAAACCAGTTTTTAAAAAGGTAAATACTAATGGCAGGAATGTCTGAAAATACATTCATATATTGTTACTGCTGCTGCTGCTGTAGGAGTGTAAATACATAAAGTGTATTAATTTCCTATGACTACTAAAAGAAACCACCACAACTTCATGACTTACAACAAGAAAAATGTATACTTTTTCATTTCATGTGTCAGAAATCCAACACAGAGCTTTAAAAGCAAAATGTGAGGGCTTCATTCCTTGCCTTTTCAAGGCGGCTGCCTTCATTCCTTGACTCATAGCTCCCTTCCTTCATCTTCAAAGTGAGCAACATTGAACCAAGTCCTTTTTATCCTACCATCTTTCTGGTTCCACTTTTAAGGACCTTTGCAACAATACAGGACCCACTATATAATCAAGGTCAATTTCCAAATTTTGAGGTCAGCATATTAGAAATCTTAATTCCATCTGCAAGTTGATCTGCCATGGAAGGTAACAATATTCCCAGGTTTCAGGGATTAGGACATGCATATCTTTGGGGCCATTATTCTATCACATATAACTTCTCTGGAAAGCAATTTGTTAATATCTATCAAAATATTTTACTTGACTCAGGAATCCTACTGCTATTAATAGGAATACATATATATGGGTATACATTCACAAGTATACAAAACATATGCTGCAACACTATTTGTAGTTAAAAAATACTGGAAACCATATAGAGGTTCATTAAGTATGGTCAATTAAATCAACTGTGGTTAAGCCTCAGTGGTGGCAGCACGGCACAGGAGCAGCTGAGAGGAGATACCCCATGTGCAAGGTCATGAGCGGCAGCCGAGAGGAGATACCCCACATCCAAATTCAGGAGCGGAGGCCATCAGGAGATACCCTGCCGGGGTCCAGCCCCGGCTGATCCAGGGTATTCGAAGGAGAGACGGCATAGGCGAGGATCAGGAAACAATTGCTTAATTAAATGTTAATTAAGGATATAAAGAGTAATAGAATGAGGATAGCTCAGTGAGGAAATTCAGTGGAGAAAAGAGGCTGAATAATTCAGCCAGAAGGTAAGAGAAAGAACGACATGGTGAGACCAAGTTTCGGTGAACAAGGCCCACGCTTTATTTTCCAAAGTAGTTTTTATACCTTAAGTTATGCATAGAGGATAATGGGGGAAGGGGTAGAGTCATGCAGCAAGCCAGGCTTTCTTCCTGCAAACTTATCATATGCAAAAGCTTAGGTGATTTGCATCATCTTCTGGCCCCGGGGCCTGTTAACATTTTAAGACCCTTTCTTCAGAAAACTTATTTTTCTCTAAAGGTGATTGGTCAGGAGCCACCCTCCAAAAGCATTAGATAAAGTTGCATTCCTACAGAGCAAAAGTGTGGTGGGCTATAACAAGAAAAAGAATTAACTCAAGAGTCCCAGGTTACAAACATTAAAGCTACTACTTACACCAATTATATTAATCAATACACTGCCAGGGACACAGCAGGTAAGGGATATGGAAACTTGGCAGCAAACATTGGCCCAACAAGTGAAAATCCCTTCACCAATAC
>NW_011495030.1:8188466-8189190 GCF_000754665.1 Bison bison bison
GGGCGGAGTTCCTCACACTGGCTCCCGGCAGTGATAGAATTCCAGTTGAGTTATTCCAGATCCTGAAAGATGATGCTGTGGAAAGTGCTGCACTCAATATGCAATATGCAATATGCACTCAATATGCAATATGCCGGCTCCCGGCAATACCCCAAGTCCAAGGTCAGGAGCAGCGGCTTGCTGGAGCAGCCATGAAGAGAAACCCCATGTCCAAGGTAAGAGAAACCCAAGTAAGACAGTAGGCACTGAGAGAGGGCATCAGAGGGCAGACAGACTGAAACCACAATCACAGCCAACTAGCCATCTGATCACACGGACCACAGCCTTGTCTAATTCAGTGAAACTAAGCCATGCTGTGTGGGGCCACCCAAGACCGACGGGTCATGGTAGAGAGGTCTGACAGAACGTGGTCCACTGGAGAAGGGAATGGCAAGTCACTTCAGTATTCTTGCCTTGACAACCCCATGAACAGTATGAAAAGGCAAAAAGATACAACACTGAAAGATGAACTCCCCAGGTCGGTAGGTGCCCAATATGCTACTGGAGATCAGTGGAGAAATAACTCCAGAAAGAATGAAAAGAAAGAGCCAAAGCAAAAACAGCACCCAGTTGTGGATGTGACTGGTGATAAAAGCAAGGTCCGATGCTGTAAAGAGCAATATTGCATAGGAACCTGGAATGTTAGGTCCATGAATCAAGGCAAATTGGAAGTGGTCAAACAGGA
>NW_011495030.1:8189290-8191233 GCF_000754665.1 Bison bison bison
GTCAAACAGGAGATGGCAAGAGTGAACATCAACATTCTAGGAATCAGAGAACTAAGATGGACTGGAATGGGTGAATTTAACTCAGATGACCGTTATATCTACTACTGTGGGCAAGAATCCCTTAGAAGAAATGGAGTAGCCATCATAGTCAACAAAAGAGTCCAAAATGCAGTACTTGGATACAATCTCAAAAACGACAGAATGATCTCTGTTCATTTTCAAGGAAAACCATTCAATATCACAGTAATCCAAGTCTATGTCCTGACCAGTAACGCTGAAGAAGCTGAAGTTGAACAGTTCTATGAAGACCTACAAGACCTTTTAGAACTAACACCCAAAAAAGATGTCCCTTTCATTATAGGGGCTGCTGCTGCTGTTAAGTCACTTCAGTCATGTCTGACTCTGTGCGACCCCACAGTCGGAAGCCCACCAGGCTCTGCCATCCCTGGGATTCTCCAGGCAAGAACACTGGAGTGGGTTGCCAATTTTCTTCTCCAATGCATGAAAGTGAAAAGTGAAAGCGAAGTCGCTCAGTGTGTCAGTCACAGTCAGTCACGAAGTGTCTGACTCTTCGTGACCCCATGGACTACAGCCTACCAGGCTCCTCCATCCATGGAATTTTCCAGGCAAGAGTACTGGAGTGGGTTACCATTGCCTTCTCCGTCATTATAGGGGATTGGAATGCAAAAGTAGGAAGTCAAGAAACACCTGGAGTAACAGGCAAATTGGGCCTTGGAGTATGGAATGAAGCAGGGCAAAGGCTAATAGAGTTTTGCAAAGAGAACGCTCTGGTCATAGCAAACACCCTCTTCCAACAACAGAAGAGAAGACTCTATACATGGACATCACCAGATGGTCAACACCAAAATCACATTGATTATATTCTTTGCAGCCAAAGATGGAGAAGCTCTATACAGTCAGCAAAAACAAGACCAGGAGCTGACTGTGGCTCAGACCATGAACTCCTTATTGCCAAATTCAGACTTAAATTGAAGAAAGTAGGGAAAACCACTAGACCATTCAGGTATGACCTAAATCAAATCCCTTATGATTATACAGTGGAAGTGAGAAATAGATTTAAGGGACTAGATCTGATAGATAGAGTGCCTGATGAACTATGGACAGAGGTTCATGACAGTACAGGAGACAAGGATCAAGACCATCCCCAAGAAAAAGAAATGCAGAAAAGCAAAATGGCTGTCTGAGGAGGCCTTACAAATAGCTGTGAAAACACGAGAAGCGAAAAGCAAAGGAGAAAAGGAAAGATATAAACATCTGAATGCAGAGTTCCAAAGAATAGCAAGGAGAGATAAGAAAGCCTTCCTCAGCGATCAATGCAAAGAAACAGAGGAAAACAATAGAATGGGAAAGACTAGAGATCTCATCAGAAAATTAGAGATACCAAGGGAATATTTCATGCAAATATGGGCACAATAAAGGACACAAATGGTATGGACCTAACAGAAGCAGAAGATATTAAGAAGAGGTGGCAAGGATACATAGAAGAACTGTACAAAAAGATCTTCATGACCCAGATAATCACGGTGGTATGATCACTCACCTAGAGCCAGACATCCTGGAATGGGAAGCCAAGTGGGCCTTAGGAAGCACCACTACAAACAAAGCTAGTGGAGGTGATGGAATTCCAGTTGAGCTATTTCAAATCTTAAAAGATGATGCTGTGAAAGTGCTGCACTCAATATGCCAGCAAATTTGGAAAATTCAGCAGGGGCCACAGGACTGGAAAAGGTCAGTTTTCATTCCAATCCCAAAGAAAGGCAATGCCAAAGAACGCTCAAACTACTGCATAGTTGCACTCATCTCACACGCTAGTAAAGTAATGCTCAAAATTCTCCAAGCCAGGCTTCAGCAATATGTGAACCGTGAACTTCCAGATGTTCAAGTTGGTTTTAGAAAAGGCAGAGGAACCAGATATCAAATTG
>NW_011495030.1:8191351-8191955 GCF_000754665.1 Bison bison bison
GATATCAAATTGCCAACATCTGCTGGATCATGGAAAAAGCAAGAGAGTTCCAGAAAAACATATTATTTCTGCTTTATTGACTATCCCAAAGCCTTTGACTGTGTGGATCACAGTAAACTGTGGAAAATTCTGAAAGAGATGGGAATACCAGACCACCTGACCTGTCTCTTGAAAAACCTGTATGCAGGTCAGGAAGCAACAGTTAGAAATGGACATGGAACAATAGACTGGTTCCAAATAGGAAAAGGAGTACATCAAGGCTGTATATTGTCACCCCGCTTGTTTAACTTATATGCAGAGTACATCATGAGAAACACTGGGCTGGAAGAAGCACAAACTGGAATCAAGTCTGCTGGGAGAAATATCAATAACCTCAGATATGCAGATGACACCACCCTTATGGCAGAAAGTGAAGAAGGACTAAAGAGCTCTTGATGAGAGTGAAAGAGGAGAGTGAAAAAGTTGGCTTAAAGCTCAACATTCAGAAAACGAAGATCATGGCATCTGGTCCCATCACTTCATGGGAAATAGATGGGGAAACAGTGGAAACAGTGGCTGACTTTATTTTTCTAGGCTCCAAAATCACTGCAGATGATGACTGAAG
>NW_011495030.1:8192055-8225544 GCF_000754665.1 Bison bison bison
TGAAGCCTTGAAATTAAAAGACACTTACTCCTTGGAAGGAAAGTTATGACCAATTTAGACAGCATATTAAAAAGCAGAGACATTACTTTGTCAACAAAGGTCTGTCTAGTCAAGGCCTATGGTTTTTCCAGTGGTCATGTATGGATGTGAGAGTTGGACTATAAAGAGGGCTGAGCGCAGAAAAACTGATGCTTTCGAACTGTGGTGTTGGAGAAGACTCTTGAGAGTCACTTGGACTGCAAGGAGATCCAACCAGTCCATCCTAAAGGAGATCAGTCCTGGGTGTTCATTGGAAGGACTGATGTTGAAGCTGAATCCAGTACTTTGGCCACTTGATGCAAAGAGCTGACTCATTAGAAAAGACCCTAATGCTGGGAAAGATTGAGGGCAGGAGAAGAAGGGGACAACAGAGGATGAGATGGTTGGATGGCATCACCGACTCAATGGACATGAGTTTGGGTAAACTCTGGGAGTTGGTGATGGACAGGGAGGCCTGGCATGATGTGGTTCATGGGGTCGCAAAGAGTCAGACACGACTGTGTGACTGAACTGACTGATGGTTAAGCGTCAAGATGGAACAGTATGTATGTGAAAATAATAAAGCAAACCTGCAAGTCCCAGCAGTAAAAACTCTAACATATAAGACTAAGAGGGGGGAAAAAAAAGCATGGAACAAAAATGTGTAAAGTGTGCTGCCATTTGGAAGACATAGAGAATATGATGTGTACATATGTGTTAAGAATATTTCTGAAAGGAAAATCTAGCAACTACTAATGGTGGTTGTCTCTGGGAAAGAACCTAGAATATAGAGATAGAAAATTCACTTTTCATTGAATAGCCTAAGGTACTTTTCAAATAATTTTGCAAAATATTTGCATTATCTAGTCTGAAAAGGAAACAAAGTAAAACAAGTAGAGGGCCCTCTCTGGTGGATCAATGGTAAAGAATCCGCCTGCCAAAGCAGGAGACAGGGGTTGAACCCCAGGTCGGGGAAGATCCCGCATGCCATGCAGCAACTAATACGCCCATGTGCCACAATTACTGAGCCTGTGCTCTAGAGCCCAGGAGCTGCAACTACTGAAGCCTGCGTACTCCAGAGCTTGTGCTCTGCAACGAGAAGCTACTGCAGTGAGAAGCCCACACCCTGAAACAGAATAGCCCCTACTTACCACAACTAGAGAAAAGTCCACGCAGCAACAAAGACCCAGCATAGCCATAATAAATAAATAAACAAGTAGAAAATATAAAGCAACAGAAAGGATAAATATGGGATAATAGGAAGGACCAGGAGCTGGCTTCTTCAGCACTGGGGCTCCATCTTGTATACTGCATGCTGTGAGAATACACACGCAAGTGTGTCTGCTTTTGCTTCCAGGGTACCTTACCCTGTGATCCCTGGCTGTCTCAGGGATTCTAAAGCCCCTGAAATAATAAGCAACTTTTTATGTACATGCATAGTTGCATTTTCTGGGAAATGACCCTGTAATTGTCACTGGGCCACCCATGTTATCTGATAAACAGCAGATAAGGAAAGTGGAGCTCTTCTCTCCATCACATTCATGCCCACTTATTAGAGCCAGTTGTCTCTACAAGGGCAGTGTATTTAATAAAAAGTGAGAAAGACCTTCAGTGTCCTGTCCTAGGCCATTAGTTTATGTCTGGACTCAGACAACATTTGTTAGACTCTAGAATCTTTTATTGGAGAAAGCAATGGCAACCCATTCCAGTGTTCTTGTCTAGAGAATCCCAGGGATGGCAAGCCTGGTGGGCTGCCATCTCTGGGGTCGCACAGAGTCGACACAACTGAAGCGACTTAGCAGCAGTAGCATCAGAATCTTTTATGCCAGTGAATTCTTCATTAGCCAATGTGAATAATACCAGCAAATTGAGTTTCCAAAGTGAGTTGTTCATTAGGATTTGTGAGAAATGCCTTCAAGGCAGGGGGTGGGAGAGGGGAGGAACCTCAAGAACCTAAAACAATCTGGATTATTTCAGCAATAACACAATGCCAGATTACTGATTTTTTTTTTTTAAGTGCAGGCCCAGCTTCAAGATTCAGGAAATAATTTTTGTTTTAATGTTGCTCCTTCTTCAAGGAATTTCTCTGAAATATTTTTAACAGTTTCTTACAGTCTGATATATACATGAGAAAAGTTTACCTTTCTGGCTTTTACTATAAATATATAAAAGAGCTCAATGAGCTATGTTGGGCTCTTTCCTTGGTTCTCATAAACTGCATAAAGATGAAGCTTATACATACATATATTATAAAAATCTTAAAATCACATCCTTTGGGGGAACTTCATATTAAGAGGGATCAGGCTGTCACCATATGAACCCAATGATCAATCTTAACCTCACTAAAGGTGACATCACATGTCTTCTTCCTATGTGATTCATAGGAAGCACTTTTGACAAGAAAGATGAAGTTGAATACAATTAAGACTCCAGAGCTGCAGGACATAGTAAGGTAGCCACATATGGCTATTTAAATTAACTAAAACTAAATAAAAATTAAAATTCATTTCCTTACTCACACTAGTCCCCTCTAAAGTGCTCAATAGCCACAATGGCGAGTGGCTACTATATTGGATAGTGCAAGTAGAATATTCCTATAATCACAGAAACTTCTATTGAGCAGTGTTGCTCTAGAGCTAACTTCACTTCACAGAGGATAGAGAATCATGTTAATGACATCACAAGAAAGCAAAACATGTATCCAGTATGTGAAACATCCCATAAGACAACTAACCCAGTTAACCTGCAACAAGTCAACAATATTAAAAAAAAAAAAAAAGAAGAAGAAGTTGGGAGGAGAAATGCTCTAGATTAAAAGATACAAGCTCTGACAACCAAATGCAATATGTGGACTCTGTTGGAACACTGTTTAGACAAATCAACTTAAATCGAATATTTAACACTTTGGGGGAAATTTAACTATGGCTATAATACCAAGAAATTAATTAATCAAAATTAATTTTGATAGGTATGATAATGTCCCTTTGTTTATGGAAGCCAAATATCAACACTGTTTAGAGATGAATATTAAAGTATGTAGCAGAAAAGATCTCATGTCTAAGGCTTTGTTTCCAACTGCTACTGCTGCTAAGTCGCTTCAGTCGTGTCCGATTCTTAGCGACCCCATGGACTGCAGCCTACCAGGCTCCTCTGTCCATGGGATTTTCCAGGCAAGAGTACTGGAGTGGGGTGCCATTGCCTTCTCCTTTGTTTCCAAATACTCCCACAAATGAATAAAATGAACAAAGGAAATGTAGCAAAATATTGATAATTGTTAACCCAGTGAAGGATATAAGGAATATACTATAATTCTATACTTTTGTGTACTTAAAAATATTCTTAGTAACAATTTAAAAATCTTTAACACATACTTAAATAGGAAAAGTAATCATATCTTTATGTAACTTTCATTGTCTTAATATAGCCCATGTAACTTTCACTGTCTTAATATAGCCCATAAAAAGAGGATTCTTGGTGGCATCACTATGAATTCCCTTCAACAGAAGTCTTGCTGTTGGTCACTAAATCTGTCTGACTCTTTTGCAACCCCATGGACTGCAGCCCACCAGGCTCCTCTGTCCATGGCATTTCTCAGGCTAGAATACTGGGGAGTGGGTTGCCATTTCCTTCTCCAGGGAGATATTCCCAATTCAGGGATCAAACCTGTGTCTCCTGCACTGCCAGGCAGATTATTTACCAATAAGCCACCAGGGAAGCCCAACAGAAGTCTTACATAAACTCAAAGAGAAAACATGGTGGATCTATTTGCCTTAATTTCAGATAACATAAGAAAATTATTGTGGTGTGTAGTACTTTATAAGTGATTTAAAACAGAAGTAATGCATTAAAAAGAACCATAGTCTCTGCATGAATTGCCAAAAGAGAGGATGGCAATTTGAGCAGTTCTTTAAGCATCAGTTCAGTTCACTTCAGTTCAGTCGCTCAGTCGTGTCCGACTCTTTGCAACCCCATGAATCGCAGAACACCAGGCCTCCCTGTCCATCACCAACTCCCAGAGTTCACCCAGACCCACGTCCATCAAGTCAGTGATGCCATCCAGCCATCTCATCCTCTGTCGTCCCCTCTCCTCCTGCCCCCAATCCCTCCCAGCATCAGAGTCTTTTCCAATGAGTCAACTCTTCACATGAGGTGGCCAAAGTACTGCAGTTTCAGCTTTAGCACCATTCCTTCCAAAGAAATCCCAGGGCTGATCTCCTTCAGAATGGACTGGTTGGATCTCCTTGCAGTCCAAGGGACTCTCAAGAGTCTTCTCCAACACCACAGTTCAAAAGCATCAATTCTTCGGTGCTCAGCCTTCTTCACAGTCCAACTCTCACATCCATACATGACCACAAGAAAAACCATAGCCTTGACTAGCCAGACCTTTGTTGGCAAAGTAATGTCTCTGCTTTTCAATATGCTATCTAGGTTGGTCATAACTTTCCTTCCAAGGAGTAAGAGTCTTTTAATTTCATGGCTGCAGTCACCATCTGCAGTGATTTTGGAGCCCAAAAAAATAAAGTCTGACACTGTTTCCACTGTTTCCCCATTTATTTCTCATGAAGTGACGGGACCGGATGATCTTAGTTTTCTGAATGTTGAGCTTTAAGCCAACTTTTTCACTCCCCACTTTCACTTTCATCAAGAGGCTTTTTAGTTCCTCTTCACTATCTGCCATAAGGGTGGTGTCATCTACATATCTGAGGTTATTGATATTTCTCCCAGCAATCTTTAAGCATACATACTTCTTAAGAATTTCTCCCAAGAATCAGGAATGCTTCTAGAGAAGGAACTAAATTGCAGTTGAACAGCTTTTAACAATCTTGAAGTCATTCGGGATCTGGACTTACATGAGCTCTACTTCACAAACTTTTATCAGAGTTCATGAGTCAAAGTCATATTACTCTCGGCTTCTGCTTTGACTGACTGGAATTTGTAGGCTCAATACTTACTTAATGATACCATACAAAACCTTCCACAAGGACTGCCCTTGGGCATTCTGGACTACATATATAATCTATATTTTTCCATTGTAAAGTAATTTCCATTCAGGAAAAATTAATTTGCTCCTTTGAGTTTCATCTGGATAGTTCTATGTCCATGGAAGTAACAGGCTAATTATGACCAAAAGCAATTTCCAAGGAATTATATTATCCAATATAAGAAAGCAGAAAAGAGTCTGGTTTAGTTCCAAGAATTGTAAAAAGTATCCACTGTACTTCAGCACAAGATTTAGGCCCCAAATTCAGCCATGGCTAAGATGAGGCTACTTATATCCACCCTATCTTCTCCTATCAAAACATAATTCTTCCCATTCTACCCTCTTTTACCTGTGTGTAATCCTACACCTTTCTTTTCATACTTGTTTCATTTGTTCCCTATTCATCCATCCCGCACACATTATTGAGTACCTATTATGTGCTAGGTACCATTCTGGACAATGAAGGTACAAGAGTGAACAAGAAACAATCTATGCCCTTGAGGACCTAACTTTCTAGTCAGGTACAAAGTGAAAGTGAAAGTCATTTAGTCATATTCAACTCTTTTTGGCCCCATGGACTATACAGTCCATGGAATTCTACAGGCCAGAATACTGGAGTGGGTAGCCTTTCCCATCTCCAGCGGATCTTCCCAACCAAGAGATTGAACCCAGGTCTCCCATATTGCAGGCAGATTCTTTACCAGCTGAGCCACCAGGGAAGCCCAAGAATACTGGAGTAGGTAGCCTATCCCTTCTCCAGCAGATCTTTCCAACCCAGGAATCGAACCAGGGTCTCCTGCATTGCAGGCAGATTCTTTACCAGCTGAGCTACTAGTCGGGTAAGAAATAAAATAGATACGTGAATACAGGTAAGATAATAACAGTGTGATAAATACTAGGGAGGAAATGCCAAGTTAGGGGTAAGATAAAAAGTTACAGGTTAGAGGGAATAAGAACCTAATTGCAACTCAGTGGACAGGTCAGTCTAAGGGTATGACAATTGATCTAAGATCTAAAAAGAAAAGCACACTAACAAGACTTTTAAAGAGCAAAGATACTCCAGCAAAGGGAACACCACATGTGGAAGGCCAGGAGTCAGGAAAGAAATTGATACATTTGAGGAACTGAAAGGCCAGTGAGCATACTAAGAGAAACTTGGACAAGGGGTTCAGTTCAGTTGCTCAATCGTGTCGGACTCTTTGCGACCCCATGAATTGCAAGCCAGGCCTCCCTGTCCATCACCAACTCCCAGAGTTCACCCAAACTCATGTCCATCAAGTCAGTGATGCCATCCAGCCATCCCATCCTCTGTCGTCCCCTTCTCCTCCTGCCCCCAATCCCTCCCAGCATCAGAGTCTTTTCCAATGAGTCAACTCTTCGCATGAGGTGGCCAAACTATTGGAGTTTCAGCTAGGCAGGGGATAGAGGAAGTTAAGAAATGACACTCAAGAGTTAGGCTAGCACTAAACAGGGTTAGTGTTGTGGAAGACAATGTGAATGCCTCCCTAAGAGCCATAAGCTCTTTTTATTTGCCAATGGAACCCCAGTTTTTCATGGGTGGTGATGCATCTAGCTCCAGGGAATGAATCACAATTTATTTAAGCCAGTTCTGGCCAATGATATATAAGGGTAAGTCACTGAAAGTTTTTCCAGTAATAAAAAGTCACAAGTGAGTGAAGCTGTTTTCTTCTCTCCCTTTGTACTTTAGGTGCTATAATGTTTTTTCCTAGGCATTCACTCCTAAACTCGAAAGGTTTAGTCACAGTGCTCCTCAACTTTCATTCGTAATTATTAAGGTATAACATATATTCATTGGAAAATACTGGAGCAGCATAGTACAGGAAAGCTAAAAGTAGAAAGTAAAGATGCTCAGTGACTTCCTTGACAGTCCACTGGATAAAACTCCTAAGGCAAGTTTCCCCAGGTGAGATCCTTGGTCTGAGAACTAAGATCCCACATACTGCTGAAGCAATATTTTGGCCCTGCCAAAATTTTTTAACTTTTTTTTAAAAAGTAAAGATTCTCAGAAACTTTCCTCCCCACCCCTACCCACCAGGAGTAATCATTAATAACTCTTGTTTATCCTCTAGGAACTTTCTATCACACGTGTACACACAAATTGTTTTTACACAAACTGAATTATTGTGTCTTGACAGATACGTATAGCTATATACATCTAAGAAAGTTGCCTTTTGTACTCACATTTTGGAGCTATTTCTATACCAGCACATTTATATATACTTCCTTTTGTTCCTTGCCACCAAAAAAAAGAAAAAAGCTATAATAAACACCTTTGTGGATATATCACTGGTTACTGGTACAAAAATAATTGTTGGATAGTTTCCCGGTAATTAAACTGCCAAATCAAAGCATTTAAACCTCTGATACTGTCAAATTACCCCTCAGAAAGGTTACACACGTGATATTCTAACATTTCCTCACATCTTGTCTACATCCAGTGTTAACAAACTTCAAAAGATTGAAAACATGGCGTCTGGTTATTTTTATTTGGGTCTTCAATTATTTTGGGGGTCTCTAATTATTATTAAGTAGGACAACAATGCTTGATTGTTAAACCCGCAAAAGTTTTTCAAGTAATATATGCTGAGGTGACCCCACCTCTTGCCCTTAAAATTTAATTGTGACCTTAGGCATGCAGGGTCTAAGGGGACCCATGCCTCAAAAAAGGGGATAATGGGAGCACAAAGCTTTACGATTAAACGGAATCTAGAAATAAAACGAATCCCTCTCTACACATTCGTTATTAGTGGTACTCATTATTAGCGGTATTTTTTAAGCCCCTCAGTATTTTATCTTTGGCATACTCCTCCTCCCTGCCAAGCTTCGAAGAATCCTCGTTGCTTGTAACTCGAAATGAGAGGAAAATTGGCTGGTTTTCAAAATTTTCTTCCCTTCAACCGCCCCTTATGGCCAACCCGGCTTCAGACACTGGTTTACATATCCTTAATGAGTATGGGAATGAGTTGCAGGTTTTAAACAATACTCTCTATGGACTTCTACGACCCACTGTTTACTGCGTAAGAAACTCCAGATAACCAGTATTTAATACGACATGACCCTCAGAGCCAGGGAGGGTAAATCAGTACCGCGGAAAGGATTCATAAAAAGAAGTTTTAAACTAGTGAGCAGTCCAAACCCAACCCCTACTTCTAAGCCCCGGGACCCACCTCCCGCGGCCCCGCCTTCCAATCCGGAAGTGATGTACAAAGCGGAGTCCGTCTTTTTCCGCCGTCCGCCAGCTGCGCGGCCGGGACTAACGCGGCACGTACGTCGGCGTCGGGGCTAGCAGAGGGATTCTGGGTAACGGCCCCAGCCGGCTGGGGCTGCTGGCTCGGCGCAGCGGGTTCTACTCGCGCCAGGTCCGTTGGCTGTGGGGGTTATAAAGCCGCGGGCAGCCGGACCTGGAGCCGCCGTGGCCGCCGCCAGGACCTTGGAGCCTCCCTCGGGCAGAGGGCGAGGCTGAGGAAGAGAGTGACTTGGACTTGTCCCCTGGTTCTCCCCGCTGCCCGCAGCTGCCGGGAGGCGGCACCCAGGTGAGAAGGGAGCCCGTATTCTGCGGGGTGGGGGGTTGGGGGAATGGGAGGTGTCGTCACCAGGCCCCCAGAGATCGCTGTCTCTGCGACCCTGTTTTGAGCCCCCACCTCCCCCTTTTACCCACCCCCGACCCCGGGCGTCGGGGGCCTGATGTCATCCCATCGCTTTGTAACATCTACTGAGCTCTTCGAAGAGGAGCTGGCCATATATTCCCAACCTCCACCTCCATACACACCTTTTTCACCTTGGCTAATTTCTCACCCTTGAAGAAGTTCCTCTCCCCCACCCCTCTTCTGATGGCACCCAGATTTAAGACCCCTCAGTCTATAATGTTGACCCTTTGTCCTCTTGTGCCTGCTCTTATCCGAGCACTTTATTCTCTTGAAGGTTCTAATATTTGTGCACAGTTGATGGGAACAGTGAATGGTTGTATTTCAATAATTCTCTGAGCCCCTGACTAAAGACATTAGGTCAAATTTATTTTACTGACTTTTGACATCTTAGCAAATTCTGTAAACCTTGCTTTTGATGCTGGCGTAAATCTCGGCCATTCCGCGTGACCATTTCCCCCTTAGGTTTATGATTTTAGTTTTGCTTCATAGCATTTTTCAGTTAAAAACATAGGCACGCGTTTGCCTTTTCCTTCAGACTTTTTATTCAGATTCCTGCCGCTTCCTGTGGTTTTCAGCCAAGCCTTTTTTCCTCTGAAACTTATCCAGAAATGATATACTACCACTTAGGATTTTCTGGGTCCCACCTTAGGGAGTGCTTATATAGTGCTCATATCACTTAGTACTGGTGTTTCTCGTAATCTGTTTTCGGAGTATATTTCAGGATCACTGACTAAACACTAACAAGTGAAATAAAATGGAGTTTAGGTATCTGCCTTCTAGCCTTCTTACAAAATGGGATCCCTGAAGGCTTAACTGAGTTAATAGTTTTTCTCTAGACTTATCTTGCTGTTAATGAGAATGAGTGATTTAAATTGTTTTCCAGTAAGTGTAGGGTTGTTGCTCTTAAGCCCAGCTCACAGGGTTAGTTGGCTGCAAAGAGAAAAATGCTGTTTCATAACCACAGACTGTTCTTCATCCAGCCAGTCAGTGGGAAAGTACAAGACATTTTTTAGGAGGACAGAATGACAGTTGATAAGTCGATAGTCACTCACTAATAATGGATCGCTGGTAGTCATCTTTATATACAAAATATGTTATATAAGCATGTAATGAATGTGGTACAAAGTTAGAGACAAAGAATGAACAGCAGCTGCCATTGTCAATTTTGAAGGCTTAAAGAGAGAATAGAAAGGTCTCAATTTCATTGCATAGTGGTTGAATCTAAAGAGTAACCTAAAAGAAACCAAATTCTAAAAATAGCTGTGTATTAATTTATCACCTTATATAGCTGACAAGAATTTTAGAAATGATTAGGCTTATCTCCTTCATTAAAAGTGATTTCCTTGAGACTGGATGGCATCACTGACTCGATGGACATGAGTCTCAGTGAACTCCAGGAGTTGGTGATGGACAGAGAGGCCTGGCGTGCTGTGATTCATGGAGTCTCAAAGAGTCGGACACGACTGAGCGACTGATCTGATCTGATCTGAGACCATGTAGCTAGTCAGTGGCAGAACTAGATCCTGCCACATCCTGGTTTAGAACCCACTTCTGGAACCTGGTACAGTGTTTTTTCCCACCTACTGCACTGCCCATCCTATGATGTAAAACTTTATTTGGCTGAAACTAACTTTGGTGCTAAAATTTACAGAATGATTTCTAATCCTAAATTAGTTCATGTGTTTACAACAAACCTACTTATTTGTCTTGCTGGCTTTAAGTATTACAACTTAAGTTTTTCTTTTTGGAATATTTAGAATAAAATGTTTAATTTCATTTATAAACATTTTATAATCTCTATAAAAACAGCCTTGGTGTAATTTTACCTAATATAGGGAACCTAGACATCTTTATGTCATATGTATAGTTCTGAGATCCAGTTAAATGCAATTTGGAACTTAGAGATCCTGTTTGGAAATTTTTTTATGTCAAGTTATATTAGTAGGCCTTAATGCTAACAGTTCCTTTTTCAAATCTGTGTTTATTAAATATAATCAATCATCTCAATACATGTGGGATAGTTAACTCAAATGCCCAAACATAGTCTTTGGAGAAGAATTTAAACATTAATCAGTTTTAGAATTTGGAAATAAGATTTCTATGTTTGACTTGAGAAATGATTTGAGAATTTGCTCTTGGATAATTTGACCATGCAAGATATTTCCATTTGTCCTCATCTTTGTTAGTATTTGTCTTTTTTTACAAAATAAATTTAACAGGTTCATTTGTCTCCTCTTCCTAGTTCCTTCTTAAGCATCGACAATTATTCTTAATCCTATTTTAGAATAACAAAAAGTGAAAATAAATACTTGGTTGACTAGGACCATGTGTAAATGAGTAACTAAAACATTTGAATACCAAGTGTCCACATTTGCCCAATAAGTCTAAGTTTGCCTGAAGACTCAGCCAGGAAGGAGGAACCTTGCATGCTACTTGCCTTAGAATTCCTTACCACCACTAGTCTGTTCCAAGAAGTCAGGAGTCATTTATTCATCTAAGATTTATTGAATTCTAACCCCTCAAGAAGCTTATAGTTGAGTAAATAAGCACAATATTGTGTGAAAGCACTCAAATGCATAAAGAAGTATGCATAACTTTGGTGGAGAGGGACAGGATAAGAGGGAAGGGAAATGATGCTAGAATCTAGGATAAAGATGGGAGTTTAGGGATGGTGGAGTGCCACATTGAAGTGGTGGGGGTGAGAAGGAAAGAATAAGCAAAGGAGTAGAAGAGTAACTACAGCTGAGTTGAGAGAGATAATAGGAAGTGAGATCATGAGGCACCATGCCATGCTACAAAGTTTGCACTTTAAAAGTTCTCAAGACTCTGTGAATAAGTAAAATTATCATTTTTATTGGAGAGATCACGCCAAGTCTAGTAGAGAATGGCTTGAGATTAAAAAGGCTATACTTATTTAATGAAAGTGAGAAATTATAAGGGCTTGAATAGTGATGCAGGTAAGGGAATGGATTGGAGTATTATTCTGAATACCTACCTTGAAATTGGTCTACATTTTGGCTAAGAAATCATGAAGAATGTGCCTTTAGCTTTTGTTCTATGGAGCCGAGGATTAGAAGGAATTAAATATCCGTCTTGGTGCTTTACATGTGGAGGTTGAATAATTGTTAAAACTAAGTACTTTGCATCTGAGCAGAACAGAATCACCAGGGTGGACCTAGTGACTTTTTTTCTTTTTAATTAAAAAAATAGCCTATTTTTATTAGGATTAAGTTAAAGGTTATGTATTTGATATAGTCAGTTATAAATAGAAATTTCCAATAAGAACTTCTCAGATTACCAAGGATTGGGGTAATACAGAAAGAAAATAAAAACCAAGAAGTGATTACTTCTAAATAAGCAGTTCTTTGCAGTGAAGAACTTGCAGAGCAAAAGTCTAAAGGTCTGGTTTTCAGTATGTTGAATGATAAGATGATGAACTATATTTAAACTTTTGTTCTCATTATTTTGTTCCAGGATTATAAAGGCTATGAATCAAATGTTTGTTGAGGCCCTGCTGTATGCAGGACACTGTGCTAGTTGCCAGGCTTTTTGTTGCTGTTAGTTGTCCAGGGAGAGACACAGATTAATGAAGAAGCTTAGAGTCTAGGTGATGAAACAAGACTTGTAATATAAAATTGTAACTGCAGACACAGAAGGCTGGATACCTATATGCCAAAAACATTGTACAGAAATCCTTGACTGATAGAAAATTGAACTGTTCTACATAAGCATACCTGTTCTGTTGCCTTCTTCATTTCTTAAAAATACTGTTTTTTATCCAGATGTATAGCCATGGAATCGAAATGGCTTGCCAGAAGCAGAAAGAGTTTGTGAAGAGCTCTGTGGCGTGTAAATGGAATCTTGCTGAAGCTCAGCAGAAACTTGGTAGCTTAGCACTGCATAACTCTGAGTCCTTGGATCAGGAACATGCCAAAGCACAAACAGCAATATCAGAACTGAGGCAACGGGAAGAAGAATGGCGGCAGAAAGAAGAGGCTCTAGTACAAAGAGAGAGAATGTGTCTGTGGAACATGGATGCCATTAGCAAGGATGTTTTTAATAAGGTATTATATTTTATTGGGCCTACTGAAATAAGGAAAGCCTGAAATGTTTTTGCAAACCAGTTGTGCATATATGATAACAAGCAACAGAATCCTGTAAACAGTATTCAATTTTGACAGTTTAGGAAAAGTGATCGTTATAGAAACATGTATCCCAAGTAGTGTCTAATGTTGGTAGTCCACATAATTGGTAGTCCCAATTATGTGGCTGCAGCATAGCACACTGAATATAAATGTGGGTTCTAGAGTCAGACTGTCTCAAATGTCAACTTTGTCATAGCCTGGCATTGTAACCTTGGGCAGATCACTTCCCTAAGCCTCAGTTTCCTCAAATATAAAGAGCAGGTATAAAGATTAAGCAAGGTAACATCATAGAAGCAGGTAGCACGGGGCCTGGCATGTGGTAAAGCTCATATGTTACCAGAGATTTCTGATGTTGCTGTGCTTATCAGCTTGCTTTCAATTTTTTTGTTGTGTAGTTGCTAAGTTGTGTCCAGCTCTTTTGAGGTCCTATGGACTGTAACTCGCCAGGCTTCTCTGTCCATGGGTTTTTCCAGGCAAGAATACTGGAGTGGGTTACCATTTCCTTCTCCACGTGTTCTTCCTGACCAAAGGATAAAACCCATGTCTCTTTCTTGGCAGGCAGATTCTTTACCACTGAGCCACCTGGGAAGCCCAACTCTAATGTAGTTATTGGTTTTATCAAGTAAAACAAAGTTTCTCACTGTTACTTACCAGTACGTATTTAGTAACCCTCAGATAGTAATCTGGACTTAGTGTTACAGGCATTACTGCTGAAAGGAGTAGTAAAATATTTATGCCAAGTTAGTAGTTTATTAGGAGAAGGCAGTGGCACCCCACTCCAGTACTCTTGCCTGGAAAATCCCACGGACGGAGGAGCCTGGTAGGCTGCAGTCCATGGGGTCTCGAAGAGTCGGACACGACTGAGCGACTTCACTTTCACTTTTCACTTTCATGCACTGGAGAAGGAAATGGTAACCCACTCCAGTGTTCTTGCCTGGAGAATCCCAGGGACGGGGGAGCCTGGTGGGCTGCCGTCTATGGGGTCCCACAGAGTCGGACACTACTGAAGTGACTTAGCAGTAGCAGTAGTTTATTAAGAGCAGTCTTAATGTTTCTCACTGATTACACAGACCTTATTCTTTGACTTTTGTATCTGAAAAAGAAGTGGGCAATGAAATAGTCATTTTCATCTAAATGTGTAAAGTAGTACTTCTTTCTGTTTGTACTAAACTCTCAAGCCTCAGGTGTAGACTGCTCGTTCTTGTCTAAGTCCACATTCATTTTATCTTTAACCTTCATTATTCTCTAGACGTAGTGTGTAACACTACTTGTTTCTGCTCTGGCATCCACTCTAAAAGCCCCTTCTTCCCCAGGCTTCTTTAATTTCTTTCCTCTGGACTAGCTCTAGTCCTGCTGCAGCAATAAGTAATACACATAGGTAAATGTCCTGTACTACTAGCCTTATCAGTACTTTACTCTGTAGTGAAGGTAAATTATAAGAGTATAACATGCTTCTTGTAAAAAAAAAAACAACATAGGCCTGTAAAATAAGAGTTGAAAGGCTTCCTTCATTTCCCATTTTCCAGAGATAACCGCTGTTAACAATGAGTCATATCTTTCTAGACTTTCTGTGCTTGTACCAAATTATATATTTTTCTTTCCCCTCAATAGAATCATTCTTTAACAGAATGATTCACTATCTCTGTGTATATTGTTCTATGGTTTTGCCTTCTTAAGTGTTACTTTATGTTTTGCATTTATACTCCAAAACTATTTAAAATGATTTTTTATGATAGAGGGAATGGTCAAAACAGTGTTCTTTTGTTTATACAGTTATTGTCTCTTAACACAGTGGTCACAAAGAAAATATTTTTGTTTCTGCTTTTAATTATTTTTTTTCTTAAGTTAGATTCTCATGTAGCCTACATTTATACCAGAATTAATTAGGACTATCATTATGTTCCAATCATTTGCTGAAAATCATGCATTCATTTTGTTGGGGAGCTTGAGATTTGAGAGGACAGGTCTAGATCTGCGCTGTCTGACAACTTGATAGCTGCTAGCCATATGTGTTGTTGAACACTTGAAATGTAGCTAGTCCAAACTGAGATGTGCTGTAAGTGTAAAATACACACCAGATTCCGATGACTTAGTACCAAAAAAGTAAAATATTTCATTAATAATTTTTATATTGTTTACATGTTGAAATAATAATATGTTGGGTTAAATAGATACCTTATTTCATCTGTTTCTTTTTTTAATATGGCTGATAGAAAACTTTACAGTTGTGACTTGGATTGTATTTCTGTTAGACAGTTGCTGGTCTAGATGGCAGGATATACAAAGAGGAAAGAAAATGCTTTTATTTTGAAATATATAAACTTAATGTGTTTCCTGACTATAAACTGGCAGAGAGCTAGTTTTTGATTTCCATTTTTGGCAGTGATGATCTCAAGGTTTAAATGTGATCACATAATGTTCTGAGAAACTTTTTGCCAGTTTTTGTGGCCAAATAAAAACTTCATCTTGTTCTGTTTTATGACTTTAACTGAAAATAAGCACTTCCTTAATAGAAATTTATACGTGATTTCAGAATCAAACTGTTTACCTCTCCTAAGAAAAGTTTACAACAAAGGTCTATTTTAGGTTTATGTGTTAATCAAAAATTTTGTAGTAAATATAATCTCTAATCTTTGAATTTCTGAGTTTGTTTCCAGCAAGAACTCCAAAGATTAGACTAGAGTTGCAAATATTTAATGGAAATGAATAATGCAAAAATAAATTATGCATGTAAAGGATCTTTCTATACCTGCCTTTGATAGGCATATTTGGTTTTACAAAAAAGTTAATTCATTTGTTTTTCTCTGTGATTTCTAAAATAGTTCTACAGATGAATTTAATGAAACAATATCATTTTATTGTATCACCTTTTTATAATGTCTATAAGAAGGATTGCTGGGCATTCAATACCTGAGAAAGAAGATCCAATTAGAATATATTAGATTTTAAAATATATTCAATTTTAACTTCAAAATTTTTTCTTAGAGTTTTATTAATCAAGATAAAAGAAAAGAAACAGAAGATGAAGATAAATCAAAATCATTTATGCAGAAACATGAACAGAAAATTAGACATTTTGGTAAGTCTACTACTTGAGTTTCCTTCTTTTGTAATGTTTGATATTCTAAATATATGTACAGAAAGTGAATTTATAAAATAGAGACAAACTCCAGTTGTATAGCTACTTCTGGCACAGTTCTATGGCTTGTTTTAGAGCTATACATAAAAAAATAGAGTGACAGAGTAAACTGAATTGTGAAAAAAAGCAAAATTCAACCTGTTTATATAATGCTACCCTCTAAGACCTGGTTGTCGTTTTTGTTTTTTGTTTTTACTACCTAGATTCTGCATGTCCCAACTAGTCCCTGCTTTTGTCTTTTTTTATCTTTGCTTTCTTGGTATCTTATTATCTTACGGTTGTAAGATTACATTTTTCAGATTTTGGATATGATGCTGTACAATTCATGCAGATCCTTCAACTGTTATTCAGATAAATAACAAGTTAAAAGAATACAGTCTATAATAAGTAAGAGAAATACATATACAAAGAACTGAAAGATAGTTTTCTCTATTGGAGAAAAACGATAGGATTGGGATTGATGAAAGTAAAGACTTCTCAGAGGAGGGAACATCTGAGTTAGATTTTGAGGACCATATAGGAGCTTTCCTGTAGATAAAGGGAGGCAAGGCAGCAGCCACAGCATGTACGAAGCCAGAGTCAGGAAGTAGTGTGATATGTCCTAAGAATTATAAGCAGTGACAATACTGCTGGAGTGAAAATGCTACTGGGGAGTATAATGTGTCAATTTAGTAAATATATGTTAAGCTTTTTAAGTGACATTTTGAGACTTTTTTCTATTGGTGTTTTTCTCCCAAAGTATTTAGAATATCATTCATCCTTATGTCAGTATAATGGATACTACTATAGTTTTTGTTTTTCTTTTTTGTAGTTTACTCATACATTAATTTTTCTCATACTATTTTAAAAAATGAAATAAGCTTGTTATTCTGTTTAATTCAAGAATAGTTTCTGAAGAAGTAAAGTTTATTTTTGCACATATTATCATTCCAGCATTATTTATTATAGAAACAAATAGAAAAACTATGGTCATCCTCAAGAGTTGATTTTGTCTCCATTATTAAATAGGTAGTTTAAAATCTTTAACATTTAGTGACACCCTTTTTCACAGCCCTTACAAGTGTCACTAACCCTTTCATATATTCTCTTTCCTTTAAAAGAGACCAAAATGGATAGGAATTTTGTGCCTGAGTAAGTCACAGTGCTGCCATGGAGAAGTAAACAGGAGAAGCAGTGATCTCTCTGAATAGTTGATAGAGTTGAAAATATTCCCTCTTCAGAAGTGTAACAAAGCTAAGGCAAAATTGCTGTGTAGGATTTATTTTATGACATCAGGTATAAGAAATAAGGATTATACTTTCTTTACATCTGACCCCTAGAAGTTATTAAATTCTTTAACTTTAGTTTGAGAAGAAGTTTAAAGTCACTTAAATAATCATCATGTTTCTCAGAATTTAAAATGACCTAGTCACTGTATCCAAAGTGTTGGGGAAATATCTATAAAGCTTGTAAAACTCTGAGAAAATGCTAAAATGCTATTTTCCAATTTTTTTAATGAGGAAAAAATCATTTATTTTTAATTGATTTCCTTGTGTTACTGTGTATTTCTCAGTAAGACATTTGTCCTCAGTTTTGTTTTTACTTATGTTCTGATGTGGAACTTTAACATACAGAAGTTCATTTTGTGTCTAGAGAAAGGATTTATTGCTGAACTATTGAGGTAGCCTTGTAAAATTTCTATGATGATTCTCGGATAACATTCTTGGTTGGATGAGTCTAAATAAAGCTCAGCACTTTGCTGGTTCTGTGATTACTTGAGTGGTATCAACTTTTTGACCAAATTTCTTACTAATTTAGGTAAAGATGACAGTACACCTTTAGTAGCATTTGGATTAGTTTGGTATTTTGAAGCAAAATGGCAGCATTTCCAAATATACTTAACCAACTTTAAAAAGAGTTTATTTTCTGTGTCTAAACAGTGGTCATGATTAGATGGTTAACATAACTAAAATGGTTAAACTATATTTACTTTTATAACACTGACTGGATTGGTTTTGCATGCAGTATTTTACTATATCAGACATATTTTAGTAAATTAGAGAAAATGTAATTTTTCTAAATCTAAGTCTTTGTTGGCTCAGTGTAGTTTACTTTTGAAAAGTAAAGGTTTGAAAAGAAAGGTTTTGCTTTCTTTTCCATCTTTCCAAAAGAAAAATTTATAGTCTATGAATAAATAATACTGAATCTCCTGAAATTATCTGTACTTAACTTGAGCCTAGAATGACCGACCAGACATGTCTATTTGCCTGGGACTTTGGGCTTTCCCTAGATACAGGGCTTTTATAGCTTTAAACCAATCACTCTACTTTATCCTGACAAATTATTTGAAATAAAATTTACTGTGAATTCTAAAAGCTATTTCCAATATGCTGGTGTTGCCTTATTATCTATCTTCATTTGCTCTTTTACCATAACATTTCTATGGTAATACGAGCTGTCTTTAAAGAGAATCATTTTAAAATACCATTTCTTTGCTTACAGGAGGGAAGTATTTGACATTCATGGCTTAATTCTTGTTTTACAGGTATGTTAAGTCGATGGGATGATAGTCAGAGATTTTTGTCTGACCATCCATACCTTGTATGTGAAGAAACTGCTAAATATCTTATTTTATGGTGTTTTCATCTAGAAGCTGAACAGGTATCATGTGAAACTTGAATTTCTGAGAACCTTAGTGGAATGCTGATTTGCTTTTTGTTTTTGTTTTTCCCATTACTTTAAACGTAAGCAGGAATGTCATTAAATGGAATTCCAATTTTGTTTTGTTTTCAAGATCTGCTTGAGCTTACTGTTGGCATCTTTTTTTTAGTTATTTCAGTTAGCATAGGGAAACTTTTTTCCAATGTGCTTTCCCTACCTTCCTGTCCCCTCATCTCTCTTGTTCCCATATACTATAAACCTTTTTCTTTTTTAACCTATTAAAAACTCATGTTTTAAAAATCCAAATAGTGATCACAATATTAAGTATATTCCTTATAATTTTAATATGTTTATTTTCAGAAAGGGGCTCTAATGGAACAAATAGCACATCAAGCAGTTGTAATGCAGTTTATTATGGAAATGGCCAAAAACTGTAATGTGGATCCAAGAGGATGTTTTCGCTTATTTTTCCAGAAAGCCAAAGTAAGTAGCTATTTGGTATTATTATTTTATTTTTTTTATTGAAGGATAATTGCTGTTTGGTATTATTAAATGGGAAAGTTAGGGTTTAGCTGAAATGTCTTTTTGTCCGTACACATCAAAGGAGGCCATCCAACCAGGATGCCACAGGCTAGATTCTGTAGATTTTATAATGAAAAGAAAAATTATATTGCTGTTTTTATGCTAATTTAGATTATAAGAGGTTGTACTATATAGCATTATGTGAACTTGAGACCCGTTTACATGAATGTATACAGGAAAATTAGAGGAATGGTTTGAGAAAATAAAAAACCTATAGTTCAAAGAATATTATGCAGCTTTCAAGATTATATGAAAATTACATGAAGTATTTTTAATCTGAGAAAATGCTTTGCTATAAAGTGAAAAGACACAACACATTTATATATATAGGATGTCAGCTATATTAAAGAAAAATAGATATGTTTAGAAAGATCAACATTTCATACTCAAAAAATTAGTAATGATTTAAAAGTTGTACAAGAAGTAGAGCAATAGTAATTCATATTAACTGCCTGCTGCTGCTGCTGCTAAGTTGCCTTAGTTGTGTCCAACTCTGTGCAACCCCATAGACAGCAGCCCACCAGGCTCCCCCGTCCATGGGATTCTCCAGGCAAGAACACTGGAGTGGGTTGCCATTTCCTTCTCCAATGCATGAAAGTGAAAAGTGAAAGTGAAGTCGCTCAGTTGTGCCCGACTCTTAGTGACCCCATGGACTGCAGCCTACCAGGCTCCTCCGTCCATGGGATTTTCCAGGCAAGAGTACTGGAGTGGGGTGCCATTGCCTTCTCCGCTATAGGAGTCTAAATTGGTGTAACCACTTTGGAAGATTTTCTTGTAAAATTGAACAAGGCAAGTACCAACAGCCAGAAATTCTCCTAGATACATACCCTCAAAAAAAATTTCTCAACATGTCCAAGGATAGTCAAGGGTCTTCAAGACCCTTTCCAGAGGCCCTGAGTCAAAATTATTTTTATAATAATACTAAGATGTTATTTGTCATTTTCACTCTCTTTCTTGCATGAGTGTGCAGCTTGGATTGATACAGAAGCAGATGTATGAGTACAGCTATCTTCTTTTAAGCCCAGACTTTTCACTAAATTGTTTGTTTTGGAAATATAGTTTAAAGATATATATATATATGTTATATGTTTAAAATGTTAACATGTAATGAGTTTGTTAGTATATTTCAGTTAATATTTAAATTCCTCAGTTTAATTTCTAATGTAATTATTAATAGATACAGCCCACATAAACAGGAGCTCTTTAGGTTCCTCAACAATTTTCAAGAGCATGAAGCAGTCCTGAGACCATAAAGTTTGAGAATTGATGGCCTAGAAAAACTCCTGTGTATGTGCTTCATAGAAGTGTTTATAATAGCAAGAAGTCTGGGAACAACCCAAGTATCTGTTAACAGTAGAATGAATAAATTGTGGTATATTCATTTAGTAATATACTAATCAGCATTGGCATGGATAAAAAAACAAGAAACTGAAAAAAACAAGTCTCAGAATGAAATATCTGCTATTATTTTTAAAGTATTTTATATTTGAACAAGCAGAACTAAGTAAATATGTTGTTGAGGGATATATAAATAAGCTGTAAACTTGAAGAGACAAAGGAGTGATGACAAGTCACAGTTGTAACCTCAGAGAGATGAAATGCTCATTATTGAAACTGATCTCTAAAATACTAGTATTGATCTGTTTCCTAATTTTTGTGGGTATGTAGTAGGATTTTTGCCCTGTAAGTTGTACATACATATTTTACGTGATTTTTTGCATATTTGATACATTTTAGCATACACAATTAGAAGTTAGAAGAAAATGTACCAGAAGTTTAATTTTGATTAGACTTGAGTGGTAGAATTACAAATGGTTTCCATTTTCTTTTTCATATACTACAATGAACATATTTCCTTTTATAAATAGAGAAAAACATTGTATTTTTAAATTATAAAAATTTTTTAATGTGGCAGAAGTTGTACCTTCCACTTCTACTGTTAAAATAGGAAAATTTCCCAAAACAGTAGTTTTAATGAGTAAATGATTGAGTTGGTATTTTAGGCTTCTGATGACTGTTTTCAATTTTGACACACAGGCAGTAAAAAAAAAAGTTTCTTTTTCATCTTAAAGGATATGTTTGAACTAGTGTTTAATAGCATAATGGAACATAGTCATAAAATATGTATTTTTTGACATTTATAATACTTTGATAATAGAGAATATTTTATTCTTAAATCTGACACTTCAGAGTTTTATTTATTTATTTTTTCTTTAATAGAAAATTATTTAATTAGTATACATGTGTTCCCCATCCTGAACCCTCCTCCCTCCTCCCTCCCCACACCATCCCCCTGGGTCGTCCCAGTGCACCAGCCCCAAGCATCCAGCATCGTGCATCGAACCTGGACTGGCATCTCGTTTCATACATGACGTTTCACATGTTTCAATGCCATTCTCCCAAATCTTCCCACCCTCTCCCTCTCCCACAGAGTCCATAAGACTGTTCTATACATCAGTGTCTCTTTTGCTGTCTCGTATACAGGGTTATCGTTACCATCTACAAAATAGAACTGAACAACTCTGAAGCCACAGATGTTAACATTTTGTTCTTAATATTTTTTTTTTAATTAAGGAATAACTTTCATGAACTATTTGCTTTGTGAAAGGTATTCTAAGCACTTCACATGGATTAACTCATTAAACATTCATAACATTTTATAAGGATAATTACTTTTTTTTTTTTTTTTTACAAATGAGGAAGTTAGCATAGAGAAATTGAGCAAGTGACCCATAGGTTGCTTAATAAAACGAAAATCAATCAGGTCTCTCTAGATCTAAATACCTAGGGTTTAGGCATGCAGTAAGGTCAGCAGTTGTGTCACTTGATTCCTTTAATGGTTTGTTACATAACCATTTCAGAAGGATTACTTTTGGATATGAAGGCTAACACTGCATGTGTCTCCCTAAGTACCATTGACTAGAAAGTGAAGTGTTATAAAGAAATGACTTCTAAATTCATTTTAAAAAATACAGAATAGCAGCACGGAACATTGTGTGTATTATTTGTATAGATATTGATGCTAATAGCTAATCCGTAGGTTTTAATGGAGTTACACAACCTAAACTACATTAAAGAGAAAAATCACACTGCAGACAAATGGACCGTGAGAATTCAGGAATGAGACTTTGACAAAATCTTGTCCACCACTTGAACTTAAAACCTATGGTCTATTGTGTAGGATGTGCTCTGTGTCATTTTTTTAACCTGCAAAGGAAATATTTATAAATGGAGGCTACTGCCAAAAGGATATTTTGCATTAAGAATTTTCTTTATATTATATACATTATGGAGAGATTTCCCCTCCCTCAACATAACTCACTGTACTTTTTTTTCCCATAATCTTGAAAAGAAGGTACTTGCGTAACTAAAACAGTAAGATATTTTCATACCAAAGTTAAATGTTGACTTTAATTGGTTTTCAGCTTTTAACAAAGAGAGATTTTAGGATCAGAGAATTACTAACAACAGGTAGTAAGTGTTTCTGCATTAACTGACAGAGAATTAGAAGGTTTAAAGAATATCCCTTGGCTGTTGCTTGGCAGTGGGACAAGAAGAGAAGACTGTGAGCGATTAAATGAGGACTGTTTTGGATCCTATCAAGAATACAGATAAATCAAGAGAAATACAGAGGAAGCCTACTTTCTTTCATTACATTTGTGTGTATGTGTGAAGAAGGGTTGTTTCTTATTAGTTTGTTTTATTTTGCTGAAGCAGAGGGAAATGAAACAGACCAATCTATAATATTCATATAAAACAGGCAGTTTTCAGAAATTTGACAGATCTTGGTGGTTTCTACATTTAAACTGTTCACCTCATCTTTACTTCTTCCACTTCACGCTTGGTATATGCTTTGTTAGAGTTTACTGTGTGGTCTGGAAATCTTGAAAATCAGTCTGTTTGTTTGTTTTTTCAAGGCAGAGGAGGAAGGTTATTTTGAAGCATTCAAAAATGAACTTGAAGCTTTCAAGTCAAGAGTCAGACTTTATTCTCAATCACCAAATTTTCAGCCTGTGACAGTTCAGAATCATGTTCCCCATTCTGGTGTTGGATCTATAGGTTTATTAGAGTCCTTACCACAGGTAAGTTGAAAAAGTAAATATTTTATAAATGTATTCACATAATATTTGTTCTTTTGGACTTCTGTTTCTTCTTGTATGTGTGGTCATTTTAAATATTCTTGCCTCAAAAGAGAACTCCGAGTTTCATCTCATGCCATGTTTTGGCATTAAGTTTTATCCATCACTTAGGTATTTTAGAGAGACACCAAATTCTACTCCTTTAAATATAGAAGAGATGAGGACTATCTAAGCATTCTTAAGGGCACATGTTACCTATTGATCATCTAAGTCATAAACTTCTTAAGATGACTCCAATATCCCATCTTGAGTAGAACTATTAAGAATTGAAGATGGATTAGCTCCAAGCATATACCCAAGTAGCAACTGAGGTGATTTATTGCATGAGTTTATTAGTATTATCTTTTTAAATGTTGGTGTTGCCTACCAGACAAATTTTAGTACAAATTAATGTAACTTACACTGAACTGTTGTTTCTGGTAATATTGGCCAACTGTTTAAGCATCTTAGAAGTCTGCGATTAGATTAACATAAAATTATCTCACTAGCATGAAAGAATTTATGTTAAAAAGAGGAAGTTGGACCACTGGGTCTGCCTGATTCTACTTAGAATTACAATTTTAAGTTATCACTAGGAAGTTACTGCCCATTTTGGTTTTAGTAGCATTTAAATTGAACCAGTCATATCTCATTTTCAGACCAGCTTTAGCATTCTAGCCTGTTGCCTACATAGTGAAAGGGAAGTCTCACTCAGAAGACAGTATGAAGAGAGACCTGTATTTATTTTTAATTCTCAAAGAGTTGTAGGAATTGAGATTTTCAATGCCTTGACTTTATAGCTATAATTTCACTAGTCCAGTTATTTGTAGGCCAAAGAGACAATTTAAGGAAAGCAATTGATCATATTTAACTCAGCCAAAAATATAATTCTCAAGAATAAGAAAAAAAATCTGATTTTTAAATAATTAGTCATGTTACCCCTTAGACATGTAAGCGATATTCTCCCTCAGTTTGTCCCCAGATTACCTCTTAATGCTGTTTTAATAAAGTGATGATTTTCTCTGCAGTTCTGTGAGAAATAGCCCAACAGGAACACAGTCTTTAAGAAATTTTATGACTAAGTCACTGTCAAGTCCAACATATAAATCTCCTAAAACTAAGGTGTCACATAATGAATGCAGAGGAAAAAAAGACTTTTGAGGATGCTGCTGATTCTAAACATAAGAGGGGAAAGAGAAGATTTCAGCTAGAGACACAGAAACACAGTCACCTGCTTGAGGGAAGGGTAAGATGGAAAACAACCTGAGGGATCAAGTTGTCAACTGAGAGGAGATTTGGAAGAAGAGCTTAAAATAACAACTTATTTTTATTATATATCAATTTATAGATTACAAAACACTTGTATGTGGTATCTCATTTAATCTCAAAAAAACTGATTTCATTTTATGGATGAATAAAGTGAAGCTCTTGTAGGTTAAGTAGCTTGCTTGAAGTCAATACAGTAAGTGATGGAGCTATTATTCTAATCCTGGATTTCTGTCCTACTCCACTGCTCATTCACCTACATCATAAACTGTTGTTGAATCATATCCTAGAAATATGACAAGATGCTTAGTTGTGTGCTCTTGGGAAGAACTGGTCTCTGAGACAATAAATGTGTGGAGAATGTTACTGGATGAGAATATGGGGTAATCACTGGGATTTACAGAGAAGGCAGTGGCACCCCACTCCAGTACTCTTGCCTGGAAAATCCCATGGACGGAGGAGCCTGGTAGGCTCCAGTCCATGGGGTCGCCAAGAGTCGGATATGACTGAGCAACTTCACTTTCACTTTCATGTACTGAAGAAGGAAATGGCAACCCACTCCAGTGTTCTTGCCTGGAGAATCCCAGGGACGGGGGAGCCTGGTGGGCTGCCGTCTATGGGTTGGCACAGAGTCGGACACGACTGAAGTGACTTAGCAGCAGTGGGATTTAAGTGTACATTAGGTTAGGTATATTGAGTGCTTTTTGTTTTTTTAAGTCTCTTCAGTTCTTAGGGCTTCACTAGTGGCTCAGCAGTCAAGAACCCACCTGGAATTCAGAAGATGCAGGTTTGATCCCTGGGTTGGGAAGATCCCCTGGAGAAGGGAATGGCAACCCACTCCAGTATTCTTGCCTAGGAAATCCCATGGACAGAGGAGCCTGGCAGACTACGGCCCATGGGGTCACAAGAGTCAGACATGAAACCACCATCACTGCCACCTTCAGTTCTTAAGGAGATGGGTAGATGAATTTTAAAGAATCTCTTTAGCTACTTCTAATAGTCAAAATTCTCTCATAAAAAAACTGGAACCTAGTCTTAATAGAGAGTAACTGTAAGCTCTGTTGGACCTGGATGGTCAGAAAAGGTCTTAGCAGCCTCTCTCTTTGGAGAATGGGATAACAATCTATTAATAATTTTTGTAAAACTTAAATTTGGATAACAGTTTAGCTTTTAATCTCTTTTTTTAAATTGACAACAGTCGTATGAGATAGACCAAATACCAGTATCCTTAATTTTGAGAGAAGTGAACCAAGGCCCCCTGAACAGATAAGTAAGTAAGAGTTACCTTAGGCTTATCCTATATACTAGCTTTTACTGTTACTAAATTTTGATGAATTAGTTTCTCTGAGGATGGCATTATACTAAGTGAGAGAGTCAGGGTTAGAACTTAGGTCCAAGGTTACTTTAATGTACCAGACTTGAGTCAGTTATTTGTGCCAATCCCTTCATAAACCTTATTGACAATAATCCAACTAACTTCTTGTTCATTTTTTTACTACTACAATAAAAGAATCAAAAAGATTCTTTAAAAAAGAAGAAAGATTAAAAAGATTATTGAGAACACTTCCTCCCTTTGGGATGGAGAGTTCTGATATCTAATGCCCTGTATGGACTGTTTTCCTCATTGATGTATATTAAATAAACAGATGAAAGTAGGTGATTCATGATAAAACTAAATAGCTGGGAGATATTCAGAACTGAGTAGACAAAATTGAATTATTGGAAGAATTTCCTTAAAGTCCTGGGTCTTAAGGGCTTATGTCTCTATTCATGGTGCTTTATTAATAGTGGTTTTATTTTTCAATTTATTGAATAAGGTTTTCTGTTCCTAGTTTTAGAGATGTTCAAAATTAGAACATTTTTGAGTTTTTCTGTGTAAAAAAATGAAACCTAAATTACACTGTTCTTTTGTTTTCAACTTTTTAAATACAAGTCTCTTTCAAAAGATTTCTCACTTGAGTTTAACCTTTGAGAAACCGAAATAGATTCTGAAGGTATAACTTTCACTTAGTAAATAGTTTTTTACCTTATTCTAGTGTTTTTTTAATTTTAATATTTACTATTATAATTAGATAGTAATCATCATAATACCTTGCTGGCTTAAAGCCATTTATTTTTTAAATTGTCAATAGCTATATACATATAATCACATAGATATAGCCTTATGATTAAAATTATAGTTTTCTTAAATGGAGGGAAGAGGTAGTGTTTATTACATTTCTTTTTTATATATATCATTCTGTCTTTGCCACATCTCTTTGGATTAAGTGGTAGTAATCTATTATTTTTTCTTTATCGTCTTGGGTTTCAACCAAAGTCTGACTTCAACTTTTTTTCTATTCTGCTATACTGCAGAGAGAGAGAATGTGAAACTGAATATGCAGTTTCATGTACTGACACCTAACTGATGATCATCCATTCTTTCCTCTCTATACTTTTCAGAATCCAGATTATCTTCAATATTCTATCAACACAGCTCTCTGCAGTTTAAACTCAGTGGTACATAAAGAAGATGATGAACCGAAAATGATGGACACTGTATAATTTGGTTAAGACTGCTGAAGCCAAGTACTATTTTGTTACAAGAAAGGAAGAACTTGGCTATTTTCTTGACACTTTTATGGGTGCTGCACTTTATTTTTGTTTGGTTTTTGATGGGAGGGAAAACAGAGTACTGAAACGTTTTGTAAAATTTTTTTTATGTGCTGCTAGGTTTTTTTGTTTGTTTTATTTTTTCCTGAAGAGAGGAGTGGTACCATATGTTGCAAGAAGTCAAACTGGACTTTTTTTGGGTTTTTTGGCTACTAAATTTGCCTTTAATCTTACTGTTCTCAATTTTGGAATCAAAGTATGAAAATCTGCACAAATGCAATGTTTACAAGAACTGGTTGATTCTAGGAGGCATCTGCTACAGTCTTTTTATATGGATATGTACATGTCCTACTCTACAAAAATGATTAAAGATTAAAATGTATCCTATTGCTAATTTAGCTGTCAAATCTGGTGTTTCATCATATTAAAAGCAATAAATCAGTAGTTGGTAATCTGCTTTACTAAATAAGCTGGGTAGTACAAATTAAAACAGTCTTTCCCCTTAAAATAATATTACATTTGTTTCTTCAGCACCATCGGTTAAATCCTTAACTACAGTATCAATGTTATATGGATACTAAATTAACCCCCAAGTATTCTCAGACGTATTTCCCTTAGAAGTTGATTTTACCCTATTGACATTTTAGTATTAGGGTTATATAGTGATATAAAAAGTGATAAAGCTCATAACATTTTTTTTTTCTTAGTAAGATCCAACTTAAAGTTCACTCTTAATTTCTTGACATAGTCTGGGATCTCTCAGGGAGCAAGTTTTAAAAGAACTAAAGGCCTATAAGAACAAATAGGAAAAATAATCTGATTTTTTAAGTTACAGTTATTGTTTTACTCTAATGTGGCCCAAAGACTTTTTTAAAAGGCAAGAGAAATCTTTTGACACGAACTACTTATTTCTAAGAATTTGGTGATCCTTACTGGTAATGATGGCTTTTACTACATTTGTCATTCCTCTCTTTAGCTCAGTTACCATAGAATACTTCTGAGCTTTAATACTTACATATATAATTCACTTTAAATATGCCAGGATATTTGATGGTTCATTTTACTAGGAATGAGATGACAATGTTAATTATGCTGTCCTTACTATTTGAGGATTAGCCTTCTGACTTATAGGAACATGAGCTTTGATTTGTATCAGATGTAGTCTTTGGTGGCTCAGTCCCATTGGGACTAGTAGTAAACATGTAGAAGATGATTAAATGGGATTTGGACTACATGTCTCAATTTGAGAAGCCACCCCCATGGTGATCAGATCTGTGATGGTGGCTTCATTTGCACCTTGTTTTAAACTAACCTGAGGTGATAAGGCAGTTAGTACTCATAGAAACAGATTGGAGTTATTGAATCATACATATGTAACATCACAATCTTCCTGGTTTTCAGAATAAAACTTGTTTTTGTGCTTTTAATATATACTCTATAATAAAATGTTCGACTAATTTATGTGGTAGCATTCATCAGCCTGTAGTTTTTGTTTTTTTTTTTTAACCAGTGACCTAGTTATAGAAGTTTTCTGCTTCTGCTTTTTTTTTTTTTTTCCTATTTTGGAGCAAGCTCTTGTTTTTTCTGTCCTATCAAATGGAGAATGAGTATAGGAATAAAATTCCCAGCTTCATAGAAAAGTAACTTGAACCATTACTTTCTATTTCTCAACCTCACTTTTCCCCAGGATTTGCCTGTAAGCTCTAAATTGTTTTTAATTTCATTTTGCCTTAGAGATAACTAAAAACTGAAGATTGGAAGGAGAGAAATTATCAACAAACTGAGTATACTGTTCCTGGAGGATATTTTTGGTTTCTATTTTATAAAATATGAATTATTTAAGAACTATTTAAAATTTGGTTATGTATATGCTTTTACTTAGGAAAGTGTTGTATGTTTGCAGTGTGAAAGTGATTGGATTTATTTTGGTAACTACTGACTGATGCCATAATTTGCACCTAAAGACTATAACTTACAGTTTAGCAGTACTCAATATTCAGAACAATAAATTGACATCCTTTTTATTTTTCTTTATTTTGCTAAGAATGAATTCCTATTAGGAGAAATGTCTTCTGTTTCTTAAGTAATAAGGGTATACTAAGCAAAAGAATAATTTATTTTTCAGGTTGCACAATTTTCTCCAAACAAATTACACAGACCATGGAAAATCTAAACAAATGAAGCATCTTTGATATCAGAGTGTCTATCAGAGATTCTTATTTCATTTGATAAATTAGTCTTCTAATGAAAGATGTTTTTAAAATAGCTATCACTACATTCCTTGTTAGTTCAGTTTTATCAATGGTGGTAGATATAACACTGGTTTAAATCAAAGATTCTTCTCTAGGAGAGATGAGTAATATTCTCATCCAGTTATACCGTGGGTTCTTTCAAATTTTGCCTAGTGAGCTCACATTCTCCTGTAATTTCTCTCTAGGAAAATTGGGACTTCTGTCAGACTGGCATTCCTATTACCCTTTTAAAAGTAAACTAAAATGGTGCCCAAGAACATAAATATAGTTTAGTAGTGGCTTTACAAGATTAAAATATTGATTGTGAGTTTAGGCAAAGTGATTTTGAAGTTAATCTTGGGATATTTTCAGAGACAAATAAAAAGATGTCAGTTTACTGTTCTCAAAGTTGGTCATGTATTTCAGTTCTTAAACTGATACAGGACAGAAGTGTACTTATCTCAATTGAGGGTCAGGCTTTTCATTTCAGTTTTGCTTCTATATCCTATGCATTTTAAAAGTCTGCACATTCATTTCCCATCTGTAATGGACATGTATGTGCTATTTCACAGGTCTTCTGAGAAGCTGACTCATCTAATAAGTATGTGCTTGCTTACTATGTAAGCCGATGGCGGGAAGAGGTACAATGATGAATAAAAGTTGATTATGAATTGCTTAAAATCTAATAATGAAGTTGAAACCATTGTCATAAACCTCAGAGAATAAGACTTAAAGTTTTTGTCTTTTCTAAGTATGAAATTGATTTTTTAAAAATTCCCACATATTTCACTTTGTTGAATGACATTTGTCATGCTACTTACTCTTCAAACACTTTTATAGAGTCCTTTCGTAAAATATGACACATCACCAAACTGATTCACACTTTGGTGACATTCTTCTACCATGCAATTTTACATGCATAGCAATTTTAACTTTTTACTCAGTGCTAAATGTAGTTATTAGTGAGCTGAAAGGAAAGAAAAAGAAAAGGCTATAGCTGGATGTGGACTCTTAAGTATATTGGCTTTTACCAACACAGATTATTTTGTGTTTAAAAACTTTATATTAACTTCTAAAATCAGAATCTTGAATTGCAAAGATAGGAAGGGTGCTTTTGCAGTTGACCAGTGTCTTTTTTTTCTTTTGTCAATGAAAAGACAACTTATAAACATCTTTTAAAATTTATTGCTGTTGAATATTATAGCAGTTTAATATAATGAGGTCTTCAATTACTGTGATTTGTTAGGTAAGTTTTGTCACAAACTATGAATGTCCAAAATATTTTGCTCAAAATAGCTGGAGGGACGTAGCTGTCGGGCAGGGTTTAGAAATCTAAACTATTTCAATAAGAAATAGAAATAAATAGAAAAAGAAATAAATGGAATTAATAAATACAATTTCTGGATGGTACTAACTGCCAATTTGCATTTCCCACAACACACTCTGCTTATGAAAGGTGTACCGAAATAACTGTGGTGCTGTAGAAAACAGGGTAATGGTTTGAAGCCTTACTAGCTTTTCACTAAGGCACAGTAGCTTCTGGCCATGGCAGTCAGCTCTGGACACATTTCCATGTGGCACACAGATCATGATAGGTATTACAGCAGAAAACAAGTTCTTTTTGTAATAGCACAGGTGTGTCCCAAGGTCATGGTTGTATGCAAAACTTCAGTTTTGGGAGTGGAGAGGAAATGATCACAGGAAGGACAGGTCTTGATTTTCATAGCCATGTTCTTCTATCCCTCTTCTTGATTCCCAAATCTGACAGTGTCAAGAAGGCCAGTATGGCTGCAATACTGCAGCAGGAAATAAAGGGTAAAATGAAACCAACCTATATATGTAAAAGTGTTCTAAGACAATTATTAGAAAGCAGAGACTAACTCAGAAGCCAATGAGACATGAGGGCAATAAAGGGAAGGTGAGTTAGAGTGGGCCCTGTGTGTTACCAAAGACCAAGTAATAGTCACAGTTCTGAATTTTCATTTAATGCTAATTCATTGATAAACTGGATAATTAGTACCCAACATTTTTAGAATGTACATACTAACATTGAAATAAGGCAGTTATATGAATGTTTACCATAATCCTTTTTAAAAGCCTCAGTACATTTTTGAAAGATCAATACTGAACTTTTAAAAATCAAAGAAAAGTCAGCTTTTTTCCCCCACAAGATACATAAGAATCACTTGCTAGCATTTGTATTTTCAGTGCCTGGAATAAAATGGGCCAAATTTTCAAAGGCAGTTAATAACAGCTTATACAATGACTCGTTTCATTTAATCTAGCACCAAGTAAGAGAATTGAAGATATTGTCAGATTTCTCCTTCACCTCTCATATTGCCCCACTCTTCCTACCACTGTACATAAGCATGCATCCTGTTGCCCCTCTAAGGAATCAAATCATTTTCATTTTAAAATGGCTGCACAGATTACATTCACTGGCAGAGTTCTTCCTCATTAAGGAAGGATAGCAGTGAACATGAGCAGGTGTGAACTTCTTTGATTAGGAATAAAGAACTCTTCTAAGCCAAATCAATGAGTTCCTTATTTCTTTTTAATATGTTGTGTAAATCCTTTTAATTTCTACACCTGTTTACTAATTATGATTGTTATTCATGTCAAGGGAGTTTCCCCCAGGCAAACCTGATCTATTTCCTAATGACAAAGTATTCTTACTTAACCTAATGCCATGAGTCTCCTTTCCTTCTTCCCTCCTTCCCTGTCTGCCTTCCTTCCTTCCTTCAATTTGCTACTCATCAAGGCACATCATACATTGGGATCAAAAAACAAACTGGCAAGCAGGTCCTAAAGTGCACATTTTTCAACCTGAGTAACTTCTGAAAACATGAGAGTTTAATTACATATTCTGTTGGAAATTCAACTTTGGTGCTTTTACAAGAATTTACAATGTCAATTTCTAACAAGTCATATCCCTCAGTACACAGGATTTTCAAAAGAAAAGTGATAGGAAAATACATTTTGCTATGTGCTAATCGATACATTTTTATTGCAAACTGAAAATCTGGAGTAGAGTGAAAGTTGTGTTTTAAAACAACAAAATACAGGATATATGGCTATCAAAAGGCTGCTAGTATAAAGTGTAAAAAAACCCAGAAACCTCAATAGTCAGGAGACCACGAGGGGGAGCTCTCATGCCTTGTGAAGATAGCATAGCCCAAAAGGAAGAAGGCAAGACTTCTGGCAAGGACTCAGCCAACGAAAAGCCACGGACTTGTTTACTACAGCCCTCCCAACTTCGTTTTCTCCTCTATAAAAGTACTGTCATTCCCATGCTGTGGGGAGGACTTGCACCTGGCTCACCATGGTTGAGACTCCAAATTGCAATTATCTGCTGATTCCGAATAAACCCATTTTGCTGGAGAAATATCTGGCAATCTGTTTGAGGTCAATAAAAGGCAGCAGTGAATCTGCATCCTGCAACTAATCTATAAATTTAGTTGCTTCCCACCCCCAGGAATTCCATAGACAGTGGCCCATAGTCTGTGTGTATCACAGTGCTAGAGGTCTCTTTTTTTTGCATCACTATCCACAAGCCTCTGATAAGATACTTTCCACAAGTGATATGGAAGTTTTTTCTTGTTCTACTTCTCCAGAAAAATAAGGAAACTTTATCCACCACTTCTTTTCTGAACAAAACTTAGACTACCAATTGCCCTTTCAGTTACACTCAACAATTTTCAAAGGTCTAGTTAGACATTTATAATGTTTTATAATTGTGCTAATTAAATTCTAATTTTATCTAGTTAGAAGGTAACTAGATAAAACACACTGAACATTTAAGAAGATGAATCTTCATAATTGACTCTTTTGGCACATCCTTAATTTCCAGGTTAAAAGCAGCAGAAATGAAACTAACATAATTTTCAAACAATTTATACAGGCCAGAGTCTTAGGACAAGGAACCTGTAAATGCACAAGACAAGGAGCTTCTGCTCATCTTCCTAGTTACATGCTCATTTCCTCATGGAGTAACTGATGTTTCCTGGCTTCTTTGTGGAAGTTTTGTTTGTAGGAAAGCATATACGTGTGGCCAGATCTTGTTGGTTTCTGTTCCAGAGAATGTTTCCAACACCCCTTTTTTCCTAAGG
>NW_011495030.1:8225644-8244494 GCF_000754665.1 Bison bison bison
CCTAAGGATAAAAAACAAGACAGGTCTGACAATAAAAAAAGAAGATCACAGGCCAGTATCACGAATGAACATAGATGCAAAAATCCTCAGCAAAATACTAACAAACCAAATTCAACAGTTAAGGATCATACACCACGATCAAGTGGCATTTGTCCCAGTCAGTGAGTCAGTTCAGTCACTCAGTCGTGTCCGACTCTTTGCAATGCCATGAATCACAGCATGCCAGGCCTCCCTATCCATCACCAACTCCCGGAGTTCACTCAGACTCACGTCCATCGAGTCAGTGATGCTATCCAGCCATCTCATCCTCTGTCGTCCCCTTCTCCTGCCCCCAATCCCTCCCAGCATCAGGGTCTTAAGGATGGTTCAATACATTCAAATCAATGTGATACACCACATTAACAAATTGAATAAAGATCATATGATCATCTCAAAAGATAGAGAATAGCTTTTGACAAAATTTGACATCCATTTTTTATAAAACTTTCAACAAAGTGGGTATAGAGGTAACATACCTCAGTGTAATAAAAGTCATATATGACAAACCTAAAACCAATATAATAGTGAAAAGCTGAAGGCATTTCCTCTAAAATCAGAAACAAAGATTCCACTCTCAGCACTTTTGTTTTGGAATTCCTAGCCATAGCAATCAGAAGGGGGTGGGGAAGGACCCAAATAGGAAAGGAAGAACTAAAACTGTCACTTCAGCAGATGACATGATACTGTATATAGAAAAGCCTAAAGATGCCACCAAAAAACTATTAGAACTAATAAATGAATTTAGTAAAGCTGCAGGATACAAAATTATAGAAATCTGTTGCATTTTTATGCACTAATAACACACTATCAGAGAAAACAATCCCACTTACAACTGCATTTAAAAAAAAAACTAATCAAGCAGGTAAAGAACCTATACCTGGAAAACTATAAGGCACTGATGAAAGAAACTGAAAAAGACATTAAAAAATGGAAAGATATATCCTGTTCATGGATTGGAACAATTAGTGTTGTTAAAATGACCATACTATGCAAGACAATCTACAGATTCAATGCAATTCCTAACAAAATACCAACAGCATTTTCTTTTTTAATGTTTATTTTTGGCTGTGTTGGGTTTTCTTTGCTATGCTGGCTTTCTCTAGGTGCAGCAAGTGAGGGCTACTCGTGGTGCGAGGGCTCCTCATTGCAGTGGTTCTCCTGTTGCAGAGCACAGGCTCTAAGGCATATGGACTCAGTAGCTGCAGCTCACAGGCTCATTAGTTGTGGCAGGTGAGCTCAGCTGCCCCGTGTCATGTGGGATCTTCCTGGACCAGGGATCAAACCAGCATCCCTTGCATTGCAAACTGGATTCCTAACCACTGGACCACCAGGGAAGTGCCCAGTGGCATTTTTCATGGCACTAGAACAAAAATTCTAACATCTGGATACACAAAAGACCCCGGATGGCCAAAACAATTTTGAGAAACAACAGAGCTGGAGACATCATGCTCCCTGACTTCAGACTATACTACATAGCTACAGTAACCAAAATAGTAATGGCACTAGCACAAAACCAGATATACAGATCAGTGGAACCGAATAGGCAGCCCAGAAATAACCTGCAGTATGGTCAGGGTAATCTGTGACAAAGAAGGCAAGAATATACAAGGGAGAAAATGCAGCCTCTTCAATAAATGGTGTCTGAAAAACTGGACAGCTATACACAAAAGAATAAAACTAGATTACTTTCTCACACAATATAAAGAAAGTCAAGAAGGATCAAAGACCTAAATGTAAGATCTTAAGTCATAAAACTTGTAGAAGAAAACACAGGCAGTACACTCTTTGAAATCAGCCTTAATATATATTTAACATGTATATACATTGTATATATATATATATGATATATATTGTGTGTGTATGTGTATATTATATGATCTGTCTCCTCAGGCAAGGGAAACAAAAGCAAAAATGAACAAATGGGACTACATCAAACTTTAAAGACTTTGTATAGCCAAGGAAGATCAACAAAATGAAAAGGCAGCCTACTGAATGGGAGAAGATATTTGCAAATGATATATCTGATGAGAGGTTAATATCCAAAATATACAAAACCCAACATCAAAAAAAATGAATAAACAACCTGATTTAAAAATGGGCAGAGGACCTTAACATCTTTTTCCAAAGACATACAGATGGCAAACAGACACATGAAAAGATGTTCACCATCACTAGTCATCAAGGAAATACAAATCAAAACCAAAGTCAGATCAACTCACACCTATCAAAATGGCTTTTATCATAAAAATTTTTTAAAAATGGATAGGTTGAGTACTTCCCAATTTGGGTTCAATCCCTGAATAGAGAACTAAGATTCCACATGCCACTTGGCATAGCCAAAAATAAATAAATAATTTCTTTCTTTTTTTTTTAAAGATAATAGTGTGGATTTAATGGTCTCAGTAAGTACAGATCTGTGTGATCAAGAATGAAAGGCGCTTGGCTGGGTGCTGGAAAACCTAGATTTTGGTTTCAGTTGTGCCCTCTGGCTAACAGAAATGGTCACTTAAGATGCATCTATCATTTTCTGATATGCTAAGTGCTTTACATATAATAATTTAATCCTATTTAAAACTCAAGTTTCATTATTTTACTGATGAAACTGTGTTAGGGATGTAAAGTAATAACCTGAATCACCAAAATGGTAGTAGGCTTCAAAATGGGTCTTGTCAGACACTAGAACACCCTTGGCTTTCTTTTGTCTGCTTACCTCTTTGCAAGACAGCTTCCTAATACTTGATGAGCCTTCCTTCTTTCACCTAGGTTTTTTTTCCCTCTGTGCCCTCCTTCTGAATTTTAAAGGAAAGGGGAATTCTAGAATGTTGTTTTTATCATGTTTCCTACTGGGTTTGTCCATTCTTCCCAGGCAGATTTGTCTGGCTTTTTACCAGGCCAGCAATCAAAGTCTGTACTCACTAGTTCTTGAGGTTCGATGGTGAGAAGGATCAAAATCCAGGGGTTGTTTTTCAAAACGGAAAAATTCCTGCCAGAGATTGTGGCATTCCTATTATTTATCCTCCTCCTCCAACTACTCATATACACACTGGCTTTAAAGGCTGCAGAAGAGCAAGAACTCTGGTTTATCACTTTCTAAAAACAGGATCAGTCATACCTCTGCAAGTTTTTAAGATGTTTCACTGGGAACAAAAACATTCCTTTATGCATTCCTCATAAGATTTGCCACAGTTAAAGACGAACTTAAATAATTCCCACTGTTTCCTGGGTTAAGAAACATCTGCTAAGGCCCTCCTGCTTCTAAGTTCACAAGCATCTTATAAAGTTTTCAATAGAACAAGCTGCTTAACTGTTGTAAGCCTCTTGAAGAGCCACCTCAAAATCAAACCTATGTCACAAGTGGGTTAACAGGTTGCTTCCAAGGGAACAACTATACACACCTATTCAGTCCTAAGGCTGAACCTTGGATGAACATTTGTCACCTTCATTTCTATGTAATAAAATGGAACCGGCTTAAGCTATTGGTCCTCTAAAAAGAGCATTATGTTGCTTGTAAACAGAGACCTAGTTATACTATCAAATGTCCCACAGCTGAGAAGAGTTTTAAAAGCAACAATGTAACTGTCAGCATTTTAAAATAACAATGCTGATTCTCACTAAGGTTACTGCAAATACCATTTTAAACTGTTGGTTAAGTTCAGTCCTAGATCTATATACAGGAGCTTAGAGGTTAAAGTTTCAATTAAGGGCAAGAAGTAGCAAAAGCCAGAAGCTCAGAAAGACTAGGGTATCTCCTGAGATAGGAACCCAGGACATACACTTCATCTCTACAGCCTTCCCCAACTTCCCCTCCCACATTTTACAGAACTAATGCTTACAGCCACTGTACTTCCACTGCATTCAGTCATGACTTCTGTTAATAGCCTCACAGTGTTGTTACCAGCTCAGCGACAACGTGCTCTCCCTTCTTCTGGTTACTTTTGAATGAATAACAACCCCCTTTTGGGAAACAACCTTTTCACTAAATTCAGTCCATGAGACTCAGACGGGATAGTTCCCACCTCCCAGCTTCAAGGATGGACATGATCAGAGCTAGTTAGTGACTTTTGAGACCAAAGAGACTCTCTTTTTCTGGGGTAGATGAACTGGAAGGAAGTGAGCTGGAATGCTGAGGGGCTCACACAGGTAGAGCCCACCTGAGATTGATGCCAACACAGGAAAACAAAGCTAAGTGTGACAGAGGCCTGATGACTCTGAACACCTGGACCCAAACCATCTACCTTTGGACTCTTCAGTTACATAAATTTCCCTTTTGCTAAAGCTTGTGTGAATTGGGTTCCTGATTGATATAAGCACCTATCACACTGTATGATAAATACTGTTTACCCAGCACTTTGCCTCACAAAGAAAGCTGAGTTTCTTTGGGGCTTGGCAAAGACTGGGTCTAGTTATCTGTGTGGATCACTGGCCTAGCAGTGTCCACAGGGTAAACAATATTCATCAATACTGAGTGATTCAACAGTGCCAGGACTGTTTTTAAGTCTTTGTATGGATTCTCTCATTTAATTCCCCTAACAACCCTATAAAGAAGGTACTACATAATAATTGCTCTGATTTTACAAATGAAGAATTCATGGCACAGATGTTCAAACACATTGCCCAGGGCCACACAGCTGGTAATCTGCAGGAGCCAGGCTCATTATATAATCACAAAATTATACTAACAGTGAAGAAAGTGAACTGCCAAATTCCTTGTAATTTCATCCTCCAGAAATAACTCTTAAAATAATTTGGAGACTGCTACTTCAGAATTCACTGCGTAGTTACACAATTACAACAACAATAGTAATAGCTAATAATCTAATAGCTAATAATAATAGTAATAGCTAATAATAGCTAATATAATATAGCACTATAATAAGTATAGTGCTTAATGTGTGTCAGACACAATTCTAAGAATTACACATGTTAACTCCACCTTTCAACCCTCCAGTCTCAATCCCATTTTGCATGGAAAAAAACAGAGGTTAAGCAAGAAGTTAAGGCCAAGTTAATAAATGGTGAGCTGGGATTTGAGCTTAGGCACTCTGGCTCCAGAGTCAGTGCTCTACCACAGCACTGTCCTGTCTTAATGCTGAGTCATTATTCAGTAAGTGAGTGAATACAGGAAAGTGAATGTAATCAACCCTCTGTTAGGAGAGGGGAAGGCTGAATAAAGAAACAGAATTGTTTCTTGGCCCGAGCCAAACATTAATTCACTAGAGTTCCTGTATTCATGGTGGGATATGAATTCCCTGAGGAGTCAACAAACCTATGTAAAAATGAAAACTTTTAAACACTATTTGCCAAATAAATGATCTGAGGATTAGTTGCCCTTTAAGAAGCTTTTGTGCTATAGTGTCCTCTACTGTCACAGGGAGTGGCACCATTAGGTTTGCCTTCCTGGCATTCATGCCAGCCCTCCCTCCACCAGACAGCAGAGTTTGGGTGAGACTGACCCACTGCCTGCTCTGGGTGTGGACCAATCAGTATAATCTCTCCCATCCCAGTGACTGACTGGGACTAGCCAGTCCCAGCACTGGCTAGCACTTCTGTTCACTAGGGAAAAGGTGGCCCCTCACCCTTTCATAAATAGGATGCTGTGCCTGCCCCTAGCAACCGTCAGCAACTATGCAAGAAGTATAAGGACAGAGCCAATACAAACCAGAGATGAGCAAAATTCTGATCAAACCTGGGGGCAGCTGAAGCCCAAACTACCCAAACTACCTTCTGAATTTGTTTCACAAATAAATTTCCTTTTATTATTTAAACTAATTCAGGTTGGATTATCTGGTATTTTAGCATTTTGGCTGGAAAGCATGAAAGATCAGAAAATGATTTAGTAATTCATCATATAAGAGAAATTCTGAAAAGCGACCAACTCACCGGTAGTACTCCAGGACAGGCTCTGTTTGGGCTTCATAAGCTTTCAGTCTCTTGACAACTGTCTCTGGTCTATCATCCTCACGCTGAACAAGAGGCTCCCCAGTCAGATCATCAATTCCCTAAATGGGAGTTAGAAGGGCTGGCATCAAGTATCATAGTTTTGAAGGATATTTTTATAGGTAATTAACTGATTTGTAAACAGACATCTATGTAAGCACCAAACACAAAAATGTGCTTTTTAAATAAATGGAATCAAATTCAAATCCAGGTCATTGCAACACAGAGCCATGAGACCCCAGGATGTTTCCACGGTGGCAATCACCTTCTCTTTACAGAAAAAGGGTCTTTAAGCAGCCTCTAAATAATTTGGTATTATATATTACATGTATATTATATGTATTATATTATGAAAAAAAGTGAAAGTGTTAGTTGCTCAGTTGTGTCCAGCTCTTTGCAACTGTAGACTTCCAGGCTCCTCTGTCCATGGAATTCTCCAGGCAAGAATGCTGGAGTGGATAGCCATTCCCTTCTCCAGGGGATCTTCCTGACGCAAGGATCAAACCCAGGTCTCCTGCATTGCAGGCAGATTCTTTACCATCTGAACCACCAGGGAAGCCTGTGATATTACACATATACGAAAAGGATTCAGCTACAGATTGAGAATCTGAACTGTAAACCCTAAATAACCCAAGGTGTCATTAATCCCTACTGCCCCAATTCTTAACACACCACCTGGCAGAGTAGAAAATCAACACATGCTTTTGAAGGAACAACAAACCCCTGTTGCCTCTGGGGATGTCTTTACCACCAAGTTGACTGGACTAAACCAGCAGAGTACAAAAGTAATCTGAGAGCATGCCCTCTGGAGTTCTGGTCATCCAGGAGTATCAACGTAATCTTTGAGGGCAACTGAGGGCAACTGTCTCCAGATGACAGAAGTCATCTGTCATCTGGAGAAAGCTGGCTACGCAGAAGGCAGAGTCAGTTCTACCCCAACTACTCACCATGGTTTTGGGAGGGTTGAACTCGATGTTGTAGACACGGCCACTGCCTGGATGGATCCAGCGAGCAGTAAGGCGTTGCTTGATGACCTCAAAGGGCACGTTCAGGTTAATCACTGTGTCTATCTGATAGGCTCTATCCAGGGCTTCTGCCTGCGGAAGTGTCCTTGGAAAGCCTTTACAAATTAAGTTAAAAATGAACAAAGAAAGGAAGGACCGAGGGGAGAGGGGAGAAGGAAGAAAATTAATGTTGAGCAACTTGAACAAAAGCAATACCACCAGGAAGGCTGATGACACTTGTAGGGCAACCCTGATTGTTAATATTTTATATGTTACCTTGTCCAGACCACAGGTTGCTCAAATAAGTGGGGGAGATTTACATTTAAATCAGTTGACCGAGTAAAGCAGACTATTATCCCTAATGTGGGTGGGCCCCATCTAATCCACTGAGGGCTTGGACAGAACAAAGGGCTGGCCCTCTCCAGAAGATAAGGGGGAATTCCTCCTACCTGACTGCCTTGGAGTGGGATATGGCTTTTTCCTGCCTTTGGACTCAAACTCAAACATAGGGTCTTCCTAGGTTTCACCAGCCTTCAGACTCGAACTACACCATCACACTACCAGCTCTCCTGGGTCCCCAGCTTCCTAACCCACATTGAATATCTTGAGACTTGTCCGCCTCATAACTGCATGAGCAAATTCCTTGTAATAAAGACCTCCCTCTAAAAACTAAAAATCAACCTATCCTCAAGGACCCCACGGCACCCCTGGCTGGGGAGAGTTTACATCTTACTGTAAGTTACCCTCTGTCCTTCCTTCCTCCTCCTGGGATCCTCCCTCATCCTAAATATTCTCAAAAAGGGGAGCAGGACCAAAAGTCATATCTGAAGAAGCTTAGAAATAATGCAGTGCACTTCCCTCTTTGCATTTAAAAAAAGCAGCAGGACAGAGAAGAAGACTGGCCCCCGAATCCCCAGGGTCAGGAGTGGCGGCACACAGTCCTCCCGCCCACCATCTGTTTCTGTAGCATATGCAATGCTCACTCTCCAGTCTGCATGCATCCTTTAGGGCAGCTGAAATATTCTCAACGCTCCACCTACCATCCAACAGCCAGTTATATTGGGTGAGATTTTTCAGCTCATGAAGGACCAACCGAGTCATGACATCGTCTGGGATGAGCTTCCCTTGGTCAATGAAAGTCTTGGCTAAAACACCAATTTCTACATTAGAGGCAGGAAAAAAAGGCAAGTCAGCAAGTGCTTTTATTCTATCCCATTCTAAGCCTCTAGGAAACTGGCTGCCTAAAGAAACCCCCTAGATAACACACTCATTTGAAAATGTGCATCATCAACTTTTGTGATAAAAAGAGATTGTGAAATAATCAATGCCTATTTCAAAATTTCCATCATATAAAAATAGATAAATGTAAAAATAATGAAAAGATATAAAGCAATATGTTAGTAGTAGTCATCTCTGTGATAGAATTATGTGATTTAACATATTTGTACTTTTTTGTAATTTTTCTAAATTTTCTATCAGAAAAATATATACACTAAAATTATTTTCTTTTTAATAAGAAATTGAAATAGTCATTATTTTTAAGTGGCTCAGCTTAAGTACCTGAGATCTTGTTACTGTAGACATTTTTCTAATCCTCTAAAGTAGATGCTGTTGTCACAATTCAGTTTTTGACCAGATCAACACTGTGATTGTTACATTTTTATAAATAAAATACACTGAAAAGCATTTATGAACACTTTACAATATTACCTACAATTATATGTTATTCTTGTGCAACGGTATTTTAATTTTCTCATCATCTGTTAGCAAATTATTTACGCCCATATAGAATTTGTAATGCCACTGTAATAATCTGTGCACTTACAATTTTGTGTTTGTTCACTTAAACATCATTTTGTAGATACTTTTCAGTGATTTTATACAGTCATTCAGTCATCTTTGGAAAATATATCTATATTTGATAAAAATACACTCTATCATGGCAGTATATACCGTTGGACATTTAAAATTTTAAATTAGTCTTGATTTTTCCCTACCACTTCTGCTTTTAAAGATCTTAACATTCCTTTTCCTTTTTCTTTTTTTTTGGGGGGGGTGGGTTTATGAGTTATTTCTGATGTATAAATTCTAGGAATCAGAAATTAAAGAGTCAATGCTTATGACTGTTTTCATAATTCTTGTTATGAACTGACATACTGACTTCAGAAAAGATCCTAAATTGTCAAATTCATGAAACTTCAGATTTCTAACTAAGCACATTAACTACACGGAAATTGGCTGCCATTTGACAGGTGCACTGCTTGGATTTACAAACAACATCTGGAACTGGGCCTGAGAGCACCCTGGACTCACTAAAACACCCTACTGGAAAGGTCCACAAACTTAATATGTGTGCACCACAATGAGACATCACTTCACATTCACCAGGATGGCTGTAATCAAAAAGATCTAACGAGTGTTGCCAAGAATGTTGAGAAATTGAAACCCTCATACATTGCTGGTGTGCAACATCTCTGTTGTCAGGCTTTTGACCACCGCGCTGGGGGACATAAAGCTCAAACTCACCAAGAGTACTGAGGAAAACCACAGTTCTCCAGGGCTGAGTCCCTAACACTGATGTAGGCAATTTAGAAAACAGTCTGGCAGTTTTTCAAGAGTTTAAACAGAGATACCATATGACGCAGCAATTCAACTCTTAGGTATATTTTCTCAAAAGAAATAAAAACATTAGCTCACAGAAAAACTTATATATGAATGTCCATAGCAACATTATTCACAATAGCCAAAAATTGGAAACAACCCAAATGTTCATCAAGTGACAAGTGGGTAAATAAAATGTGGAATATCCATACAAAATTCTATTATTTAGCCATAAAACGAAGTACTGATACATGTTACACAGTATATGAAATGTTAAAACATGTTAAGTGGAAGAAGCCACACACAAAAGAGCACATCTTACATCAGTCCATTTATATGAAATGTTCAGAGTAGGCAAGTCTAGAGAGAGAGAAGAAAAATCAGTGGTTGTCCAGGGCTGGCAATATTGGGGGAAAATGGTAAGTGACTGCTAATGGGAACAAGGTGGCTTTTAGGGGGTGATAGAAAATGTTTTAAAATTTACTGTGGTGATGGTTGCACAATTCTGAATGTAATTAAAAACAAAACACTGATTCAGAAATATAGACCAATGGAACAAGATAGAAAGCCCAGAAATAAACCCATGCACCTATGCGTACTTTATTTTTGACAAATGAGGCAAGAATGGGGCAACGACAGCCTCTTCAATAAATGGTGCTGGAAAAACTGGACAGCCACATGTAAAAGAATGAAATTAGAACACTTCCTAGCACCATACACAAAGATAAACTGAAAATGGATTAAAGACCTAAATGTAAGACCAGAAACTATAAAACTCTTAGAGAAAAACACAGGCAGAACATTCAATCACATAAATCAAGCAAGATCCTGTATGACTCACCTCCTAGAAAAACAGAAATAAAAACAAAAGTAAACAAGTGGGACCTGATTAAACTTAAAAGCTTTTGCACAGCAAAGGAAACTGTAAGTAATGCGAAAAGACAACCCTCAGAATGGGAGAAAATAATAGCAAATTACTACAACTAAGGATTAATTTCCAAAATATACAAGCAGCTCATACAACTCAATGCCAGAAAAATAAACAACCCAATCAAAAAGTGGAAAAAAGACTTAAACAGACATTTCTCCATAGAATACAGATGGCTAACAAACACATGAAAAGATGCTCAACATTGCTCATTATCAGAGAAATGCAAATCAAAACTACAATGAGATATTACCTCACACCGGTCAGAATGGCCGTCATCAAAAAGTCTACAAACAATAAATGCTGGAGAGGGTGTGGAGAAAAGGGAATGCTCTTGCACTGTTGGTGGGAATGTAAATTGATACAACCACTATGGAAGACAGTACAGAGATTCCTTAAAAAACTAGGAATAAAACCACCGTATGACCCAGTAATCCCACTCCTAGGCATATACCCTGAGGAAACCAAAATTGAAAAAGACACATGTATCCCATTGTTCATTGCAGCACTATTTACAATAGCTAGAACATGGAAGCAATTTAGATGTCCATCGACAGATGATTGGATAAAGAAGCTGTGGTACATGTACACAGTGGAATATTACTCAGCCATAAAAAGGAATGCATTGAGTCAGTTCTGATGAGGTGGATGAACCTAGAACCTATTATACAGAGTGAGGTGAGTCAGGAAGAGAAAGATAAATATTGTATTCTAACACATATATATGGAATCTTGAAGAATGGTACTGAAGAACTTATTTATAGGGCAGCAATGGAGAAACAGACAGAGAGAATAGACTTATAGACATGGGGAGAGGGGAGGAGAGGGTGAGAGGTATGGAAAGAGTAACGTGGAAACTTACATTACCATATGTAAAATAGATAGCTAATGGGAATTTGCTGTATGGCTCAGGAGACTCAAACAGGGGCTCTGTATCAACCTAGAGAGGTGGAATGGGGAGGAAGATGGGAGGGAGGTTCAAAAGGGAGGGGACATATGTATACCTATGGCTGATTCATGTTGAGCTTTGACAGAAAACAACAAAATTCTGTAAAGCAATTATCCTTCAACAAAAAAAAATAAAAAAAAATACTGATTCATAACTTAAGAGTTAATTTTATGGTATGTGAATTATATCTTTAAAAAGATTTTTTTTTTAAAAAGAAAGTAAAGACAAAAAATACCTGGTAAGCAAAACAAGAGGGAAAAAAAGCCACTCATATAACCTATATAACTCAGTACTACTTAGATAATTATCATCAAAACTGTTAACATTAAAACCTACAGACACTTTGTTTTGTGAACAGATAGTTCCATGCAGAGTCTAACAATCTTTTTCACTATTACTAACAACTTTCTATAACACTAAACACTTAAAATAGTTTTTAAAATCTGAAGTCTATAATGCTTTCATTTAAAAGAATAAAAATGATTCAACTCTCTATATCAAGATATAAGCAGTTTGTTTATTACATTTCAGGTTTTCATCCCCTGTTAAAAGTATGCAAGGACTCTTGTCCAGCATATTCTTTGGACAGTCAGTAAATTTTTATTCCCTTGATTGCCTATAATTTAATGCTGTATCTAAATAGACTCATTAAAAAGACTATTTCTTTTTTATTCCAAAAATTAACAAATACGTGAGCTTCCACACCTACAAAACCCAAAAGGTAGTTTAAAAGTAAATCATTTAAAACAAGCTAATTTTCTATAAAGTTGTATACAAAAATAGAAAAGGCAGGTTATATGAAAATAGGAAGGGTTAAAACCAGCTTTTGATTTTTAAGGATAATAATGAGAAATTCTAAAACACAGAAACATTAATCTGAGAGATGATATTTGTATTATACAAAAAAAATTGTTAATTCTATGTCTCCTTTTAACATCTGGTCATTCTTATAACACTCCTCAAGCCAATCACACCTCATATCTGAATGATCTAGAAACAACTTATGTTTGAGCATTTATGAGGTACAAAAGAGGGCCTGACCAACTATAAATACAGTTCTCTTTTACATATGCCAAGAGGAGCTAGAGAATTAATCTAGTTTCTGGAAAAAACTGCTTTTAGCTTTTTTATGATGTATATACATCTTTACTTTAAAAACATGTTGGAACAAAACAAAACTACAAGAGGGAATGCATCAAATGATGGCTTTACACCCAATCAAGGGTTTAGAAAAAATGACTTTCTCAAATAATAAAGACTCTGAGTCAACCTAGTGGTTACCTCTGGCAGGGTGGGAAGATGTGATGGGTTGGCACATGTGGTGACCCTAAAGGTACTGGTTCTCTGCCTGATGGTGGGCAATATCCAAGGGTAATATCCATGCAAGTATCAGTACTTCTTTTTATGGCTAAATAATAGAATTTTGCATGGATATTCCACATTTTGGTGTTCATTTTATTCTTCTAACCATCATAGAAATCATAATACTTTCATGCATGGGATACCTCACAAGAATAATACTGAAAATCGAAACATCCCTTGACAGTTGTTCTCCCTCCAACCATCACTCAGGCTGAAACCTTTTCAGTGAAGCACTTAGAAGAAACTCCCATTCCAGGTCTATATTTCTCCCTGCTTCAGGACAGAATCTCAACTCAAGGCCCAAGTAGGTCTGGCCTCATCTCTCTCCTCTACTGACCTCCCCAGCATCCCCACACAACCCTCAAACCATGGCCCCAACAAGGAGTTGCACATACTTTATGTCCCCCGAGCCTTTGCATAAGCCTCTTTCTCCTCTCTGTTACCTGATAAGCTCTTGCTCATCTTTCAAGACACATCTTAAAAGGTTAAGAGGTCCCTTAACCTCTGAGGCAATCAAAAGTTCCTGCTCTGGACTTCCCTAATGTCACAGACTTATCTCTGTTGGAGCACTTATCACACTGTTGAAATTACCTGTTCACATGTTGGTATGAACAGAAGTGTGCCCCTTAAAATCTGTATGTTGAAGCCCTGCCCCTCAATGTGGCTGTATTTAGAAATGGAGCCTTTAAGTAGGTAATCAAGGCTAAATGAGGTCATAAAGGGGGACTTTAATCCAGTATGACTGGTGTCCTTACACGAAGAGGAAGAGACATCAAGAATGTACACAACAGAGGAAAGCCCACATGAGGATCCAGTGAGGAGGCCATGTGTATGCCAGCAAGAGAGGCCACACCAGAAAACCAACCCTGCTGGCACTTTGATCTTGAACTTCTGGCTTCCAGAACTATGAGAAAATAAACTTCTATTGTTTAAGCTACCTGGTCTGTGCTATTCTATATGGCAGCCCAAGCAGACTAATGGCCACCTGCCTGCCCATGTTCTGACTTGAGCACCTCCAGTGAAATATATTTGTCTCTGTTGTTGTCAGTACCCAGCTTGACAAACCCATAGACGAATGACTGGATAGATGAAGAGAGGAGCTGCCTGGATTATCCTGGATTCCAGCCATGGAATTTTAAAAAGGCCTACCTTACTTTGTTAAAAAAAAAAGAAATGGAGCAATCCTCATGGAAAGCAATATTGTTAAAGGTAGAAAACTGCATGTACAGTTTATTGTGATTTGTGTAAAAAAGAAAAAAAAAAGGAAGAGATAAACAATGGATTGCATGTGCATGAAATAGCTCTGGAAGAATCTTTTCACTAAATGTCCTTTTATATTTTTTAGAGTTCAAAACCAAGTAAATGTATTGCCTATTACAAATAAAAATTTTGCCATTACAAAAATAATTTGCTCTTCCATCAATACCATTCTGATGAGGCACATCTTTGTTGTCTGGGTGTACAAACTAGAAGTTTTGTTAGATATACAGAAACTTGGGAGCTGACAAATGCTTTGAGGATTACCTACTGAGTTCAGTTTTCCCAATTTACAAATGAGAACAAATGAGATTCAAAAGGGGTTCATTTAGTCCAGGATTATGTTTTTGAGAAGCACCAAGCTGCAGTGCAGTTTCTCAAACTTTGGACAATCACAGGGCAACAGTACAATTTCTGCCATAGCAGATCTATCATTTACCATGTAATTTCTTTAAAATGACTGTTTTTTTAGGAATAAAACTGCCATATGACCCAGGAATCCCACTACTGAGAATATACCCTGGGCTTCCCTGGTGGCTCAGAGGTTAAAGCATCTGCCTGCAATGCGGGAGACTCGGCTTTGATCTCTGGGTTGGGAAGATCCCCTGGAGAAGAAAATGGCAACCCACGCCAATATTCTTGCCTGGAGAATCCCATGGAGGGAGAAGCCTGGTAGGCTACAGTCCACAGAGTTGCAAAGAGTTGGACACGACTGAGCTAATACCCTAAGAACACCATAATTCAAAAAGACATATGTACCCAAATGTTCACTACAGCACTATTTACAATGGCTGGGACATGAAAGCAACCTACATGTCTACTGACAGATGAATGGATAAAGAAGATGTGGGGCATATAAACAATGGAATATTACTTAGCCATAAAAAGGAATACATTTGAGTCAGTTCTAGTGAGGTGAATGAACCTAGAGCCTGTTACACAGAATGATGTAAGTCAGAAAGAGAAAAACAAATATCATATGTTAACACACACATATATATGGAATCTAGAAAAATAGTACTTTTGAACCTACTCGAAGGGCAGGAATAGAGACACAACCATAGAGAATTTGGACACAGTGGGAAGAAGATGGTAGGACAAATTGAGATAGTAGTGTTGAAACATATACATTACCATATGTAAAACAGATAGCCAGTGGAAATTTGCTATATTATACAGGCTCTTGTAGCTCAGCTGGTAAAGAATCCGCCTGCAATGCAGGAGACCCGTGTTTGATTCCTGGGTCGGGAAGATCCACTTCCCAAGAAGGAAATGGCAACCCACTCCAGTATTCTTGCCTGGAGAATCCCATGGACAGAGAGGAGCCTGGTGGGCTACAGTCCATGAGGTCACAAGAGTCGAACACAACTTAGCAACTAAACCACCACCACAGGGTGCTCAACATAGTACTGTGTGACAGTCTGGAGGGATGAGATGGAGTGGGGGGTGGGAGGGAGTTTCAAGAGGGAGGGGACATATGTATCGTTATGGCTGATTCAGATTGTTTTTTAGAAGAAGCCAACACAACACTGTAAAACAATTATCCTCCAATTAAAAATAACTTTAAAAAAACAATGGGAAAAGAGATTTTTTTAGAAGATTCTTTTAATTTAATAAGCTATGTTGTTCAAGAAATTAAAGGGTTGTGTGCTAGTTATCATTTTTTCAAATAAAAGTTGAAATAAAATTTTTTATTGATTTTATTAACTTGAATTTTATTTCTATTTTAGAGAAAATTTTTTGTCTACCTAAAATTATCTCATGAATCTCAATTTGGGAAATACTGCATAATGGAAAGAGTAATTTAACTGGCATACAAGAGACCTGGGTGTTCACACTTGTTTACCAGTGACTGCTTTTTATTATTGAGCAAGGTCTTTAACCTCTCATGAACTGTGCTTCCTCATCTCTAAACGAGAAGGCGAGACTGAAGACAAAGGGGCAGACACTGAAGTTTTCTGACTCCAGGGTTCAGTGGTGTCTACAGTTACTCAAGGTTTGCTTCTGTCAACAGGCTGCCTTTTATTTCCAGGGTCTTTATCACATCTGCTGGGATGACTTTAAACTTTAGCTATAAAATACAGACATGGATTAATCATTGTGAAATGGTGGTTGGAAGGTAAATTGGCACCATCCTCCCTTAGCAGTATTTGATGACACAGTATTTATAGAAATTCCACAGTATGGAATTTATTTGAAGGAAGTAAGTGGAGATGCTGCCAAATATTCATGTACCAGCATAACCATAACAATATTAATTACAGCAAAGAATGGTTAACCACATAAGGGTATAATAATAGGAAAACGTTTCAATTAATAATTGTGCAATCTTGATGAAATTAAATATCATTTTAAATACTACTTAGTGATGTGTGAACATAATCACAATAAGTGTAAAAGAAGGTATCCAAGCAATCATTTAGACTATAACAATTTTTCAAACACATGTAAATACAATAGAGAAAAAAAGAGAAAAAACAGAATAGAAGAAAAAGCACCAAAGAGTTAATTATAGTTGTGTCTGGATGGTAGAATTATAAAGGACTTTAATTTTCTTTATACTCTCATGTTTTTCTTGCTTTATAATAAATATGTTTTTCTTAGCATCAAAAAAACATTAAACAGTATTTTTTATATAAAAGGTTATACCTCTCCTTTGTTGCTGACCCTGTGTGAAATATCCAATCTGTTCACAAATATTTATTGAGGATGTATTCTTAGACCTGAGATACAGATCATCTGTAATAACAATCTCATGACACCTCCCTCAACTCCATCTTCTGCTTTTTTTGTTAAAAGAACTGCCTGTAGAGACTCCAGAAAGAGCAGGTGTCTGAGGCAGACTGAACATCTTGCCCAGAGATCCTCTCCTGCCTCCCTCTAGTCTCTCTTTTCACGTTGTGGAGTCAGAAAGAGGATGATGAGGCTTGTCAAAGGATGTTATAGATAAACAAAGAGGTTTGTTTCTTAATTTTAAAAGTTCAGTTAATTTTCTTTAAGTTTAATTTTTTTAAGTTTTCTGTTTTCACAAGTTAACATATCTTTAACTCCACTGAAGGTGGTCTCTAACCATGCAGTTACGCCTCACTACTGAGTTATTTTTCAGAGATTCGCTTTCGGATCCCTTACTCCTCTCCAGTTTGGATAATCTTACCCCAACGGGTTACCTAACGACATCAATGCACAGCATCAAGAACACTTAGCAAGTGAGCCAAACAGTTTAATCTTCTGAAGCTTAATTAACTACAAAATACTTTATGATTTTTTTTTTTGAAGATCAATGTTAGAAGAGACAAATAAAGCTAGTAATTCACCAGATTAGGTGATGAACCACAGAACTCCAAGAAACAAAAAACAGTGGGGTGATTCTTCTTTTCATTTAAATGTTAAGTGTTTTCAAACAAAGGGAAACTCATCTGAAAATAACCTACATGACCCATCAGTAGGGAATTAGTTAAATCATAGCAGATCCAGCAGATAGGCACCTACACAAATAATAAATAATGAAATGGATTTCTGGGTTTTCAGATGGAAAGATATCCCAGATATAAGGTGAAAACACACTGGTGCAGAACACATTTTAGTAGGATTATATATTGCATAAAACAAAGGATACAGAGATACATGCTTGAACATAAATACAGATTCCTAAAACACATGACACGGCTCCCCTCTGAAGAATGAGACTGAGGTAGGGAATGAGAGGACTTTCCTTTTAATATTATGTACTTCCATCCAAAATTGTTTCCAATTCTTTTTTAACTTGTGTAAAGGGATTAGTTGTACTTTCTAAAAGGAGCGTCAAAATGACTTTGTTTTGGAAAATAAAGGTCAACGCTTTTGAGAGAAAAAAAAAAACAAACTCACCTTGCTGTTGACTTTTTGAAAACAGCTTTAAGACAGAATTTACATAAGATAAAGTCCACCCATTGTACAGTGTACAGTTTGTTGACTAGATTTTGTGCTGAGTTATAAGAATTTATTTGGAAGGAGAAACAAAACAATCTTTCAGATAACAAGGCACAAGAATAGCTTTCGTGTCTAAAGAGTTAAGCCAATTTTGCGACAGCAATGAGGATAAGTAATACTCGGTCATCAGAGTATGGGGGAAAGGTCAGAAGCAGAAAGTTCCATAGCGTTTAACAAACAAAAAGTAAAAAGAGAAAGAGCTAACAGTTCTCCAAGCGCAAAGGCACGAGGGGAATAAGCCATACACAGCTCGGTGGCCCCTTAGGAGCAGCTGCGACTGGGGCTGGACAAACTTCTCAAAGCCATGTGGTTTCCTCTCATCTTTGAACTTCGAACGTGTCCTAACTTTATAGTGCCTTCTCTCAGTAACCCTCCTGAAGCTGTGCATTGACGTCAGAGGTTTCGGGGAGCAGTCGCTCAGCAGTCCGAAGGACTCCTCACTGGGCGGCAACTGAGAGAGGTTGCGCCCGTACCCCTGAACCTGCATTCGCCGGACCGACTTCCCGCGCCCCGGCCCCTCCGCCCACAAAGCCCCACCCGGTGACAGCACGCGGCCACCCCTCACGTCCGGCCTCCCAACCTGTGCCCCGAAGCATATTATCTCTGAGCAGGTCCCCGCTGGAGAGGTGCTTCAGCTCGAAGTGTTTGATGATGCGCGAGGACACGGTGCCTTTGCCAGAGCCCGGCGCCCCCATGATCGCTGCGCGCAGTAGCCGCGCAGACGCCCCCATAGCTGCAGAAAGAGGCTGGGCCCGCGCGGACAGTGGAGCTTCCTTCGGCCTGATTCGGCTCTTAACTGCGCGC
>NW_011495030.1:8244665-8263929 GCF_000754665.1 Bison bison bison
GACTTCTCCGCGCGATCTGCGGCCCTCCGCGCCTCGTCCCCATCCGCTCGCTCCCCTCGGTACAGCCTTGTTTTTCTCCGCCTCCGGGGGCCCTCCTCGGTGACCCCCGAATGTCCGCCACTTCCCTCAGGCCCGCACCTCACACCTGTCAGGGCCCCGCCCTGTCCTGCCCAGTCCCAGCAGGAGAGACCTCGCCCGGTTCCTTGACACTTGGCCACTCCTGCCGCGCCCCCTACTGACCTCTGACCGCCGCTTGCGCCTCTGGACTACAGGATATCACCCTTCCCCCCAACCCTCCTTCACCCTTCACCGCTCATGCACTCCAGGACCTATCTTGCTCAGTCCCGGAGGATTGACCGCGCTAGCTCTCGCTTCCTCAAGACCCCGGCGCGCTTCTCTGCGCGTCCCCCACTTGCTGCCCCCTCACTCTTGCCCCTCGGTCCCCAGGGTTAACAGAGGTTCCCCCTCCCTCCTCCTAAACCCGCAGTCCCTTCCACTCCCTTCTCTGCTGCTGAGACTCCCTCATTAGCTTTCTAAAGGCGGTTTTTGAGGTACGTTTATCTGAGTAGAGTCACAGTGGGTGGCAGTGAACCCAAAGGGCTCTGCTCATTTCACAGAAGAGGAATCCCAGTCGAAATTGAGCACAGGGTTCTAAGTCACAAGTCTGTGGAGGGCTGTCTCTTAATTCCCAGAATCACACTTTCAGATTCAAAAGTAACTGTTGCTTTTACTCGGCAGAGCCTGAAAATACTGACTCCTCCTCAGATTCTATTGTTTGCCTTCGGCCCGCCCAAGCATATTGTCTCACTTACTGATTCTATAAATACTCAGTTAAATTCCCACTCCTGCAGTTGAAAGTCTAGTGGAGGCAGATGAATGTGCAAGGTAATTTAAGATAATACTATGAACAAAATAGGGGGCTTCCCAGGTGGCTCAGATGGTAAAGAATCTTCCTGCAATGCGGGAGACCTGGGTTCTATCCCCAGGTGGGGAAGATTCCCCTGGAGAAAGAAATGGCAACCCACTCCAGTATTCTTGCCTGGGAAATCCCATGGACATAGGAGCCTGGCGGGCTACAGTCCATAGGGTCGCACAGAGTCGGACAGGACTGAGCAACTAAAACACAAACCTGAACAAAATAAAATAGAATGTGCGGAGGAAGGCTGTTTTATATCTAGTGGTCAGTTAAGCTTTAAAGAAATGGCATTTGTTTGCTCTTGAGTACTGAATGGGAAGGTGGAGGGAGAGGGACAAAGTCAAGGAGAAAAGGCCCTAAAATGGCATGTTTTTCATGTTCCAGGAATAGAAACACAAGACAAAAAGACCTATTTCCTCTGTAAAATGGGCATGGAAGATTAGTTTGGAGTTGTTCAAATTATGGGTATAAAGTAAAATGCCAGCCACAGGGTAAGTGTTCAGTATTACATTAGAGTCATCGATTATTATTAACAATTTTTGTAGAAGGTCACTGTGCTAAGGCAGAGAGAAGGTTTTGTGAAAATAAACAGTGCCATCCTTCACAGAAGTTGCCAAATGAGTGGCCCCAAACTGCTTTCAATTTAAAAGATAGAAATTATATCAGAGAGAGATGGTAAGAGAAAGCTTGCTCCCCAGTGAATCTGAGCTGGGAGAATGGGTGGGGGAATTCAATATGTAGACAGCTCTGTACGTGGAAAGAAATTTAGTAGCTCATCCATATTTCTTACTAAGAAAGCAAGAATAAAAATAATTAAATATTCAGCTCATGTAGTTAGAAAAAAACATCAAAATAATCCATTGAAAGGATTATATAAAGAATGCAAGTAAAAGGATCAGAAAACTTAAGAACAGAACTAACAAATTAAAAAGTTTGGACAAGTACAAGTTACAGAACACTGGAGAACTAGGTGCATAGAGACTCCTTCTGATCTCCAAAGCTGGGAACATTTGAGGGTTTAGAATGCAAAAGAGACCTCAAAGAAAATCCCGGGGTTATTTGGCTTAGAAAGAAAACAAACAAAATAGCTGAGAAACTATCCTATCAGTGGGGAGGGAAAGCTGAATGTTGTGTTCACATCACCAGGACCCACAAAACACCAACTAACTGCAGCTTTGCAAAAGTTTGTTGATTATGAATGAGGAATGATAAGTAACTGTCAAACTGAGAAATCTCCTGGCATCTGGGCTTAGCGCAGTCATTTGTCCATGGGCACGCACATTTGTATGGGTTGGTTCTTCTCCCTTGAACTTGCCCCAGTAGTAAAAACACTGAGCTCAAATAATACATTAAGACACCAAGAAAGTCAAAAAGAGATTTAAGAAGTGCTTGTATGTCAGGGCTTGCTCTCTAGGATTCTTGAAAAGGCCAGATCTGAAGAAGTTTGAGTGAAGGTTATCCACATAAGCCCAGCAATCTGAGTGGGTTCAGCCATTCCAGCTGAGCTCCTAGTTGTAGCCACAGGATTGAACCTGTGGATAGGTGGATTAGAGAGTGGAAGAAGAATTTCTCCCTGAGTACTAGAAAAATAGAACTGTCATTAACTGAGATTGGAAAGACTATAGGAGAAACAGGTTTGAGGAAAATCTTAATGCTGTTTTGGGTAAGTGAATTTGGAGATGCCTTTGGGACATCTACAGAAATTGATAAGGTAGCAGTTAGATGTACAAATTTTGGGTGCATAATAGAGGTCCAGGCTGGAGGTATAAAACCAGGGAGTTGTTGATACATTTAAATCCATGAGCCAATACAAAGTCACTTAGGGGATGGGTTTAGATGAGAGGAGAAGAGGTTTGAAATCTGAGTTTTAGGGTTCTCCAGCATTTAGGGGATGAAGAGGAAACACTGAAGGAGCCCGAGGGGAACGGCGAGTTAATTAGGAAGAAAACAGGTGTGTGTGGTATCTTGGAAGTTGATGGAATGTGTTTCAAGAAGGAGTGACAGCCATAAAAAAGAACAAAATTGAATCATTTGTAGAAGCATGGGTGGACCTAGAGACTGCCATACAGAGTGAAGTAAATCAGAAAGAGAAAAACAAATACTCCTTTAAGGCATATATTAAGGTATATATGTGGTATCTGAAAAATTTGGTATAGACAATCTTATTTACAAAGCAGAAATAGAGACACAGATACAGAGAACAACAGTATGGATACCAAGAGGGAAAGAGAGGAATGAGATGAAATGGGAGATTGGAATTGACATGTATACACTATTGATAATATGTATAAAATAGATAACTAATGAGAACCTACTGTGTAGCACAGGGATCTACTTAATGGTCTGTAGTGACCTAAATGGGAAGGAAATCCAAAAAAGAGGGGATATATGTATGTATGCTGCTGCTGCTGCTGCTGCTAAGTCGCTTCAGTCGTGTCCGACTCTGTGCAACCCCATAGACGCAGCCCACCAGGCTCCGCCGTCCCTGGGATTTTCCAGGCAAGAACACTGGAGTGGGTTGCCATTTCCTTCTCCAATGCATGAAAGTGAAAAGTGAAAGTTATACACAGAGCTGATTCACTTTGCTGTACAGTAGAAAATAACACAATATTGTAAAGCAACTACAATAAAAAGTATTTTTTTAAAAAAGGAGGGAGAGATTAAATGAGCCAGACTCTGTTGATAGAACTAAGAACCAACTGAAATTATTTCTAACTGTAAAAAAAAAAAAGATTATTTTTCATTTGCAATGCATCGGTAAAAATAGCAAAGGATAGTGTTGCCCAAAATCCCATAGCTAATCAATGACTGAATTAGTAATTTCAAAAAATGCTGGATTGGAGAAGGAAATGGCAACCCACTCCAGTGTTCCTGCCTGTAGAATCCCAGGGACAGGGGAGCCTGGTGGGCTGCCATCTATGGGGTCTCACAGAGTCGGACACGACTGAAGTGACTTAGCAGCAGCAGCACCACTGCATTTTGGACTCTTTTGTTGACTATGATAGCTACTCCATTTCTTTAAAGGGATTCTTGCCCACAGTAGTAAATATAATGGTCATCTGAATTAAATTCACCCATTCTGGTCCGTTTTAGGTCACTGATTCCTAGAAAGTTGATGTTCACTCTTTGCCATCTCCTGTTTGACCACTTCCAATTTACCTTGATTCATGGACCTAACATTCCAGGTTCCTACACAATACTGTTACTTACAGCTTCGGACTTTACTTCCACCACCAGAGACATCCATAACTGGGCGTTGATTTTTCTTTGGCTTAGCCTCTTCACACCTTTGGGAGCTATTTCTCTGCTTTCCTCCAGTAACACACTGGGCATCTACCAACCTGGGGAGTTCATCTTTCAGTGTCATATCTTTTTGCCTTTTCATAGTGTTGATGCTAGCAAAGTAATGCTCAAAATTCTCCAAGCTAGGCTTCAACAGTACATGAACCAAGAACTTCCAGACAGTCAAGCTGGATTTAGAAAGGGCAGAGGAACCAGAGATTCCTCCTGCCACTTAAGAGAGATAAAAATGTCTAACACTTGCAGCCTATTTCCTCCATTTGGAGACCCCTGGCCTTCCTGCCTGTTACCCTCTCACTGCCTCAGTATTTTCTTAATGGAATAAAATAATAAATTTTGGGGAAAAAATGCTGGATGAAATATAAAAAATGCTTTCTCTGAGAGGGAACTTCTGAGAATAGAATTCAAACTAACAAGGATGTTAGAGGAAAAAGGAAGAGAAAATCTAGACAAAAGTAGAAGAGAACAGAGGAAACAGAAGTCAGAAAATACAAGGAAATATTTTTTAACACTGCAAAAGCAACAGAAGAGGGAGCCTCAGCAATAAGACAGTTTTATTATAACATTCATTCAAAAGTATAAATAAGCAAGAATATATGAGAAAACCCTGAAAAGGAAGAAAATGAGAGTTGAACCTTGCCAGTTATTAAAACATTATGAAACCTGTATAATAAGGTGGTATTGAAACATGAATACATAGATCAATAAAACAATTAAAAATCCAAAAATAAACCTAAATTCATCTGGAAGCTTAATATATAATAAAGGAGGTATCTCAAATCTTGGAGAAAAAGATCTTCAGGACTTCCCTGGTGGTCCAGTGGTTAAGAATTTGCCTTCCAATGCAGGGAGTACGGATTTGATCCCTGGTCAGGGAACTACAAGGGATCAAATGGGTCAAAAGTGATGGGTCGAAAAGAGTCGGACACGACTGAGTGACTGAATTGAACTGAACTGAACTGACAGGGAACTACAGTACTCTTGCCTGGAAAAATCCCATGGACAGAGGAGCCTGGTAGGCTGCAGTCCATAAGGTCGCTAGGAGTCTGACACAACTGAGCAACTTCACTTTCACTTTTCACTTTCATGCACTGGAGGAGGAAATGGCAACCCACTCCGGTATTCTTGCCTGAAGAATCCCAGGGACAGAGGAGCCTAGTGGGCTGTCGTCTATGGGGTCGCACAGAGTCGGACACGACTGAAGTAACTTAGGAGCAGCAGCAGCAGGGAACTAAGATCCCAGTTTTTTCATGGCCAGAAAAAACCCCAAAACATGAAAACAACATTGTAACAAATTCAATAAAGACTATGCTATGCTAAGTCACTTCAGTCGTGTCTGACTCTGTGTGACCCCATAGACGCCAGCCCACCAGGCTCCCCCGTCCCTGGGATTCTCCAGGCAATAACGCTGGAGTGGGTTGACATTTCCTTCTCCAATGCAGAAAGTGAAAAGTGAAAGTGAAGTTGTTCAGTCAGGTCCGACTCTTAGTAACCCCATGGACTGCAGCCTACCAGGCTCCTCCGTCCATGGGATTTTCCAGGCAAGAGTACTGGAGTGGGGTGCCATTGCCTTCTCCAAATAAAGACTATGGTACATACCAAAAAAATCTTTAAAAAAAAAGAAAAAGATCTTCTTCATAAATAGTGTGAAGGTGAAGAGATAGCCAGTGGGAAAAACACAAACCTATCTCTTTCTTCATCAAGATGAATTCCAAACAGATCAAAAATTTACAATTTTTTAAAGAAATAAAACTATATTAATACTAGTAGAAAGTATGGGTGAATTTCTGTATAATCAAGAAGTTGGGGACTTTTTTTTCATTTATTTTTAATTGAAGGATAATTGCTTTATAGTATTGTGTTGGTTTCTACCAGAGTCAACATGAATCAGCCATATGTCCCCTCCCACTTGAACAGCCTTCCCACCTCCCTCCCAATCCCACCTCTCTAGGTTGTTACTGAGCCCTGGTTTGAGTTCCCTGATTTATACAGCAAATTCCCATTGGCTATCTATCTTTACATATGGTAATGTATGTTTCCATGTTACTCTAACTGGCAAAATGTGGAGGCAATAAAGAAAAAGACTGAAATTTGGAATGTACAAAACAACAACAGTGTAGCAAAATACATCATAAGCAAGATAAAAAAGAAAAATTGCAAACCAGGAAAAATATTTCCAACTTATAGACAAAGGAATAATGTCCAGTGGTGTGTTCTGGAGGGGAGGGCTAGAAGGAGCCCTGACTCGTGGCATTTGCCCATGGTGTAAATACTTCCACCATAGCAGATTTTTAAGTTGCCAAGATGACATCAGCTGTACCAACATGATGTCACCTGACTAACTAAATTCCTGAAAATTAAGCCATCTGCACTTGTAGGGCAACACCCATCAGCTCCTGCATGCCATTGTAAATATCCCTACTATAGAAAGGATTTCAACAAATAGAGAAAAGAAAAACCATTCTGTGGAAAATAGGCAAGTGATATAAACACAGTACACACACACACAAACACAAAGAAATGAAAATAAAAGTTCTATTTAACAGCCCTTAAATGAGCCATATGAAAAGATGTTTAATCATACCTATGATAAAGGAAATGCAAATTAAAACTATAGTGGGATACTATTTCTCAACTATCAGATCAGCAAAAACCTAAGTTTGGCAATGTAATGTGTTGACAAGGTAGTGAGGAAACGGGCATTCATATTTTGCTAGTGGGAATGAAAAAATGGTACAATCCATAGAAAGAGAAATTTGTCAGTCTCTAGCAAAATTTCATGTATGTGCACTTGTCAATCCAAAAATTCCACATCTAGGAATCTAACCTAAAGATACACTGGCAGGGGACTTACCTGGTAACCCAGTGATAAAGAATCTGCCTTGCAGTGCAGGGGACTTGGGTTTGATTCTGGTCAGGGAACTAAGATCCCACATGCCGTGGAGCAGCTAAGCCTGAGCACCACAACAGGCATGGCCTGTATGCCAAAACTGGAGAGTCCATACACTGCGTCAAAAGATCCCGAGTGACACGATGAAGATTACATCCTGCAGCTAAGGCCTGACAAACCAAATAAATAAAAGAAAAGCTCTGGGTTCTCGGAGCCTATTTAGAGTCTCATAAATACATATATTTTTAAGATACCCTGACTTTAATACAAAAAGATGTATACATAGAGTTGTTCACTGAACACTATTTGTATTAGCAAAAGAGTGAAAACAATCCCAGTGTCCATCAGAATGGTCAAATAGACAAGGATCAGCTCACATACTGGAATACTACAGAGCTGTAAAAACATGAGAAATATTCCACAAAGCTATGGCATGATTGCTAGTGAAAAATGGACAAGGAGGCAAAGCAGAACCATTTAACAGGATGGGGGCGGGAGTGGGAGGGATATGAATATATCTTTATGTTTTAGAAAAATAGGATAAAATAAAAAATAAAATAAAATAAACCACAAATTAAAGTTTTTGTTTTATTTAAACAAATGAAGACTGATTACCTCCAGGGAAAGGAAGGAACAGAAGAACAGGGAAGCATGTCAAATCTCTCGTTGCACTTTGGTTTATACAAATGACTTTGCTAAGTATGTAACAAGGTCTAATTTTTTTTAATGTTTCCAAAAGCAAGTCTTAAAAGTCAAAAGCAAAATGAAACAAATGAACTTGGTTGTGTAATGACCTGGTTCTGTCTATTTTTATAAATTGCTGCTGCTCTTTGAATAGTTGTATAAATCTGAGTTGTTTCCTTTGCTACTGAGGTAACGCATGTTCTGAAGTTTTGCTTTGGAATTTTCCATACCATCTCACGTATCTCGCTTTGGCATTCCTGCCAGGTGACAAATACCGTAACCATGGCAGTGGAACATACTTCCTCACCAATTTTGTTCTAGCCTAAGGCATTGTTTGTAATTTGAGACAAAACTTCTCCTATCAGAGCACTGACTTCTGTCCAGAGAGGAGACACTGTTATTCCCCTAATAATGCCTCATGAGTTGTGTCCATCCAGGACATTTCTGTCCCAGGACCCAGGGTAAGACAGTCATATATCCATGAGGGTAATCCTCCTCCCTGAAATTCAAGAGTTTGCTGGGTCACAGGATTTGGTATTGCACCTTAGCTAAATTTGACTCTCACAAACTGACCTTGAGCAAAATAATTAACATCTCTGCTTCAGTCGCCTCATTTATGAAATAGGGGGAGGGCAATAGAATGGGGTGGCTGTGAAATTTAAATAGGATCCTGTATGTAAAATGCCAGGCATATGCTGGGTGCTGCTTCTCTTCCCCTTGCTCTGCTTCCCCCATCTTTTCTTTCCAACCTTCTTTTCATTAAATCTTCCCTCTACCCCCTTTCTTCATTGAACAAAATGAGTTAGACCAGGCAACTTTTAAGGGTCTTCTCAAACCCTGAGGTCCTTAGAAATATTGATAAAGTGCAGTGCATTCAAATGGAGACTTGGCCACTAGAATTTGAAATTCAAAGATAAATACAGTAGAAATGTGGGTGTAGAGGTCAATGATGATTTTAAGTGAAGAGGCGTTTAGGGGTTAAAAGCCCAGAGGAATGGGTTTCTTGGTTAGTTTTAATAATATTCTGCCAATTTGTCCAAGGGAGGAGAAGTAGGGAAATGAGAGAAGGACAGAAGGAAAGAGAAAAATTGGAAAGAAAGGAGGAGATTAAAATTTTAAAGTTAGATAACAAGTGTGGGTGAAAATATGGAAAAATTAGAGTTTTCATTCACTGTTAGTAGAAATGGAAAATGATACAGTCACTTTGGAATTATGACTGACAGTTTCTCAAACAACTAAAGGTAGAGTTATCATATAATCCAATTTCACTCTTAGGTATACACTCAAGAAAGTGGAAAACATATGTCCACGCAAAAACTTGTACATGAATGTTCATAGCAGCATTGTGCATAATAGCCAAAAGGTGGAAACAACTCATATGTCTGTCGATAGATGAATGGATAAATGAAATTAATATATTCATATAAGGAAACTTTATTTGACCACAAAAAGGAGTAAAGTACCAATACATGCTATAACATAGATGAAACTTGAAAACATTATGCTAAGTGAAAGAAGTCACATATTATGTAATTCTATTCATATGTAAGTCCAGAATAGGGAAATCTATAGAAACAAACAGTAGATTAATTGTTGGTTGGGGCTGGGGAATGTGGAGAACAAGGAGGATAGGGTGGTAATCACTAAAAGGTACAGAGTTTCTTTTTGAGGTATGAAAATATTATAGAGTGGACTGTAGTGATGATTGCACACATTTGGGACTCTCCTAAAAACGGCTGAATTGTACACTTTAAATGAGGGAATTATATGATGTGTGAAATATATCTCAATAAAGCCATTTTAAAAATCAATCAATACAATTCACCATATTAACAGATTAGTAAGAAAAAAGCTTGCTGCTAAGTCACTTCAGTCGTGTCCGACTCTGTGCAACCCCATAGACGGCAGCCCACCAGGATGCCCCGTCCCTGGAATTCTCCAGGCAAGAACACTGTAGTGGGTTGCCATTTCCTTCTCCAAGGCATGAAAGTGAAAAGTGAAAGTGAAGTCGCTCAGTCGTGCCTGACCCTCAGTGATCCCATGGACTGCAGCCTTCCAGGCTCCTCCATCCATGGGATTTTCCAGGCAAGAGTACTGGAGTGGGGTGCCATTGCCTTCTCTAAGAAAAAAGCTTATGATTATCTTAATAGGTGTTAAAAATCATTTTATAAAATTCAACACCCATTTATGATTAAAAGCTCAGAAAACTAAGAATAGATGGAAAAAACCATCTGTAAAAAACCTAAGTTAACATCATAGTTAATGGTGAATATATTGCCCCAAATGTGGGGGACAAGACAAAGATATCAATTCTCATGATATTTCTTTAACAGTGTGCTGGAGGGCCTAGACTGTGCAGTAAAGGAAGGAAGATTGGAAAGAAAACTGTCTTATTCATAAGTGAGCATGTATGTAGAAAGTCCTAAAGAATCTATTCAAAAGTAACTAGAATTAATGAGTTCTAGATTCAAAGTCAGATAGAAAGTAACATGGGTATCTCTTTGCACTGGAAACAGACAATTGCAAAACAAAGTTTTAAAGATGCCATTTGTAATAATGTAAAAAATATTTGGGGGTATCTAACAAATTGAATACCAGAACTTGATATATTTTTAAGAACTCAATATTGAAAGCTACTCATTTCAGAGAGAAATAATAGAAGATCTAAATAAATGGAAAGAAATACTATGTTTATACAGCAAAACCGTCAGTTTTCTTACAATCTCAGTTCTCTCCCAAATCATCTATAAATACAACATAGTCTCAATCACAAATATCAGCAGTATTTTTTTAATAAAAATTGACATTGATTTAAAAATTTTTAGAAGTAAAAGGAACCTAGATTAGCCAAAACAATTTTGAGAAAGAACAAAAATGGAGAACTTTACTTGATTTCAAGACTTACTACAAGACTGCAGTATTTAAGACAGTATGGTATTGATGTAAAAACGGGTATATGGATCAGTAGAACAGAATAGAGTCCAGAAATAGAATCATACATAAGGTCAATTCATTTTTGACAAAAGATAAAAAGATAGCCTTTTTAACAATGTTGCTGGAATAATAGGATATCCATGTGGAAAAACATAACCTCAATTCTTACCTCTTGCCATATGCTATAATTAACTCACAATGGATCCACAGACCTCCACATGAAAGTTTAAAATGATAAAAGTTCTATAAGAAACCTCACAGAAAATCTTTGTGACTTTTGTTCAGGCAAAGATTTCTTAGGCCACAAAAAGCATGAATCATAAAAGAAAAACATTATAAATTGAAATTTACCAAAATTAAAAACATATACTCTTTGAAAAACCAGTGTTTAGAGAATGTAAAGACAAAGCATACACTGGGAGAAAATCTTTGAAAAATATATATCTAATAAAAGGTTTGTATTCAATAATAACAGAACACACAACCTGGTAACGAAACAGGCAAAAAACATTGGATAAATATTTCATCAAAGAAGATATATAATTAAAAAACAGGCACATGAAAAGATCCTTAATATCACTGCTCACCAGGAAAATGTAAAATAAATATAAAAAACTAGGAATAAAACTATCATATGACCCAGCAATCCCACAACTGGACATACATTCTGAGGAAACCGGAATTGAAAAAGATACATGTACCCCAGTGTTCACTGCAGCACTATTTAAAATAGGTAGGACATGGAAGCAACCTAGATGTCCATAGGCAGATGAATGGATAAGGAAGTTGTGGTACATATACGCAATGGAATATTACTGAGCTATAAAAAGGAACACATTTGAGTCAGATGTAATGAGGTGGATGAACCTAGAGCCTGTTACACAGGGTGAAGTAATTCAGAAAGAGAAAAACAAATATCATGCATTAACACATATATATGGAATCTAGAAAGATGATATTGATGATCCTACATGCAGGGGAGCAAAGGAGACATGTAAAGAGAAGGCTTTTGAACTTAATGGGAAAAAGAATGGGTGGGATGATTTGAGAGAATAGCATTGAAACATATATACTACCATATGTAAAATAGGTAGCAAGAGTTTGCTGTATGACACAGGACACATAAAGCTGGTGCTCTGTGACAGCCTGGAGGGATAAGGTGGGGAGGGAGGTGGGAAGGGGGTTCAGGATGGAGGGGACACATGTATGCCTATGGCTGGCTCATATTGATGTATGGCAAAAACCATCACAATATTGTGAAGAAGTTATCCTCTGATTAAAATTAATTAATTAAATAACTATAATGAGAAATTGAAAGTGGTCAAACAGGAGATGGCAAGAGTGAATATTGACATTTAAGGAATCAGTAAACTAAAGTGGACAGGAATGGGCGAATTTAATCTAGATGAGCATTATATCTACTACTGTGGGCAACAATCTCTTAGAATAAATGGAATAACCCTCATAGTCAACGAGAGAGTACAAAATGCAGCATTTGGGTATAATCTCAAAAACGACAGAATGATCTCAGTTCATTTCCAAGGCAAACCATTCAGTATCACAGTAATCCAAATCTATGCCCCAACCGCTAATGCCAAAGAAGGTGAAGTTGAACGGTTCTATGAAGACCTATAAGACCTTATAGAACTAACACCAAAAAAAGATGTCCTTTTCATCATAGGGGATTGGAATTCAAAAGTAGGAAGTCAAGAGATACCTGGAGTAACAGGCAGGTTTGGCTTTGGAATACAAAACGAAGCAGGGCAAAGGCTAACAGATTTTTGCCAAGAGAATGCACTGGGCATAGCAAACACCCTCTTCAAACAGCCCAAGAGATGACTGTACACATGGACATCATCAGATGGTTAATACCAAAATAAGATTGAGTATATTCTTTGTGGCCAAAGAGGGAGAAGCTCTATACAGTCAGCAAAAATAAGACCAGAAGCTGACTGTGGCTCAGATCATGAACGCCTTATTGCAAAATTCAGACTTAAATTGAAGAACATAGGGAAAACCACTAGACCATTCAGGTATGACCTAAATCAAATCCCTTATGATTATACAGTGGAAGTGACAAATAGATTCAAGAGATTAGATCTGATAGACAGAGTGCCTGAAGAACTATGAATGGAGGTTCAAAACATTGTACAGGAGGTGGTGATCAAAACCATCCCCCAAAAAAAGAAATGCCAAAAGGCAAAATGATTGTCTGGGGAGGTCTTACAAAAGCTGAGAAAAGAAGAGAAGTGAAAGGTAAAGGAGAAAAGGAAAGATTATACCCATCTGAATGCAGAGTTACAGAGAATAGTAAGGGGAGGTAAGAAAGCCTTTTTAAGTGGACAATGCAAAGAAATAGAGGAAAACAGTAGAATGAGAAACAAAATAAGAGATACCAAGGGAACATGTCATGCAAAGATGAGCACAGTAAAGGGTAGAAATGGTATGGACCTAACAGAAGCAGAAGATATTAAGAAATGGTGGCAAGAATACACAGAGGAACTATACAAAACAGATCTTAATGACCTGGATAACAATGATGGTGTGATCACTCACCTAGAGCCAGACATCCTGGAGTGCGAAGTCAAGTGGGTCTTAGGAAGCATCACTATGAACAAAGCTAGTGGAAGTGATGGAATTCCAGCTGAGCTATTTCAAATCCTAAAAGATAATGTGTTTAAGTGCTGTACTCAATATGCCAGCAAATATGAAAAACTCAGCAGTGGCCACTGAACTTGAAAAGGTCAGTTTTCATTCCAATCACAAAGAAGGGCAATGCCAAAGAATGTTCAAACTACCATACAATTGCACTCATTTCACATACTAGCAAGGTCATGCTCAAAATCTTTCAAGTTAGGCTTCAACAGTATGAGAACCAAGAACTTCCAGATGTACACGCTGGATTTAGAAAAAGCAGAGGAACCAGAGATCAAATTGCCAACATCCATTAATCATAGAAAAAGCAAGAGGATTCCAGAAAAACATCTACTTCTGCTTCATTGACTATGTCAAAGCCTTTGACTGTGTGGATCACAACAAACTGTGGAAAATTCTTAAAGAGATGGGGATACCAGACCACCTTACCTGCCTCTTGTGAAACCTGTATGCAAGTCAAGAAAGAACAATTAGAACTGGACATGGAACTGGTTCCACACTGGGAAAGAAGTATGTCAAGGCTATATATTGTCACCCTGCTTATTTAACTTTTATGCAGAGTACATTGTGCAAAATACCAGACTGGATGAAGCACAAGCCTGAAGTTTGCTGGGAGAAATATCAATACCCTCAGATATGCAGATGACACCACTGTAATGACAGAAAGCAAAGAGGAATAAAGAGCCTCTTGATGAAAGTGAAAGAGGAGAGTGAAAAAGCTGGCTTAATACTCAACATTCAAAAACGGAGGATCATGTCATCCGGTCCATCACTTCATGGCAAATAGATGGGGAAACAATGGAAACAGTGACAGACTCTTTTTTCTTGGGCTCCAAAATCACTGCGGATAGTGACTGCAGCCATGAAGTTAAAAGACGCTTGCTCCTTGGAATAAAAGCTATGACAAAGCTATGACAAACCTAGACAGCATATTAAAAAGCAGAGATATTATTTGCTGAGAAAGGTCCATACAGTCAAGGGTATGGTTTTTCTAGAAGTCATGTACAGATGTGAGAGCTGAACAATGAAAAAGGCTGAGCACCGAAGGATTTATACTTTTGAACTGGTTCTGAAGAAGACTCTTGAGAGTCCCTTTGGCAGCAAGATCAAAGCATTCAATCCTAAAGGAAATCAACCCTGAATATTCATTGGAAGGATTGATGCTAAAGCTGAAGCTCCAGTACTTTGGCCACCTGATGTGAAGAGCTGACTCAGTGGAAACGACCCTGTTGCTGGGAAAGATTGAAGGCAGAAGGAGAAGGGGACGACAGAGGACAAGATGGTTGAACAGCATCACGGACTCAAGGGACATGAGTTTGAGCAAACTCCAGGAAATAGTTAAGGACAGGGAAGCCTAGTATGCTGCAGATCATGGGGTAGCAAAGAGTTGAACACAACTGAGTGACTGAACAACAAATAATGAGATACCAGTGTATACTACCAGAACAGCTAAAATTTAAAACCAGATCATACCAAATATTGAAGAGGATATAGGATGTATATACAACTCTTATACATTGCTGATGTGAATACAAAATGATACAGTCACTTTGAAAAAGGTTGGCAGTTTCTTGTAAAGTTAAATGCCCACCTACCAAAAAAACAAGCAGTCTCTTTCCTAGGTTTTTACAGACATGTAAACATATTTCCGATATTAACCTGCCTGGGTATTGTAACAAATACCATAGACTGAGTGGCTTAAACATTTGCTTTCTTACAGCTCTGAAGGCTGAAAGTCCAAGATTAAGGTGTCATCAGGATTGGTATCTGGTGATAGCCCTCTCACTGGCTTGCAGATGGCTACTTTCTCACTGTGTCCTCACATGTCCTCTTTTCTGTGTGTGCCTGTCCTCATAATGGGTGTAACATGTTGATTTTTTTTTTCTTTTACTTTTCTGTTTCATTTGAAAAAATGCTTAATGGGCTCATATAATTTTTACCCCCAAAATCACCTTAAAAAGAACCAAATCTCATTTAATACAGCATCACCTATCAAAAAAAAAAGTGAATTTTCTTCAGCTTTTTTTTAGCTTTATTGAAGTATAGTTAATAACATCACCTTTTTATTATTCATGTTGATTGATTTATTTTGATTCAATTAACATTTACTAATATTCTAGGAATATAGCAGTGAGCGCAATAAAGCCCCTATTCTCACAGAGTTTCCCTTCCATTATGTGGAAGGGAGAGAGGCTAGTAATGATTACTGTGGGAGAAAAAAGAAGAAGAAAGCAACTGCTGCTGCTGCTAAGTCGCATCAGTCGTGTTCACCAGGCTCCCCCATCCCTGGGATTCTCCAGGCAAGAACACTGGAGTGGGTTGCCATTTCCTTCCCCAATGCATGAAAGTGAAAAGGGAAAGTAAAGTCGCACAGTTGTGTCCGACTCTTCGCGACCCCATGGACTGCAGCCTACCAGGCTCCTCCGTCCATGGGATTTTCCAGACAAGAGTACTGGAGTGGGGTGCCATTGCCTTCTCCGGAAGAAAGCGAAGGAGAATTTAAATCTGCAGGCAATTCTTATAAAAATAACTGTCTTTTCAGTGAGTATTTGCAGTATCTGCCTCATCAAATACTCTCTACAACAGAATAAAGTGACAAAGCCTGAAGAGCTGGGTCTTCAAATTAGAAGAGCTGGGTCTTCAAATTAGAAGAGCTGGGTCCTAGCCCTGCCTCATTTATTAATTAGCTCTGGAAACTTGGTCAAGTAGTTCACCATTCTGAGCCTTGCTCTGTGCATCTGTGCTCAGTTGCTCAGTCATGTGTAACTATTTGCAACCCTATGACTGTAGCCCACCAGGCTCCTCTGTCCATGGGATTTTCCCAGCAAGAATACTGAAGTGGGTTTCCATTTCCTCCTCCAGGGGATTTTCCCAACTCAGGGATTGAACCCAAATTGGGTCTCTAGAATTGGCAAGCAGATTCTTTACCACTGAGCCACTTTGCTCTCTCAACAGTAAAATGGAAATCACGCCCGTCCCAGAGGGTGGTGAGACTCTAAAGGATGTGGCACGCTTTATTACTATGTAAATGAAGGCTCTGTTTTCAAATAATCTTATTAATCAAAGGTTGTGATTTGAAATGGAAATTCTCTTTTTCATCATTCCCTCTTTTTTTAACTCAAGGTTTTAAAGATTGCTATTAAAAGACAAACATCTGTTAAGATAGCACATTAAGATACTATCACCTAAAACATATTTATTTAAAAATACCTTTCCAAAGTTATTCAAGTCAGTCTAAGTAGCAGAACTGTGATGCCTTGGGGCACAGTGAAATTGGGGTTCAGATATGGTGGGACGTCTTCAAGAACAACCTGGTTCCTGGCTCTTGGTGCTTTTAAAGAAGACCACTAGACAGAAAAGTGAATGGAAGGACCCTCAAACCTTGCCCATCTTTGCAGTTTTGCCTTGGGCTTGCGATTTGCTTGTCTGGAGAACAACACAGAATAGGTGGATAAGCAGATGAAGACTATTTCTCAGCAAGCACTAATTGACAAGCTAAAAAGATATAAGATTAACTGTTAGAACTGAAGCTGTGCTGTACATCTCACAAGTTTCTTCCAGGAAAGGTCCCCAGTGATACACAGAACCCTGCGGTTGAGTATGAAATTATCACAGGGCAGTTAGAGAATTCTAACTGCTAAGTCACTTCAGTCGTGTCCGACTCTGTGCGACCCCATAGACGGCAGCCCACCAGGCTCCCCCGTCCCTGGGATTCTCCAGGCAAGAACACTGGAGTGGGTTGCCATTTCCTTCTCCAATGCAGGAAAGTGAAAGTGAAGTCCCTCAGTCATGTCCAACTCTTAGCGACCCCATGGACTGCAGCCTACCAGGCTCCTCCGCCCATGGGATTTTCCAGGCAAGAGTACTGGAATGGGGTGCCATTGCCTTCTCCAGAGAATTCTAAACTGTTCGGAAAAGTTGATGCCCAGACTGAAGCCAAATTGAGGAATGGGAGAGTGGTACCAAGGAAACCAGGAGGAAAGTTGTAAAGCAACTGATGATGGGAACCTGAGATAGGGAAACCTGTAATGCCTGAGGCTAGGAATCCCCACTCTGGATGAAGACTGCCACCTCAGTGACGTGTTGAAGTTCCAGAGATGCACAGAAGGAGGCAACATTCGTGTATTGTTCCTCCTGCTCCAACCCCCCCAGTATTGAAACTCCCAGCAATAGGACTTGTCACTTGTATTTCACTTTACAGTTTTGAAGCACTTTCTCATTTGGTTCTTACAACTAGGCGATGATTAGGGGCTGCTCCTATTATCCTCATTTTACAGATAGAAAGCTGAGAGTGGCCAGTTTAACTGAATATTCAGTGTCAGACAATGAGGAGGCAGAGCTGGTCTTCCAACTTCTGACACAGTGCCCTTCCCACTCTCCTGTCTAGAATAAAACAGGATTGTCAAGTACAGCTGAGAAATGAACAAAGACCCAAAAGCTCCTGACAGAGAGAAAGAAGACCCATTCCAGTAGCCATTCTGTGCAGAGAATTAACTTTAGAAACAGCACTGCTGTTAGAGGAGGGTCGGAGGTCAAGTTGTGCTCACTCCCAGGTTTCAAATAAACAATTAAATTTAGCTTTGTTGGGTCATTCTGTGGTCAGAGCCATGAGTTGAGCTTGGTCAAAGGGAAGGAAGGGTATAAACTGAAGTGGGTTGGGCACCTGATGCTTTTCTGACTCAGTGCCTCTCTTCTCATAGACATGAAGACACTCAGCATAACTCTTTGGTAGCTACAACTTGGGAAGCCTCTAAAATGATTACTTTTGGGAATTCCCTGTGGTTAAGACTCTATGCTTTCACTACTAAGTGCCCAGGTTCAGTTCCTGGTCAGGGAACTAAGATCAAATACGTTGTGTGGCCAAAAAATAAATTTCAACCTAAAAAAAAGAAAAGATTACTCCTGACAAAGGCTGAGAAAGCCTGGTATATTGTCAGAGATCTAGGATGCCTAGGCAGCCTTTACTTTTGAGGAACCTAATGTAGAGATACAAGAATCACTGAAACAGTGTAAAAATTTGGTCAGAGAATGTTTTCCCATATCAGCGTATTAGTTCACAATTGTTACAGTAATGCTCTGTAACAACAACACTTGTATCTTAGTGACACACAACCGCAAACATTTATTTTCTTGCTCATAAGTCTACGGTTCGGCTTGGTCCCTTGGGACTGAGGCTGCTCCTTGGTCTTCATCACTCCAGGCCCAGTGGCTAACAAGGTCATGGCTGATGAATAGCATAAGCTCAAAAGAACAAGCCAAACCTCACGAGCACATTTAAAGCCTCTCCTTGTGTCACAGTGCCACTACTCCTGCACTGGCCAGAGCAAGTCATGGATGCCAAATGGGGATGTACTTTATCCTAGTGCAAAGTCCTTTAGCAAAGGACATGGATGTAAAATTCTAAAACATGGAGGGAATGAAACTTTGGGGGCAATGATCCAATGTTACCACAGTTAGTAATCTGGCAATGAACATTATTATGAATAATATATAAAGATAATAAAATAATATTTATCATCTACTGGGCTTCCCTGGTGGCTCAGACAGTAAAGAATCTGCTGCAATGCTGGAGACCCAGGTTCAATCCCTGGGTTGAGAAGATCCTCTGGAGAAGAGAATGGCTACCCACTCCAATATTCTTGGCCAGAGCGGACAGAGGAGGCTGGCGGGCTATAGTCTATAGGATCACAAAGGGTCAGACACGACTGAGCGACTAACACAACACTAAGTCTTATTAAGTGTTAGGCACTTTTGTTAAGTATCTTGCATGTATTAACTCATTTAATCCTCACAACAACCCTATGAGGTAGATACTAATATGGTGTATATTTTACAGATGAACAGCCAAGGCACAGTAGGATGAAGGAAGAATTAAGATCATATAG
>NW_011495030.1:8264029-8287998 GCF_000754665.1 Bison bison bison
GTAGGGTGCTGCTGCTGCTGCTGCTAAGTCGCTTCAGTCGTGTCCGACTCTGTGCGACCCGAGATGGCAGCCCACCAGGTTCCCCCGTCCCTGGGATTCTCCAGGCAAGAACATTTATATTAGAAAAGAACACTGCCCATTACCTCTCTCCCTTTTGTGTCTCTCCTACTCTTCTTTGCCCCTCCCCAACTCTGTCCCTCCCTTTGTGTGCCTTGTCTTGTGAAAGACAACCCAAAACTGGTTGTCTGATTCCTGATAACCCAAACCAGAACCCTTAAGGTCATCCTTGGACCCCTCACACTTGCTCCCTGCTCCATGTGTGTCAGCCATTAGTGTCTACTGTCTGTACCTTCTTAATTCCTCCCAGTCTGCTCCCTCCTCTTCATCCTCTGCCCATTGCCTCCACTCAGAGCCCCACCACTTCTTTACCAAAGGATGCTCTGCTTTTCGTCCTGCACACTTAGTTTTCTGCCAGAGAGATTTTTCTAAAATACAGATCTGGCCAAGTCAATCTCCTATTTAAAAAGTTTCCGCATTCCCTGGAGCTTTTAGGATAAAGTTAGCCTAGTATTCCACACATTTTGTTTTCTGACACTCTGTCACACTTCAAACTAGCTTCCAAAATTAAAAAATGCTTGCTCCTTGGAAGAAAAGTTATGACAAACCTAAACAGCATATTAAAAAGCAGAGACATTTCTTTGCCAACAAAGGTCTGTCTAGTCAAAGCTATGGTTTTTCCAGTAGTCATGTATGGATGTGAGAGTTGGACTATAAAGAAAGCTGAGCACCTAAACATTGATGCTTTTGAACTGTGGTGTTGGAGAAGACTCTCAAGAGTCCCTTGGCCTGCAAGGAGATCCAACCAGTCCATCCTAAAGGAAATCAGTTCGGAGTATCCATTGGAAGGACTGATGCTGAAGCTGAAACTCCAACACTTTGGCCACCTGATGCGAATAACTGACTCATTGGAAAAGACCCTGATGCTGGGAAAGATTGAAGGCGGGAGAAGTGGAAAACAGAGGATGAGATGGTTGGATGGCATCACTGACTCAAAGGGCATGAGTTTGAGTAGACCCCGGGAGTTGGTGATGGACAGGGAGGCCTGGCGTGCTGCAGTCCATGGGGTCACAAAGAGTCGGACACGACTGAGTGACTGAACTGAACTCAACTGAACACTACCTGCAGGTCACATGAAATTTCGTGACCTTGCCTTTTCATATAGTGCACCCTCTGCCTGGATCCTCTGTTCCACTTCTTCACCTCATCTAGAGTCTTACCTTTGGGGAAGCCTTCTCTAATCTATTCCCTATTCTGATTAGACATCTTTTCTCTGTGTCTTCAGTAGACTCTGCCATAGGATGTGGCATTTACCGGTCTATATTTCAATATTATTCCACTGTCTACTTCTCTGTCATTAGTTTTCCTCAAAATATGATTTGTGGGCCCCCCTGCTTCAGAATCACCTGGGAATTTTGTTGAAAATCAAGTTCCTGGGACTTGTCTCAGTCCCATCAACTCAAAATCTTTGCAGGATGGAGCCCAGGAGTGTGCATTTTAGAAATTTCCTGAGATGATTCCGACTTATACCAAGATTCTGACCGTCCTAGACAAAACAAAACTGCGGCCATGCTTTCTCGTACTTCTAACATCTAGCATAGTGCTTGACACAAAGTAGGCACACAATGAATGTGTTCCTAATGAATGAGTTAAGTGAGCTGCACTAGTCAAGGCAACACAAATATAAAGCGTGTATTCAGCGACTGTAATACCAGATTCCAACAGATGGCGCTGTGTCAACATCTGTGTTTTAACCCGACGGGGAGGAGGAAGACGGGAAATTTTGTTTTACAGGAATTCAAGACTAGACTGCTGCGTAATTGAATTTATTTTTTCCTACCCAGTTTGTCTACCATTGTCCCACTTGAATTATTAAATTGATTTCTGAAGACATGAAAACTTAGACAAGAAAAACAAGTGGAAAAAGTCTGGTCGCAGAAAGAGCTGAGCAGGTAATGAAAGAGAAAAGAAGGTTATGCTAATTACCCCTATTTCCATCCTGTTGATGGAAAGCTGCTCCCAGCCCGTACTAAGTGTTGTGAAATTACCCAGAAAGTTCAAAAGAATAAGCCATTTCTGCAAGAGGGTGGAGTCATCCTGTAATTCTGTTAGTCATCCACGTTTCCTTTACAGACTGTCAAATGACTACATGACTAATCTTTTAAAATCCTTTCCCTAGTAGTACAAAGTCTGAAAGCCTAAGTATTCCTCCTGGGCTGAATACTTTATTCTCCTGAGGTGTTGGAAGCGAGCTTCACAGTCTAGGAGCCAGGGCCCCATAGACCACTCTTCCTCCCACTTCCAGCCTGCCCTCTCGAGCCCCAGGGGCATCCGTGTGCAAATAACTGATAGGGCTGGCATAGGGCACTGGGAAGACTATCAGCAGGGCCAGAACGAGAAGCTGAGCTGTTTTCCTCCCAGCACAGAGCTTTCTGCCAGAGGCCCTCTCGGGGCGGGGAAGGGGTGGGGGAGGGGCTTCCCAGCACGCGGAGGGGAGCAGTAGACACAAAGATAGACAGAAAGGAGAAGCAAAACCCCTGCTCTCTGCACAGCCTCCCAGCCTTACTGGGAAGGCGCAATTGAGAGGCATCATACAAATTTCCACCTAGTAGAAAATAACTTTCAAGTTCTGAATGATTCAGTATAAACTAGATGGAAGTGCTTAAAAGAAATGAGAGACAATACAGTTTCCCTTTTGCTTTCTTTTTACTCCTTGAACTGTCAAGTTCAAAAGTCACTAAACGTCATTTGGTGGGGGGCTAGGAAGTTGGGACTTCCTGGATGGCTCCTGGTCACAGCAGCAGGCAAGAGCACCCTCCCAGGTCCCCCACATGGGTCTGGTTGTCCTCATGATGAGGGGTACATGAGGACAGTGGCGGGGAGGTTGGAGAGCACCAAGCAGGAGAGTGCTCAGTGGCAGATGTTCCTGTCTTTGTCCAGTGTCCCCTCCCCCAACCCAGGAGCAGGGCCATGTCTGGGCCCAAGGGAGCTGTCCCCTGGAAGCAGGAGGTCCAAGTCTGCTGCAGCTGCAGGTAGCACCCAGTGTCTCTGACCAAACTGAGCATTGGGCTTCAGAGAACAAATGTGTTTTACAGAATATGAGCAGCTTGAGGGGTAAAAGCAGAAGCACTACCAGTAATCTTTCCAGTGGCTGAGGTGAGAGTAACTAGCTGGGGGTAGGTTCCAGGGGCCACACAATGCAACACATGTTACAGCGAGGGAAGCAGATCTGGCTCATGTGGTCTGGGAAGGGCAGCCTGGAGGAGAGCGGGAGGCCAGCCAGCCAGAGGCCCTATCACTGTGAGGAACGCCCTGGACAACAGGAGTGAACTGAGCAGGGGGCCAGAACTCAGCCTCGGGGTGGCCGTGGACCAGTGTGGGGCTGACACTGTCTCTCTCTGCTGGTGGCAGGGAGAGCAAATCGTCTAGATCAGAGACAGGGAGATAAACTTCCTCCTGACCCACAGGGGATTGTGGAGGGCAGTGCTTCCTCCTGGAAGGGATCCTGCCTGTGGCAGGATGGGCAAGAAGAGGGTGGCCCTGCTGGATGCAGGAGTCTTTGGGAGGAATCCCCCTCCCTTAAGTCAGGGGAGGGTTAGGAGCAGGTGCTCCTGGGGAAGAACTCTGACCAGACTCTTCCTGCCCTGGAGACCGTAGAAGATAAACTTGGCCTGATAAAAACCGGACCAAGGTCAAAGTTGCTCTGGGCTGGGTCTCCAGCTGGGATAGGGATCAGCCACTGGCTGCCCAGAGGATTGGGTTCTCTCTATAAGAGCTGGGTTTAAGGGATGGGGTCATGGGAGTCCGTTCCCTGGTGGGTGTTAACTATTGTGATTACAGGGCTGGTTCCTCCATCTTCTTAGATGGTTGATTAGGTGCAACATGGAATTCCTGATTTCAGTCCTCAAACTCATTCTTCTCTCACATTCCTCATCTCGACTGGTACCACTATCTACCAGATTGTTTAAACCAGAGAGCTAGACATGATACTTGGTTTGGCTCTTCCCCTTCATATCAAATCCATTAGCAAGTCCTATCATTTCTACTTCTTAAATATATCTCTAATATGCCCACTTCCTTCTCTCTCCACAATAATCAAAACCATCTGTCATCTGCTGCCCAGACAATGGGAGGACCCACTTTATTGGTCTCCCCACTTCCTCTTTCAGCAACCCCCTCCCCAAGTTTGCATATCACCCACCAACCAGTAGACCCTCTCTGTGATTCTTGGGCACCCTGGTTATTTATTTCCTTCAGAGCACTTGTCACAAGTTGTATGTTTATTTTTGTCTTGCACTTTATTGTACATCTCCTTCACTAGCTCATGGCACCATGGGGCGGGGGATCTCACCTGTTAACTTCGTTGCATTCTTGTATCCTTTCTGCCTAGCACAGTGCCTGGCACAGACTAGATAGTTTTTAAATGAATGACATTAGGTCTAAGAGTTTAGATTTTAATTAGTAAACAATTAAGACCTATGACACATTTCAGAAAAAGGACTAATAAAACATAAGGACGTGTGAGGGGGAATAATGAAGAAGCAACTGGATGGACATGAATTTGAATCCTTCTTACTAACATCTTTCCAGTTGATGAGGCCTAAAGTGGTTGGTGTTGTGAAATTCAAGATGGAATTCTGGAGACAGTTTAAAGGAGAAATCTTTTTTCCCCAGTTTTATTGAGAAGTAATTGATTCACGTCACTGTATAATTAAGGTGCACAGCAAGATGGTTTCATTTATGTATGTTGTAAAGTGATAGCTACAATAGGATTGGCTCATACCCATCTTCTCATAAAGATGCAATTTAAAAAAGAAGAAAAGAATAAAGGAAAAAAATTTTCTCCCCTTCATGAGGTAAAAGGAGAATTTCTGTCTTTGTAAATATGTGGAGAACAAAAGAGAGAGGCATCGATGTTTTAAGTCTGGTGAACCAGAAAACTATCATTACTTCCTCTCTTAAAAAGAAAAGGGATGACATGACTGGAAAAAACCTCAGATTTGAGCAGAAGATGAGTTCAGCTTTTAGACATGTTGAGTTTGAGACGATTATAAATGTTTCTTATGGGCCACTGAAACAGCCTCACTGGGAAACTTCCTTGACAATTTAGTCAGCCATGAAGTAGTCATTGAGTTTATTAAAGTTAAGGAATTACAATAAATTCTTCAATTCTAGCAGAAAGGAGAGAGTTAAAACTTTAACATTCTGAATCTGTGTTTAAGGAGACAAATAATTTTGTGCCATGATTTTTTTTACAATAAAACACCATTAATAGGTATGCCATTGTCTACTGAATATAGAAAGATTTTATTGTATGAGTACCAGTCATATATGATTTAATTTCTACTTATGAGAATATATAATGTTTTATAAATAAGAGGGAAAGAGGAAAACTTTTTTTAACTAAAAAATAAAGACTCATTATGTCTATTGCTCACTATCTTTGGGATGAGCACTTGCCTTTATACACCAAACATATGTAAGCACAGAAGTTACTAAATGTTCCCAGAAATCACTAGAAATTTCCCTCCAAGAAGTATACACATGTTGATGTTTCTTGGAATTCCCTGCAGCTGGTTTCCCCTCTCTGATTTCCCTTTTCTGGTTTTAGACAGCCTTGGTCCACAAAATCACTGGGCTAGAATTATACAATAAGTCCATTGTTCCAGTACCTCCCCCTGAAGGCAAAATTCAGGATTTTGTCCTTTTTGTAAAAATAATAATAGTAAATTATAGTCCCAGGCCTGACTATGAGCTATTCTCTTTGTGGTTTTGATCTCTTAGAGGATTGTCCCAGCACAAGTGTCTTTTATGGTTTTAACTTGGGAAGGTGGTGGTGGGGAGGAGAGGGCAGGGAAGGGAGTAGAGACCAGTGCATGTCAAATTCAGAGTCGTCCAGCTTATTAGACTGAACAATGGTCCAGAGATGAAGGACAGGGAAAGAGAATGGTCTGGAAATAATGACATTGAGAAATAGACCAAATTCAGTCAGTCAGTCACTCAGTTGTGTCCAACTTTCTGCGACCCCAGGGACTGGAGCACGCCAGGCTCCCCTAACCATCACCTACTCCCAGAGCTTGCTCAAACTCATGTGCATCGAGTCGGTGATGCAATCCAACCATCTTGTCCTCTGTTGTCTACTTCTCCTCCTGCCTTCAATCTTTCTCAGCATCAGGGTCTTTTCCAATGAGTCAGTTCTTCACATCAGGTGGCCAAAGTATTGGAGTTTCAGCTTCAGCATCAATCCTTCCAATGAATATTAGGGACTGATTTCCTTTAGGATGGACTGGTTGGATCTCCTTGCAGTGCAAGGGACTCTCAAGAGTCTTCTCCAACACCACAGTTCAAAAGCATCAATTCTTTGGTGCTCAGCTTTCTTTATAGTCCAACTCTCACATCCATACATGACTACTGGAAAAACCATGGCTCTGACTAGATGGACCTTTGTCAGAAAAGTAATGTCTCTGATTTTTAATTGCTGCCCAAGTTTGTCACAGCTTTTCTTCCAAGGAGCAGGCGTCTTTTAATTTCATGGCTGCAGTCACTATCTGCAGTGATTTTGGAGCCCTCCCAAATAAAGTCTGTCACTATTTCCATTGTTTTCCCATCTATGTGCCATGAAGTGATGGGACTGGATGCCATGATCTTCGTTTTTTGAATGTTGAGTTTTAAGCCAATTTTTTCACTCTCCTCTTTCACTTTCATCAATAGACTTCTTAGTTCTTCTTCACTTTCTGCCATAAGGGTGGTGTCATCTGCACATCTGAGGTTATTGATATTTCTCCTGACAGTCTTGATTCCAGCTTGTGCTTAATCCAGCCTGGCATTTCGCATGAAGTACTCTGCATATAACTTAAATAAACAGGGTGACACTATACAGCCTTGACATACTCCTTTCCCAGTTTGGGACCAGTCTGTTGTTCATGTCCAGTTCTAACTGTTGCTTCTGACCTGCATACAGATTTCTCAGGGGGCAGGTCAGGTGGTCTGGTATTCCCATCTCTTTCAGAATTTTCCACAGTTTACTGTGATCCACGCAGTCAAAGGCTTTGACATAGTCAATAAAGCAGAAGTAGATGTTTTTCTGGAACTCTCTTGCTTTTTCTATGATGCAAAGGATGTTGGCAATTTGATCTCTGGTTCCTCTGCCTTTTCTAAATCCAGCATGTACATCTGGAAGTTCTCAGTTCATGTACTGTTTAAGACTCACTTGGAGAATTTTGAGCATTACTTAGTTAGCGCATGAAATGAGTGCAATTGTGTGGTAGTTTGAACATTCTTTGCCATTGCCCTTCTTTGTGATTGGAATGAAAACTGACCTTACCCAGTTCTGTGACCATGGCTGAGTATTACAAATTTGCTGGCATATTGAGTACAACATTTTCACAGCATCATCTTTTAGGATATGAAATAGCTCGGCTGGAATTCCATCACCTCTACTAACTTTATTTTTAATGATGCTTCCTAAGAGCCACTTGACCTCACACTCCGATGTCTGGCTCTAGGTGAGTGATCACACCATCATAATTATCTGGGTCATTAAGATCTTTTTTGTATACTTCTATGTATTCTTGCCACCATTTCTTAATATTTGCTGCTTCTGTTAGGTCCATACTCTTTCTGTCCTTTATTGTGCCCTTCTTTGCATGAAATGTCCCTTTGGTATCTCTAATTTTCTTGAAGAGATCTCAGGTCTTTTCCATTCTGTTGTTTTCCTCTGTTTCTTTGCATTGATCACTGAGAAAACCTTTCTTATCTCTCCTTGATATTCTTTGGAACTCTGCATCCAGGTGGATATAGCTTTCCTTTTCTTGTTTCCCTTTTGCTTCTCTTTTCTCAGCTATTTGTAAGTCCTCCTCAGACAACCATTTTGCCTTTTTGCATTTCTTTTTCTTGGGGATGGTCTTGATCACTGCCTCCTGTACAATGTTATGAACTTCTGTCCATAGTTCTTCAGACACTTTGTCTATCAGATCTAATCCCTTGAATCTATGTCTCACTTCCTCTGTATTGTGAGGGATTTGATTTAGGTCATACCTGAATGGTCTAGTGGTTTTCCCTATTTTCTTCAATTTAAGTCTGAATTTTGCAATAAGGAGTTCATGATCTGAGCCACAGTCAGCTCTTGATCTTGTTTTTGCTGACTGTATAGAGCTTCTCCATCTTTGGCCGCAAAGAATATAATCATTCTGATTTCGATATTGACCATCTGAAGATGTCCATGTGTAGAGTCATCTCTTGGGTTTTTGGAAGAGGGTGTTTGCTATAGCTAGTGTGTTCTCTAGTTCTAACTCTGTTAGCCTTTGCCCTGCTTCATTTTGTACTCCAAGACCAAACTTGCCTGTTACTTCAGATATCTCTTGACTTCCTACCTTTGCATTCCAGTCCTCTATGATGAAAAGGACATCTTTTTTTGGTGTTAATTCAGAAGGTCTTGTAGGTCCTTATAAAGCCATTCAACTTCAGCTTCTTTGGCATTAGTGGTTGGGGCATAGACTTTGATTACTGTGATATTGAATGCTTTGCCTTGGAAATGAACAGACATCATTCTGTCATTTTTGAGATTGCACCCAAGTACTGCATTTCAGACTCTTTTGTTGACTCTGAGGGCTACTCCATTTCTTCTAAGGGATTCTTGCCCACAGTAGTAGATACAATGGTCATCTGAATTAAATTCACCCATTGCAATCCGCTTTAGTTCACTGAATCCTAAAATGTCAATGTTCACTCTTGCCGTCTCCTGTTTGACCATTTCCAATTTACCTCGATTCAGGGACCTAACATTCCAGGTTCCTATGCAAAGTTGTTCTTGACAGCATCGGACTTTACTTCCATCACCAGTCACATCCACAACTGGGTGTTGTTTTTGCCTTGACTCTGTCTCTTCATTCTTTCTGGAGTTATTTCTCCACTCTTCTCCAGTAGCATATTGGGCACCTACTGACCTGCGGAGTTCATCTTTCAGTGTCATATATTTTTGCCTTGTCATACTGTTCATGGGGTTCTCAAGGCAAGAATACTGAAGTTGTTTGTATTCTTTTACGCAGTGGGCCCCGTAAAAATGCTACAGTGTTGTCATAGCAAAACACTGGAAATTGTTGTGGATTGTTGAATAAAATGGCCCATCCATACAAAGGAAGCTGTAAAGGGAAATGAGAAAGAACTGTGTGTTCTTCTGTGGAGTAATTTCTAACACACATTTATCAGTTGAAAACTGACATGAAGAAAATTCTATATAATATGATACTGCTTATCTAAGAAAGCTGAAAGGAGAGAGAATAAAACTATATTTTATAAAATAAGGATAAACTAAAAACTTTAAAAAATCTGTCATTTATATGGGGGAGGGAAGGGACAAGATAGAAAGTATGGAAACAATAGCTACATTTTTCTACATATACTTGTGTTTTGTAAATTTTGCCTAACTGTGAGACAAAGTTAAACATTTTTTAAGTCCCTAAAATTGGAAGCAAATGAAACAAATAAGCCTAAGTCTATAATGAGTAGATGGCATAACTACAGAGAGTGGAACTATTTTAAGACTTTTAAAACATCGGAAATTCCCTATACATCCCTTCTGGTGTATACTCTGAGGACAAAAACAAATGCTGTAAGTGCTTTTTTATAATTGTATTGTTGATGTTATAATTATTGTTCTGACACTAGCTTTGTGTTTTGTGGGATAAAGCAAATGAGTAATTATGTTGGGGTCCTTGGGAATAAGGCTTTTTTTTGGAGGGGGGCAATGGAAACAGAGATACAAATGTAAGAATAATGGAATTAACTTAAATACCTTGAACCCTGAATGGAAGTACCACTACAAATTCACAGTATATTTTTATTTTAAAAATATAAAGTATTTCTCTGCTTTGTCTCCTGAAAAAGACTAGAAACAAAGACAATACAGTAGATTACCCAGATCTACTTAGTGGCCTCCAGCCCCCACTAAAAGAAGTCAGAACTTCTTAGGAAAATGATTGATTCTAGATGAGAGACAGAAAAGATACAGGTTGATTCTGGAACACCATCTCATCCAAGAAAGCAAGGATGTTATTAGGATACACTTGAATAAAGCAAAAAGGTTCAGCAACCAAGTAAAGATTCACTTCTTGGGACTTGCCTGGTGGTCCAGTGGCTAAGACTCTATGCTCCCAATGCAGGGGGCCCAGGTTCAATCCCTGGTCAGGGAAGTAGATCCCACATGCCACAGCTAAGAATTCACATGCCACAGTTAAAGATCCTGCATGCTGCAACTAAGACCCAGTGCAGTTAAATAAAATAAATAAATATTTAAAAGAAGAAAAGAGAGTCACTTCTTAGAGAGAGGGGATAATTTGATTATTATTAAGAATATTAACTGCAGTGATTTGAGTCATATCAAATATGTTTAAATTAATGAGCTCATAAAGGTTCACATACTCCCAAATCCCCAAAGGACACCTTTGCAGAACTCATTATTTTGAAAATTGGTAGATAAATGAAAAGGAACAAATGCAGATCTTACATTTCCTCTGTGAACTGCACCTCAGGTAAGCAGATACTAGATTAGAAGAACTTTCTCTTCATGCAGATATTTGACTTAATAAATGAAAAAGAAATAATTGAGTTTGAAAATTACCATTGTGCAACCCCTCCTGATGAATTAATGGAGGTAGGCAATGCTTATCCCTGGCTGCCAACATGAAAAAGAAGAGCCGTCTAGACATTCTATGCCTCATGACAGAGATGCACATCCTACCTATAGAGTATGCCTTCTGCTCCCCAGTGCCCCATTACCCTAGATTTGATCCTGAACCTTATGAGTCCTCTAATATCAGTTACTCTCAATGTTTTTGTTCCTAGAATACATTTGTCAATATCTGGAGATTGTTTTTGGTTGTGTTAGTTGGGAGAGGTAGTGCTCCTAGTATCTTGCAGTTAAAAACCAGGATTTCTGGAACTCTCTTGCTTTTTCCATGATCCAGTGGATATTGGCAACTTGATCTCTATTTCCTCTGCCTTTTCTAAATCTAGCTTATACATCTGGAAGTTCTGCATTCACATACTGTTGAAGCCTCACTTGAAGGATTTTGAGCATTACTTTGCTAGCATGTGAAATGAGTGCAATTGCATGGTAGTTTGAACATTTCTTTGGCATTGCTTTTCTTTGGAATTGCAAAGGAAACTGACCTTTCCCAGTCCTGTGGCCACTGCTGAGTTTTCCAAATTTGTTGACATATTGAGTGCATCATTTTAATAGCATCATCTTTTAGGATTTGAAATATATCAGCTGGAATTCCATCACTTCCACTAACTTTGTTCATAGTAATTCTTCCTAAGGCCCACTTGTCTTCACACTCCAGGATGTCTGGTTCTAAGTGAGTGACCACACCATTGTAGTTATCTGGGTCATTAAAACCTTTTTTGTGTAGTTCTTCTGTGTATTTTTACCACCTCTTCTTAATCTCTTCTGCTTCTGTTAGATCCTTGTCGTTCTGTCCTTTATTGTACCTATCTTTGCATGGAGTGTTCCCTAGGTATCTCCAGTATTCTTGAAGATATCTCTAGTCTTTTTCATTCTATTGTTTCCCTCTATTTCTTTGCATTGTTCACTTAATAAGGCTTTCTTATCTCTCCTTACTATTCTCTGGAACTCTGCATTCAGTTGGGTATATATTTCCCGTTTTCCTTTGCCTTTTGCTTCTCTTTTTTCTCAGCTGTATATAAAGCCTCCTCAGAAAACCACTTTGCCTTCTTGCATTTCTTTTTCTTTGGGATGGTTTTGGTCACCACCTCCTGTACAATGTTATGGACCTCCGTCCATAGTTCCTCAGGCACTCTGTCTACCAAATCTAATCTAATAATGCTCAAAATCCTTAGACTAGGCTTCAACTTTATGTGAACCAAGAACTTCCATATGTACAAGCTGGATATAGAAAAAGCAGAGGAACCAGAAATCAAATTGGCAACATCTGTTGGATTAAAGAGAAAGCCAGGGAATTCTAGAAAAACATCTATTCCTGTTTCATCAACTATGCTAAAACCTTTGACTGTGTGGATCACAACAAACAGGAAAATTTCTAAAGAAATGGAAATCCCAGACAACCTTACCTGCCTCCTGAGAAACCTTTATGCAGGTCAAGAAGCAACAGTTAGAACCTTATACAGAACAACTAACTGGTTCAAAATTAAGAAAGGAATATGTTAAGGCTGTATATTGTCACCCTGCTTATTTAAATTATATGCAGAGTACATCATGTGAAATGCTAGGCTGGATGAATCACAAGCTGGAATCAAGATTGCCAAGAGAAATATCACCAACCTCAGATATGCAGATGATACCACTCTAATGGCTGAAAGCAAAGAAGAACTAAAGAGCCTCTTAAGGAGAGTGAAAGAAGAGAGTAAAAAAGCTGTCTTAAAACTCAACATTCATAAAAGCAAGATCATGGCATCCAGTCCCAACACCTCATGGCAAATAGATGGGGAAAAAGTGTGAACAGTGACAGATTTTGTATTCTTGGGATCCCAGATCACTGTGGACAGTGACTGCAGCCATGAAATTAAAAGACCCTTGCTCCTTGGAAGAAAAGCTATGATAAACCTAGACAGTATATTAAAAAGCAGAGGCATCACTTTGCTGACAAAGGTCCGTAGAGTCAAAGCTATGGTTTTTCTAGTAGTTATGTATAGATATGAGAGTTGGACCATAAAGAAGGCTGAGCACTGAAGAATGGATGCTTTTGAACTACGGTGCTAGAGAAGATTCTTGAGAGTCCCTTGGACAGCAAGGAGATCAAATCAGTCAATGCTAAAAGAAATAAACCTGAATACTGGAAGGTTGGAAGGACTGATGCTGAAGCTGAATCTCCAGTACTGTGGCCACCTGACATGAAGAGCCAACTCACTGGAAAAGACTCTGATGCTGGGAAAGATTGAAGGCAAAACGATAAGGGGATGGCAGAGGATGACATGATTAGATTGTATTACCAATTCACTGGACATGAGTTTGAGCAAACTCCAGGAGATAGTGAAGGACAGAGGAGCTTGGTGAGCTGCAGTCCATGGGGTTAAACTTTCAGACATGACTTAGCGACTGAACAACAACAACAACTAGTTATCATCCAAATATAAATGGGATTTGGGCTTATATAGCTCAATAGTTCCAACCTTTTTAGATGTTCCCTTAGGAGAGAGGCCTTTGTCATAGAAGGGCAGACCATTTGACTTGTATTTCTTGAAACTCAGAAAGTCTGTCATCTCCATCAACACCTTTAACACCCTTCATAAGACATTTAATCAGATGTGGGATTTGAAAACCAGTGTAGTAATTTTCCATTGCTATGTAACAAATTACCACGAACTTAGTTGCTTGAACATGCACTAATTATCTCACAGTTGCTGTGGGTCAGAAGTTCAGGCATGGCTTCATTGGGTTCTTTGCTTCAGAGACTCTCAACCTGGACTAGGTGCTTATTCGGAGGTTCTACTTCTAAACCTTCACTTCAAAACTAGTGCCTTTACTTGGATGTGTAGCTTTATGTGTTTCATCAAATTTGCAAAGTTTTGGCTCACATATTCTTTCTATCCTTGTCTCTCTCTCCTCTTCTGTGAGACTCCCATTATGTGTATGTAAACATATGCCTTTTTTTTTTTTTGGCCACACTGTGCTGCTTATGGGATCTTAGTTCCTGACCAGGGAATTGAACCCATGCCCCCTGCAGTGGAAGTGCAGAGTCCTAATCATTGGACCACCAGGGAATTACCCTCTTTTTTTTTTTTTTTTTGTTAAGCTTCTCAAAGTGTGATCCTTAGGCCAGAAGCATCAATATCACTTGGGAAACTGTTAGAAATGTAAATTCTCAGGCCATAACCCAGAGGTACTGAAGAAACTCTGGGAATGAGGCCCAGGAATATGAGCCCTCCAGGCAATTTTAATGCATGATAAAGTTTGAGAACCAATGTTTTAGCCAGTTATAATTTATTAATATAGGCTAGCCATGTGTGTTTCAATGAATTGATTAATCAACTGTAGTCACAGTGATTAAACACCTATTAGATGCTGAAGAATTGATGCTTTTGAACTGTGGTGTTGGAGAAGACTCTCAAGAGTCCCTTGGACTGCAAGGAAATCCAACCAGTCCATTCTAAAGAAGATCAGTCCTGGGTGTTCATTGGAAGGACTGATGCTGAAGCTCAAATTCCAATACTTTGGCCACCTCATGCAAAGAGTTGACTCATTGGAAAAGACCCTGATGCTGGGAGGGACTGGGGGCAGGAGGAGAAGGGGACAACAGAGGATGAGATGGCTGGATGGCATCACCGACTCGATGGACGTGAGTTTGAGTGAACTCCGGGAGTTGGTGATGGACAGGGAGGCCTGGTGTGCTGCAATTCATGGGGTCGCAAAGAGTCAGACACTACTGAGCAACTGAACTGAACTGAGATGCCAAGCACTGGACATACAATGAGATGATTTCTGCTCTAAATGATAGGACCCAGTCCTCAGGCCCACTGGATCACAGAGTGTTGTTAGGAAGGCTGCCACATAAACAGGTTTAAAGAGGTAATAAGAAGGTATATATGTGGAGATGTACTTGTGACTAGTCATTGTGGGAGTGCAGAGAGGAGAGTGAAAAAGCTGGCTTGCAACTCAACATTCAAAAAGCAAAGATCATGGCATCCCATCATTAAGTGCCATCACTTCATGACAAATAGATGGGGAAAAAGTGTAAACGGTGACAGATTTTATTTTCTTGGGATCCAAAATCACTGTGGTTGGGGACTGCAGCCATGAAATTAAAAGATGCTTGTTCCTTGGAAGAAAAACTATGACAAACTCAGACAGCATTTTTAAAACCAGAGACATCAATTTGCTGACAAAGGCTCACATAGTCAAAGCTATTATTTTTCCAGTAGTCATGTACGAATGTGAGAGTCAGATCATAAGGAAGACTGAGTGCCAAAGAATGGATGCTTTTGAACTGTGGTGATGGAGAAGACTCTTGAGAGTTCCTTGGACAGAAAGGAGATCAAACCAGTCAATCCTGAAGTAAATCAACCCTGAATATTCTTTGGAAGGTCTGATGCCACCTGATGTGAAGAACCAACTCAGTGGAAAAAAAACCTGATGCTGGGAAATATTGAGGACAGGAGGAGAAGAGGGTGACAAAGCATCAGATGGTTGGATGGCATCACTGACTCAGTGGACATGAGTTTGAGCAAACTCTGGGAGACAGTAAAGGGCAGGGAAGCCTGGAATGCTGCAGTCCATGGTGTTGCAAAGAGTTGGACACAACTTAGTGACTGAACAACAACAAGAGAAGGAGCACTGGAAATAAAAGCATCCTAAAATTGGAGCAGTGTAAGCATTAGTTCCAGGCTGAGTTGAGAAAAAGCCCATTGAGCCATTATGGTTTGAATAAAGGAGATGATAAGATAGCAGAGTTGGTGGAAGTGTGGTGTTGAGTAATTTTCTCTATAAACTGGGAAGAATGTGTTTCTACTCTGACCTCTAAATCCATTGCTGAGCCAAGTACACTGTTATCACTATTGAAATGGGAGTAATCATGGAAGTAATTATAAGAGAAGATATATATCATTTATCATTGTGATATATATTAGTGTGAAAGAAGAATATATGAACAGATTTTAAAAATTGAAATGGACAATTCTGAAAATAAAAGTAGAGAGAATTGTATCATAAAACCCCTATGTACATATAATCCAACTTTTGAGGTAGTTGTTGTGACCAAATGAGATCATGTGTATAAAGCCTTTATACAGGGCCTTAATATCAGTTCACTTCAGTTGCTCAGTTGTGTCCAACTCTTTGCAATCCCATGAACCACAGCACGCCAGGCTTCCCTGTCCATCACCAACTCCTGGAGTTTACCCAAACTCATGTGCAATGAGTCGGTGATGCCATCCAGCCATCTCATCCTCTATCATCCCTCTCTCCTCCTGCCCTCAATCTTTCCTAGCATCAGGGTCTTCTCAATTGAGTCAGCTCTTCGCATGAGGTGGCCAAAGTATTGGAGTTTCAGCTTCAACATCAGTCCTTCCAGTGAACACCCAGGACTGATCTCCTTTTGGATGGACTGGTTGGATCTCCTTGCAGTCCAAGGGACTCTCAAGAGTCTTCTCCAACGCCACAGTTCAAAAGCATCAATTCTTTGGTGCTCAGCTTTCTTTATAGTCCAACTCTCACATCCATACATGACTACTGGAAAAACCATAGCCTTGACTAGACTTTACAGGAATTAAGACCATCCCCAAGAAAAAGAAATGCAAAAAAGCAAAATGGCTGTCTGAGGAGGCCTTACAAATAGCTGTGAAAAGAGAAGTGAAAAGCAAAGGAGAAAAGGAAAGATATACCCATTTGAATGCAGAGGTCCAAAGAATAGCAAGGAGAGATAAGAAAGCCTTCCTCAGCGATCAATGCAAAGAAATAGAGGAAAACAATAGAATGGGAAAGACTAGAGATCTCTTCAAGAAAATTAGAGATACCAAGGGAACATTTCATGCAAAGATGGGCTCAATAAAGGACAGGAATGGTAGAGACCTAACAGAAGCAGAAGATATTAAGAAGAGGTGGCAAGAATACACAGAAGAACTATCTGTGTATCTATCTTCACAACCCAGATAATCACGATGGGTGATAATAATCACTCTCCTAGAGCCAGACATCTTGGAATGTGAAGTCAAGTGGGCCTTAGGAAGCACCACTACAAACAAAGCTAGTGGAGGTGATGGAATTCCAGTTGAGCTATTTCACATCCTAAAAGATGATGCTATGAAAGTGCTGCACTCGATATGTCAGCAAATTTGGAAAACTGAGCAGTGGCCACAGGACTGGAAAAGGTCAGTTTTTATTCCAATCCCAAAGAAAGGCAATGCCAAAGAATGCTCAAACTACCGCACAATTGCACTCATCTCACATGCTAGTAAAGTGATGCTCAAAATTCTCCAAGCCAGGCTTCAGCAATATGTGAACCGTGAACTTCCAGATGTTCAAGCTGGTTTTAGAAAAGGCAGAGGATCCAGAGATCAAATTGCCAACATCCGCTGGAGCATCACAAAAGCAAGAGAGTTCCAGAAAAACATCTACTTCTGCTTTATTGACTATGCCAAAGCCTTTGACTATGTGGATCACAACTAACTGTGGAAGATTTTGAAAGAGATGGGAATACCAGACCACCTGACCTGCCTCTTGAGAAATCTGTATGCAGGTCAGGAAGCAACAGTTAGAACTGGACATGAACAACAGACTGGTTCCAAATAGGAAAAGGAGTACGTCAAGGCTATATGTTGTCACCCTGTTTATTTAACTTATATGCAGAGTACATCATGAGAAACACTGGGCTGGAGGAAGCACAAGCTGGAATCAAGTTTGCCGGGAGAAATATCAATAACCTCAGATATGCAGGTGGCACCACCCTTATGGCAGAAAGTGAAGAAGGACTAAAGAGCTTCTTGATGAAAGTGAAAGAGGAGAGTGAAAAAGTTGGCTTAAAGCTCAACATTCAGAAAACTAAGATCATGACATCCCGTCCCATCACTTCATGGCAAATAGATGGGGAAATAGTGGAAACAGTGGCTGACTTTATTTTTCTGGGCTCCAAAATCACAGCAGATGGTGATTGCAGGCATGAAATTAAAAGATGCTTACTCCTTGGAAGGAAAGTTATGACCAACCTAGACAGCATTTTAAAAAGCAAAGACATTACTTTGTCAACAAAGGTCTGTCTAGTCAAGGCTATGGTTTTTCCAGTGGTCATGTATGGATGTGAGAGTTGGACTATAAAGAAAGCTGAGTGCTGAAGAATTTATGCTTTTGAACTGTGGTGTTGGAGAAGATTCTTGAGAGTCCCTTGCACTGCAAGGAGATCCAACCAGTCCATCCTAAAGGAGATCAGTCCTGGGTGTTCATTGGTAGGACTGATGTTGAAGCTGCAACTCCAGTACTTTGGCCACATCATGCAAAGAGCTGATTCATTTGAGAAGACCCTGATGCTGAGGGCAGAAGGAGAAGGGGATGACAGAGGATGAGATGGTTGGATGGCATCACTGACTCATTGGACATGAGTTTGAGTGAACTCCGGGAGCTGGTGATGGATAGGGAGGCCTGGCATGCTGCAGTCCATGGGGTTGCAAAGAGTTGGACACGACTGAGCAACTGAACTGAACTACACTGACTAGGTGGAGGCTTTCAATATTGGCTTGGTACTGGTCACGTTTTAAGCAGAAAATCAAAAGAGGTTAACTGTCGGGATCTGACCTTAACAAGTGTGGGGGCTAGTTTCATAGTCCATATGAGGCTCTTGTCTTTGTACTTGGTGATAGAGCTCAAAATCAACAGGGATGAGCTGGAAGCTGCATCAGTGGCTCACTGACTCCAAGTCTCTAACTTTATTGACCAGCAGAAGATGCTGTCCTTTATCATGGAGCCCATGACAGTTGGGGCTGCTAGGATCAGGTAGGAGCTAGAATGTCAGGGACTGTTTAACAGTAGGATTCCTGTGTGCTGTTTCCTATCTCTCTTGAGCCCTCTGTTCCTTATCAGTTCCTGATAGGAGAGAGCAGAGTGGCAAGCCACTCCCAGGACTCAGATCAAAGAGATGGGATTCTTGCTTAAGATTTCCTTCATTAGCTTTTCCATATGGTGAAAGGGATTATCTACAACCCTCTTTTGATATGGATTGTCTTTTGGCTTTATGGCCTCTAGTACTCCTTGTTTCCTTGGTAATTTGTAAAGTCTGGTCTTTTGATCTTTATCTGAAGAAGCTACCTTGTAATATGGTATATATATCCACACAGAATTCAATAAAGCACCCTTGTTCCACCAGAGACTTGGGTCCCCATGTCCTTCTTTCTCTCTCTCTCTATCTCTCTTTCTGGCTGATTCCCTGGAGCATGGAGGCCTTCCGAGTTCATTTTCCTGCCTGGGCTTCCAAGACCTCTCAAGACTTCTTGAGAGGGTGCCCTGTGCCTACATGAGTGGTACAAGCTCTGTCCAAGGGCTTTATTGGTTTTCAGCATAACCCAGGGAATATTAGCCTCTTTCTTTCTTTCACTTTCTTATCATCGACTATGGACCACCAGGTTCCGGTCCATTAAAGGACCCCAACACTAGAGGACCGGTGAGCCTGGCTGCTGCTACATGCCAACAAGGTAAGTATGTGAGCTGCAAGGGAGCCTGGCACATTGTAGTGACCTTTGAAACATAAAAAGTGTGGCTGTGACTTCACTTTTGCCTTTTAAATCTCATGTAAGATGTTCCTTGCACTTTGGTTGGGAACCCACTCCAGTATTCTTGCCCGGAGAATTCCTTGGACAGAGAAGCCTGGTAGGCTACAGTCCATGGGGTCGCAGAGTCAGATGCAACTTAGCACACATACACACAACTGAGAATTATGCACAGAAGGGGATTCAGGGACATGTAGTTTTGGTTATTAATTACTGTGTAACAAACTACCCCCAGAGCCATAGCTTAAAATAGTAACAATCGTTTATTTATCTCAGAAATACACAATTTGGGCAGGCCTCACTGAGGACGGCTCATCTGTGCTCCATATGGTGTCAGCTAGAGTGGCTCCAAAGACTTGTCAGAGGCTGGCTGGGGACTGAAATCATCTGAAGGCTCCGTCACTCCTATGTCTGGCGGTTGATGCTGGCAGCTGGAACAGCTGGTGCTCTGTCTGTGTGGTCTCTCTGGCATGGCAGCTTCATGGTAGCCAGGCTTCTTATTAGAGTTCAGAGTTCTAGAGACATGAGATGAGAGAGGTAGACAGACAGTGACAGGCAGACAAAGTTTTTGTTCTGGTTCTGCCATTTATTAAAGGTGTCACTTTAAGCAAGTGTCACTTTAAGCATTTATTCTCTCTGATCCTCAGTTCTCAAATATTAAAAATCAAAACTTATATTGGAGTTGTTGAGAAGAAGACCCTTAGGCAAAAAATTGAGTGAAAGTAGTTTATTTGGAAGTTAATCCCAGGAAATATCAGAAGGGAGCTGGGAAGCTTGCAAGGAAGCCAGTAAAAGGTACTTAAGCAAGTAACCCCTTAGGCAATGGACACTTAAAACCTCTGGGGAACCCTGGGGAACCACTGTAGAACTTATGTCTCAGAACTAGGGTATTAACTCAAACCAGCCATTGGGTGAGGACTGGGGGGAGGTGGAGGGTGAGGGGGTGGGGTGGGGAGTGGGAGGTGACTGAGGGAGAATTAATTCCCAGTACTTTTGCCCTGTTAAGTTACACAGGTGAGAAAAACCCTCAGACAAAGAGATAAAGGTGCTGTTGGAGGAAAATTAAGCAGGTTTGCACAGAAAATAGTAATAGCTGAAGAGATATGAACAGGGCACCGACAGGGGTTGATACAAAGGATATTAGTTGTTTTTTTAAGGTCGTTGAATAAAATGTGATAATATACAAAACATCCTCTACTGGTGTGATGGTTCTAGTTTTTGCTTTGGGATCCTCCACATCAGGATTCAAGGGCTGCATTCAGAGGTCCTGGAACTTTGAATACTGTCAACTTCCTAAAAGTCTCAACAAATGACATTAATGTATATGGATTACCACTTCCCTCAATGAACTTCACGGCTGATCATGTTAAACTCTGCATTGTTGTTGTTGTTCAGTAGCTAAGTTGGTTCTGACTCTTTGTGACCCCATGGATTGCAGTAAGCCAGGTTTCTTTGTCTCTCACTTCCCTGTCCCTCTTGTGGACTTTGCTCAAACTCATGTCCAGTGAGTCGGTGATACTACCCAACCATCTCATCCTCTGTTGCTTCCTTCTCCTGCCTTCAATCTTTCCCAGCATCAGGGTCTTTTCCAGTGAGTTGGCTCTTCACATCAGGTGGCCAGAGTGTTGGAGCTTCAGCTTCAGCATCAGTCCTTCCAATGAGTATTCAGGGTTGATTTTCTTTAGGACTGATTGGTTTGATATCCTTGCAGTCCAAGGTAATCACAAGAATCTTTTCCAGCACCATAATTCAAAACCATCAGTTCTTCAGTGCTCAGTTTTCTTTATGGTCCAACTCTCACATCCATACATGACTACTGGGAAAACCATAGCTTTGACTATAATAGGGATCTTTGTTAGCTAAATGATGTCTCCACTTTTTAATGTTTTCTAGGTTTGTCATAGCTTTTCTTCCAAGTAGCAAGCATCTTTAACTTCATTGCTGCAGTCACTGTCTGCAGTGATTTTGAAGCCCAAGAAGATAACACATGTCACTGTTTCTACTTTTTCCCCTTCTATTTGCCATGAAGTGATGAGACTGGATCCCATGATTTTCTTTTTTGAATGTTGAGTTTTAAGCCAGCTTTTTCACTGTCCTCTTTCACCTTCATCAAGAAACTTTTTATTTCCTTTTTGTTTTCTTTTATTAGAGCGGTATCATCTGCATATATTAGGTTGTTGGTGTTTCTCCTGACAGTCTTGATTCCAGCTTGTGATTCATCCAGTCTGGCATTTTGCACAGAAATGTAATGTAATATGCACAGAAGTTAAATAAGCAGAGTGACAATTAACAGTCTTGATTTATTCCTTTCTCAATTTTGAAACAGTTCATTGTTTCATGTCTGGTTCTAACTGCTGCTTCTTGACCTGCATACAGATTTCTCTGGAAACAGGTAAGATGGTCTGGTATTCCCATTTCTTAAAGAATTTTCCACAGTTTGTTGGGATCCACACAGTCAAAGGATTTAGCATAGACAATAAAGCAAAGTAGATATTTTTCTGGAATTCCCTTGCTTTCTCCATGACTGAATGAATGTTGGCAATTTGAACACTTGTTCCTCTGCTTTTCTAAATCCAGCTTGTATATCTGGAAGTTCTCAGTTCACATACTGCTGAAGCCTAGCTTGAAGGATTTTGAGCATTACTTTGCTAGTATGTGAACTGAGTGCAAATTGGGTGGTAGTTTGAACATTCTTTGGCATTGCCCTTCTCTGGTATTGAAATAAAAACTGACCTTTTCCAGTCCTGTGGCCACTGCTGAGTTTTCCAAATTTCCTGGCATATTGCGTGTAGTATTTTAATAGCATCATCTTTTAGGATTTGTAATAGCTCAGCTGGAATTCCTCACCTCCACTAGCTTTGTTCACAGTAATGCTTCCTAAGACCCACTTGACTTCACACTCCAGGATGTCTGGCTCTAGGTGAGTGGCCACACCATCATGGTTATCTGGGTCATTAAGACCTTTTTCATACAGTTCTTCTGTGTATTCTTGCTACCGCTTCTTAATCTCTTCTCCTTCAGTTAGGTCCTTATGGTTTCTGTGCTTTATCGTGCCCATGATTGCATAAAATATTCCCTTGGTATCTCCAATTTTCTTGAAGAGATCTCTAGTCTTTCTCATTCTGTTGTTTTCCTCTGTTTCTTTGCATTGTTCATTTAAAAGGCTTTCTGTTTGCTATGCTCTGGAACTTTGCATTTGGTTGGGTAAATCTTTCCCTTTTTCTGTTGCCTTTCATTTCTCTTCTTTTCCTGGCTATTTGTAAAGCCTTTGCTGTCAGACAACCACTTTGCCGTCTTGCATTTCTTTTTCTCTGGGATGGTTTGGTCACTGCCTCCTATACAATGTTATGAACCTCTGTCCATAGTTCTTCAGGCACTCTGTCTACCAGTTCTAACCCCTTGACTCTGTTTGTCACCTCCACTGTATAATCATAAGGGATTTGATTTAGGTCATACATGAATGTGCTAGTGGTTTTCCCTACTTTCTTCATTTTAAGTCTGAATTTTGCAACAAGGATTTCATGATCTGAGCCACAGTCAGCTCTTGATCTTGTTTTTGCTGATTGTATACAGCTTCTCCATCTTTGACTGCAAAGAATATAATCAATCTGATTTCAGTGTTGACCATCTGGTGATGTTCATATATAGAACCGTCTCTTGTGTTGTTTGAAGAGGGTGTTTCCTCTGACCAGTGTGTTCTCTTGACAAAACTCTGTTAACCTTTGCCCTGCTTCATTTTGTACTCCAAGGGTAAACTTGCCTGTTATTCCAGATATCTCTTAGCTTGAGCTTCCTACTTTTACATTCTAATCCCCTATGATGAAAAGGATGTCTTTTTTGGTGTTAGTTCTAGAAGGTCTTGTAGGTCTTCATAGACTCTGCAGATGACCATTATATCTACTACTGTGGGCAAAAATCCCTTAGAAGAAATGGAGTAGCCCTCATAGTCAACAGAAGAGTCTGAAGTGCAATCTCAAAAATGACAGAATGATCTTTGTTCGTTTCCAAGGCAAACCATTCAATATCACAGTAATCCAAGTCTATGCCCCAATCAGTAATGCTTAATAAGCCGAAATTGAATGGTTCCATGAAGACCTATGAGACCTTCTAGAACTAGCACTAAAAAAAAAAAAAAATCCTTTTCATCATAGGGGACTGGAATGCAAAAGTAGGAAGTCAAGAGATACCTGGAATAACAGGCAAATTTGGCCTTGGAGTACAAAATGAAGCAGTGCAAAGGATAACAGAGTTTTGCCAAAAGAATGCACTGGTCATGGCAACACTTTCTTCCAACAAGAGATGACTCTACACATGGACATCACCAGATGGTCAATACCGATATCAGATTGATTATATTCTTGCACAACAGACTGGTTCCAAAGAGGAAAAGAAGTACGTCAAGGCTGTATATTGTCACTCTGCTTATTTAACTTATATGCAGAGTACATCATGAGAAATGCCGAACTGGGAGAAACACAAGCTGGAATCAAGATTACCGGGAGAAATATCAATAACCTCAGATATGCAGATGACACCACCCTTATGGCAGAAAGTGAAGAGGAACTAAAAAGCCTCTTGATGAAAGTGAAAGTGGAGAGTGAAAAAGTTGGCTTAAAGCTCAACATTCAGAAAACGAAGATCATGGCATCCGGCCCCATCACTTCATGGGAAATAGATGGGGAAAC
>NW_011495030.1:8288173-8289639 GCF_000754665.1 Bison bison bison
GCAGAGGACTCTTGAGAGTCCCTTGGACTGCAAGGAGATCTAACCAGTCCATTCTAAAGGAGATCAGTCCTGGGTGTTCTTTGGAAGGACCGATGCTGAAGCTGAAACTGCAATACTTTGGCCACCTCATGCGAAGAGTTGACTCATTGGAAAAAACTCTGATGCTGGGAGGGATTGGGGGCAGGAGGAGAAGGGGATGACAGAGGATGAGATGGCTGGATGGCATCACCAACTCGGTGGACAGGAGTTGAGTGAACTCTGGGAGTTGGTGAAGGACAGGGAGCTCTGATGTGCTGTGATTCATGGGGTTGCAAAGAGTCAGACACGACTGAGCGACTGAACTGAACTGATATTCTTGCAGCCGAACATGGAGAAGCTGTATACAGTCAGCAAAAACAAGACTGGGAGCTGACTGTGGCTCAGATCATGAACTCCTTATTGCCAAGTGAAAAGTGAAAGTGAAAGTCGCTCAGTTGTGTCTGGCTCTTTGTGAGCCCATTGACTGTACATTCCAAGGAATTTTCCAGGCCAGAATACTGGAATGGGTAGGGTAACCTTTCCTTTCTCTGGGGGATCTTCCGAACCGAGGGACGAAACCCAGGTCTCCCACATTGCAGGCAGATTCTTTACCAGCTGAGCCACAAGGGAAGTCCCCTATTGCCAAATTCAGACTTAAAGAATGTAGGGAAAATCACTAGACCATTCAGGTATGACCTAAATCAAATCCCTTAAGATTATACAGTGGAAATGACAAAGAGATTCAAGGGATTAGATCTGATAGATTGCCTGAAGAACTATGGATGGAGGTTTGTGACATTGTACAGGAGGCAATGAGCAAAACCATCCCCAAGAAAAGAAATATAAAAAGGCAAAATGGTTGTCTGAGGAGGTCTTATAATAGCTGAGAAAAGAACAGAGGCTAACGGCAAAGGAGAAAAGGAAAGATATGCTGATTTGAATGCAAAGTTCCAAAGAATAGCAGAAGAGATAAGAAAGCCTTCCTTAGTGATCAACACAAAGAAAAGGAGGAAAGCAATAGAATGGAAAAGAACAGAGATCTCTTCAAGAAAATTAGAGATACCAAGGGAACACTTCATGCAAAGATGGGCTCAATAAAGGACAGGAATTGTAAGGACGTAACAGAAGCAGAAGATATGAGGAAATGGTGGCAAGAATACACAGAAGAACTATACAAAAATGATCTTCATGACGCAGATAACTGCGATGGTGTGATCACTTACCAAGAGATGGACATCCTGAAATGTAAAGTCTAGTGGGCCTTCAGATCAGATCAGATCCGTCGCTCAGTCGTGTCTGACTCTTTGCGAACCCAAGAATCGCAGCACGCCAGGCCTCCCTGTCCATCACCAACTCCCGGAGTTCACTCAAACTCATGTCCATCGAGTCGGTGATGCCATCCAGCCATCTCATCCTCTGTCGTCCCCTTCTCCTCCTGCCCAAAATCC
>NW_011495030.1:8289771-8292436 GCF_000754665.1 Bison bison bison
CAGTGATTTTGGAGCCCAGAAAAATAAAGTCTGACACTGTTTCCACTGTTTCCCCATCTATTTCCCATGAAGTGATGGGACCGGATGCCATGATCTTCGCTTTCTGAATGTTGAGCTTTAAGCCAACTTTTTCACTCTCCACTTTCACTTTCATCAAGAGGCTTTTTAGTTCCTCTTCACTTTCTGCCATAAGGGTGGTGTCATCTGCATATCTGAGGTTATTGATATTTCTCCCGGTAATCTTGATTCCAGCTTGTGTTTCTCCCAGTTCAGCATTTCTCATGATGTACTCTGCATATAAGTTAAATAAACAGGGTGACAATATACAGCCTTGACGTACTCCTTTTCCTATTTGGAACCAGTCTGTTGTTCCATGTCCAATTCTAACTGTTGCTTCCTGATCTGCATACAGATTTCTCAAGAGGCAGGTCAGGTGGTCTGGTATTTCCATCTCTTTCATAATTTTCCACAGTTTATTGTGATCCACACAGTCAAAGGCTTTGACATAGTCAATAAAGCAGAAATAGATGTTTTTCTGGAACTCTCTTGCTTTTGTGATGATCCAACGGATGTTGGCAATCTGATCTCTGGATCCTCTGCCTTTTCTAAAACCAGCTTGAACATCAGGAAGTTCGCAGTTCACGTATTGCTGAAGCCTGGCTTGGAGAATTTTGAGCATTACTTTACTAGCGTGTGAGATGAGTGCAATTGTGCTATAGTTTGAGCATTCTTTGGCATTGCCTTTCTTTGGGATTGGAATAAAAACTGACCTTTTCCAGTCCTGTGGCCACTGTTGAGTTTTCCAAATTTGCGGGCATATTGAGTGCAGCACTTTCACAGCATCAGCATCATCTTTCAGGATTTGGAATAGCTCAACTGGAATTCTATCACCACCACTAGCTTTGTTCATAGTGATGCTTTCTAAGGCCCACTTGACTTCACATTCCAGGATGTGTGGCTCTAGGTCAGTGATCACACCATCGTGATTATCTGGGTCGTGAAGATCTTTTTTGTACAGTTCTTCTGTGTATTCTTGCCATCTCTTCTTAATATCTTCTGCTTCTGTTAGGTCCATACCATTTCTGTCCTTTATCGAGCCCATCTTTGCATGAAATGTTCCTTTTGTATCTCTGATTTTCTTGAAGAGATCTCTAGTCTTTCCTATTCTGTTGTTTTCCTCTATTTCTTTGCATTGGTCGCTGAAGAAGGCTTTCTTATCTCTTCTTGCTATTCTTTGGAACTCTGCATTCAGATGTTTATATCTTTCCTTTTCTCCTTTGCTTTTTGCTTCTCTTCTTTTCACAGCTATTTGTAAGGCCTCCCCAGACAGCCATTTTGCTTTTTTGCATTTCTTTTCCATGGGGATGGTCTTGATCCCTGTCTCCTGTAGAATGTCACGAACCTCATTCCATAATTCATCAGGCACTCCATCTATCAGATCTAGGCCCTTAAATCTATTTCTCACTTCCACTGTATAATCATAAGGGGTTTGATTTAGGTCATACCTGAATGGTCTAGTGGTTTTCCCTACTTTCTTCAATTTAAGTCTGAATTTGGCAATAAGGAGTTCATGGTCTGAGCCACAGTCAGCTCCTGGCCTTGTTTTTGCTGACTGTATAGAGCTTTTCCATCTTTGGCTGCAAAGAATATAATCAATCTGATTTCGGTATTGACCATCTGGTGATGTCCATGTATAGTCTTCTCTTGTGTTGTTGGGAGAGGGTGTTTGTTATGACCAGTTCATTTTCTTGGCAAAACTCTATTAGTCTTTTCCCTGCTTCATGCCGTATTCCAAGGCCAAATTTGCCTGTTACTCCAGGTGTTTCTTTTTTTTTTTAAACTTTACAAATTGTATTAGTTTTGCCAAATATCAAAATGAATCTGCCACAGGTATACATGTGTTCTCCATCCTGAACCCTCCTCCCTCCTCCCTCCCCGTACCATCCCTCTGGGTCATCCCAGTGCACTAGCCCCAAGCATCCAGTATCGTGCATCGAACCTGGACTGGCAACTCGTTTCATACATGATATTATACATGTTTCAAAGCCATTCTCCCAAATCTTCCCACCCTCTCCCTCTGCAACAGAGTCCATAAGACTGTTCTATACATCAGTGTCTCTTTTGCTGTCTTGTACACAGGGTTATTGTTAGCATCTTTCTAAATTCCATATATATGCATTAGTATACTGTATTGGTGTTTTTCTTTCTGGCTTACTTCACTCTGTATAATAGGCTCCAGTTTCATCCACCTCATTAGAACCGATTCAAATGTATTCTTTTTAATGGCTGAGTAATACTCCATTGTGTATATGTACCACAGCTTTCTTATCCATTCATTTGCTGATGGACATCTAGGTTGCTTCCATGTCCTGGCTATTATAAACAGTGCTGCGATGAACATTGGGGTACACGTGTCTCTTTCCCTTCTGGTTTCCTCAGTGTGTATGCCCAGCAGTGGGATTGCTGGATCATAAGGCAGTTCTATTTCCAGTTTTTTAAGGAATCTCCACACTGTTCTTCATAGTGGCTGTACTAGTTTGCATTCCTACCAACAGTGTAAGAGGGTTCCCTTTTCTCCACACCCTCTCCAGCATTTATTGCTTGTAGACTTTTGGATCACAGCCATTCTGACTGGTGTGAAATGGTACCTCATAGTGGTTTTGAT
>NW_011495030.1:8292536-8293041 GCF_000754665.1 Bison bison bison
AGCCTGAAGTCAGGTAGGTTGATTCCTCCAGTTCCATTCTTCTTTCTCAAGATAGCTTTGGCTATTCGAGGTTTTTTGTATTTCCATACAAATTGTGAAATTATTTGTTCTAGCTCTGTGAAGAATACCGTTGGTAGCTTGATAGGGATTGCATTGAATGTATAAATTGCTTTGGGTAGTATACTCATTTTCACTATATTCATTCTTCCAATTCATGAACATGGTATATTTCTCCATCTATTAGTGTCCTCTTTGATTTCTTTCACCAGTGTTTTATAGTTTTCTATATATAGGTCTTTAGTTTCTCTAGGTAGATATATTCCTAAGTATTTTATTCTTTCCGTTGCAATGGTGAATGGAATTGTTTCCTTAATTTCTCTTTCTGTTTTCTCATTATTAGTGTATAGGAATGCAAGGCATTTCTCTGTGTTGATTTTTATATCCTGCAACTTTACTATAAATCATTGATTAGTTCTAGTAAATTTTCTGGTGGAGTCTTTAGGGT
>NW_011495030.1:8293141-8293912 GCF_000754665.1 Bison bison bison
GCTGTGGCCAAAACTTCCAAAACTATGTTGAATAGTAATGGTGAAAGTGGGCACCCTTGTCTTGTTCCTGACTTTAGAGGGAATGCTTTCAATTTTTCACCATTGAGGATAATGTTTGCTGTGGGTTTGTCATAAATAGCTTTTATTATGTTGAGGTATGTTCCTTCTATTCCTGCTTTCTGGAGAGTTTTTATCATAAATGGTTATTGAATTTTGTCAAAGGCTTTCTCTGCATCTTTGACTCCAGGTGTTTCTTGACTTCCTACTTTTGCATTCCAGTCCCCTATAATGAAAAGGACATCTTTTTTGGGTGTTAGTTCTAAAAGGTCTTGTAGGTCTTCATAGAACCGTTGAACTTCAGCTTCTTCAGCGTTACTGGTTGGGGCATAGACTTGGATTACTGTGATATTGAATGGTTTGCCTTGGAAACGAACAGAGACCATACTGTGATTTTTGAGTTTGCATCCAAGTACTGCATTTCGGACTCTTTTGTTGACCATGATGGCTACTCCATTTTTTCTGAGGGATTCCTGCCCGCAGTAGTAGATATAATGGTCATCTGAGCTAAATTTACCCATTCTAGTCCATTTCAGTTCGCTGATTCCTAGAATGTCGACATTCACTCTTGCCATCTCCTGTTTGACCACTTCCAATTTGCCTTGATTCATGGACCTGACATTCCAGGTTCCTATGTAATATTGCTCTTTACAGCATCAGACCTTGCCTCTATCACCAGTCACATCCACAACTGGGTATTGTTTTTGCTTTGAC
>NW_011495030.1:8294012-8294391 GCF_000754665.1 Bison bison bison
TTCCAATATTCTGGGAGTTGGGTCATAGAGGATCCTGCTGTGATTTATGGTGGAGAGTGTTTTACCTATGTTCTCCTCTAGGAGTTTCATAGTTTCTGGTCTTACGTTTAGATCTTTAATCCATTTTGAGTGTACTTTTGCGTATGGTGTTAGAAAGTGTTCTAGTTTCATTCTTTTACAAGTGGTTGACCAGATTTCCCAGCACCACTTGTTAAAGAGATTGTCTTTAATCCATTGTATATTCTTGCCTCCTTTGTCAAAGATAAGGTGTTCATATGTGCATGGATTTATCTCTAGGCTTTCTATTTTGTTCCATTGATCTATATTTCTGTCTTTGTGCCAGTACCATACTGTCTTGATGACTGTGGCTTTGTAGTAG
>NW_011495030.1:8294595-8308856 GCF_000754665.1 Bison bison bison
CGACATTCACTCTTGCCATCTCCTGTTTGACCACTTCCAATTTGCCTTGATTCATGGACCTGACATTCCAGGTTCCTATGTAATATTGCTCTTTACAGCATCAGACCTTGCCTCTATCACCAGTCACATCCACAACTGGGTATTGTTTTTGCTTTGACTCCATCCCTTCATTCTTTCTGGAGTTATTTCTCCACTGATCTCCAGTAGCATATTGGGCACCTACTGACCTGGGGAGTTTCTCTTTCAGTATCCTATCATTTTGCCTTTTCATACTGATTATGGGTTTCTCAAGGCAAGAATACTGAAGTGGTTTGCCATTCCCTTCTCCAGTGGACCACATTCTGTCAGATCTCTCCACCATGACCTGCCCATCTTGGGTTACCCCCGGGCATGGCTTAGTTTCATTGAGTTAGACAAGGCTGTGGTCCTAGTGTGATTAGATTGACTAGTTTTCTCTGAGTATGGTTTCAGTGTGTTTGCCTTCTGATGCCCTCTTGCAACACCTACCATCTTACTTGGGTTTCTCTTACTTTGGGCGTGGGGAATCTCTTCACGGCTGCTCCAGCAAAGCGCAGCCATTGCTCCTTACCTTGGACAAGGGGTATCTCCTCACCGCCACCCTTCCTGCCCTTCAACGTGGGACAGCTCCTCTAGGCCCTCCTGCGCCCGCGCAGCCACAGCTCCTTGGACCTGGGGTTGGTTCTCCCGGCCACGGCTCCGGCCTCTGGCATGGGGTAGCTTCTCCTGGACACCGCCCCAGACCTCGGACGCGGGGTAAGTCCTCTCGTCTCCACCCCTGACCTCGGACGCGGGGTAGCTCCTCTCGGCCCTGTGACGACTGGCGCGCTAAGCGCAGGCGGCTGCGACGACCTGTGCACTAAGCGCGGCTGAGAGGAGCCACCCCACGTCCAAGGTCAGGGGCAGAAGTCAGGAGGACCCCATGCCCGAAGGGCGGCGGCCAAGAGGAGTTACCCCACGACCCAGGTCAGGGGCAGCGGCGAGAGTACCAGTGGGCCTTAGGAAGCATCATTACAAACAAAGCTAGTGGAGGTGATGGAATTCCAGTTGAGCTATTTCAAGTACTAAAAGATGATGCTGTGAAAGTGCTGTACTCAAGATGCCAGCAAATTTGGAAAACTCAGCAGTGGCCACAGACCTACAAAAGGTCAGTTTTTATTTCAATACCAAAGAAGGGCAGCACCAAAGAATGTTCAAACTACCACACAGTTGGACTCATCTCACATGCTAGTAATGTTCAAAATTCTCCAATCCAGGCTTCAACAGTAGGTAAACTGTGTACTTCCAGATGTTCAAGATGAATTTAGAGAAGGCAATGGCACCCCACTCCAGTACTCTTGCCTGGAAAATCCCACAGACAGAGGAGCCTGGTAGGCTGCAGTCCATGGGGTCGCTAAGAGTCGGACATGACTGAGTGACTTCACTTTCACTTTTCTCTTTTCATGCACTGGAGAAGGAAATGGCAACCCACTCCAGTATTCTTGCCTGGAGAATCCCGGGGACGACGGAGCCTGGTGGGCTGCCATCTATGGGGTCGCACAGAGTCGGACACTACTGAAGCAACTTAGCATAGCATAGCATAGAAAAGGCAGAGGAATCAGAGATCAAATTGCCAAGATTCATTCAGTCATGGAGAAAGCAAGAGAATCCCAGAAAAACATCCACTTCTGCTTGAAGTGAAGTGAAAGTCGCTCAGTTGTGTCTGACTCTTTGTGACCCCATGGACTATACAGTCCATGGAATTCTTCAGGCCAGAATACTGGAGTGGGTAGCCTTTCCCTTCTCCAGGGGATCTTCCCAACACAGGAATCGAACCAGGGTCTCCTGCATTACAGGTGGATTCTTTTACCAACTGTTCTGTCAGAGAAGTAGATCACAGTAAACTGTGGAAAACTCTTCAAGAGATGGGAATACCAGACCACCTTAACTGCCTCCTGAGAAATCTGTATGCTGTCAAGAAGCAACAGTTAGAACTGGACATGGAACAACAGACAGGGAAAGTAGTACATCAAGGCTGTATATTGTCACCCTGCTTATTTAACTTCTACGCAGAGTACATCATGCAAAGTGCTGGGCTGGATGAAGCACAAGTTGGAATCAAGGTTGCAGGGAGAAATATCAGAAATATCAGAAAAATCAGAAACCTCAGATATGCAGATGACACCACCTGTATGGCAGAAAGTGAAGAGGAACTAAAAAGCCTCTTGATGAAAGTGGAAGAGGAGAGTGAAAAACCTGGCTTAAAACTCAACATTCAAAAAACTAAGATCATGGCATCCGGTCCCATTACTTCATGGCAGTAGATGGGGAAACAGTGGAAACAGAGAGCTTATTTTCTTGGGCTCCAAAATCACTGCAGATGGTGATTGCAGCCATGAAATTAAAAGACACTTGCTGCTTGGAAGAAAAGCTATGAGGAACCTAAACACCACATTAAAAAGCAGAGACATTGCTGACAAAGATCCATCTAGTCAAAGCTATGGTTTTCCAGTAGTCATGTATGGATGTGAGAGTTGGACTATACAGAATGGTGAACACTGAAGAATTGATGCTTTTGAACTGTGGTGTTGGAGAAGACTCTGGAACGTCTCTTGGACAGCAAGGAGATCAAATCAGTCAATCCTAGAGGAAATCAGTTCTGAATATTCATCAGAAGGACTGATGCTGAAGCTGAAACTCCGATATTTTGGCCACCTAATGCAAAGAACTGACTCACTGAAAAAGACTCTGATGCTGGGAAAGATTGAAGGCGGGAGGAGAAGGGGCCGACAGAGGATGAGATGGTTGGATGGCATCACTGACTGCATGGACATGAGTTTGAGCAAGCTCAGGAATTTGGTGATGGTCAGGGAAGCCTGGCGTGCTGTAATCCATAGAGTCACAGAGTCAGACTCGACTGAGGGACTGGACTTAACACCTCTAATAGCCTATAGGAGTTCAGACCTTCCAGTGGTTCCTCATAACTCTTAATCCACATTAAGGCTAGCCATCTTCTTTAATCTTACTCAAACTCTGACCCCTTCCAGAAGCCCCTCTTTTCTCATATGTTCTGGAACTCATGATCTGTAATATTTCCCGAGAATAGCTGCAAACCAACCGTATTACGGTATTGAACTCCCAAGTCTGCAGTCATTTTATAGTTAATTGTGTTATCTTCGAAGATTTTTCAACAGAGTAACATAATCCAATCTTTGCAAAGATTTTGGTGTGCAAGATTTGGTGTGCAGCTACCCGTTTTGAGGCATGAGAGGCGGGAGGACCTGACTTGGCATGAAGCACAGTGACAGTAAAGGAAGCCACTGAGGTTAAAGTGGCAAAGCTTCATGTCTAGTAAACAATGGCCTGGTATCTGAAGACTTCGGTTCCTGGGCATGGTGCTATTGGCAGTCTCGCAGTGTTGCTGGTGTCTTCCCCAAGTGTAGGGAAGGAATGACACTACCTCGCAGGGTCACAGAGGGGAGCGAGGGGATAAAACTGGCTGCGTGCTCAGCACTGTGTCTGCCAACAGGGTAAAGCGCGCCAATCCTGTTTTCTATTAAGAAAAAGCGGGGGGAGATTATACTATCCACATCCCAGAGATTGCCGTTAGTGGTGAGCCTAAGTACCAGGCCTGCTGTTCACTCCCCTTACCCCTACGGGGGAAAGACCCGAAGAAACTGGCAAGGAGGGTGTGTTACAGAGCGTCCGCTCCCAGGCCTCTCCGCAATCCACCCCCAGCCCCAAAGCTCCTCCAGCCGAGAGCTGTTGCCGGGGCCCGGGCGCCGCCCAACTCCAGCGCAGGCCAATGGTAGCGCGGCCTGGGCACCGCCCAGCCTCAGTGAAGGCCTATAGCGGCGCGGCACGGGCACCGCCCTGATTCTCCTCCGGCCAATAGCGGCATGGCCCGGTGCCGGGGACTGCCTCCAGCCGGGCGGGTAGGTGGAGAGGCGGTCACCGGCTCCGCCTCACTCCCCTCTGACCCGGTGTCTCGTCTCTCTCTCTTCCTGTTCCAAACCACGTGGACGCGCCGGGGGCTGCGGGAGGGAACCCAGGCCGCCCCTGCCGCTGTCGCCGCTACTGCCATACCGCAACCCCCTCGCCCATCCGAAGTCGCCTCGTCCCTGCTGCCCGCGGCTTTGCGGAGGGCGTGCACATGGCGAGCCAGGCGCACTCCCTCAGCTACTCAGGCTGCAACTTCTTGCGCCAGCGTCTGGTCCTGTCCACTCTGAGCGGGCGCCCAGTCAAAATCCGAAAGATTCGGGCCAGAGATGACAACCCCGGCCTCCGAGGTAATTCCGGGGCGCGCAGCTCGCAGGGTGGGCGCAGGGCCCGAGGGGAGACCGCGCTCTTGCCCTGGGGTCCGGGAGGCAGGGAGCCTCCGGGTTCCGTGGGCGCGTAGGGGGCTCGCAGCGCGTCGCCCCCACACCAGAACGCGCTTGAGGTTGTGGGGAGGCGGGGTCGCGCCCCGAGGACTGAGCTCTGGTGCGCGCGGCGCTCCGCGTCTCCCAGGCGCTGGTAGTAAACAGCTACACGTTTTCCAGCACTATGTTTTGCAACATATCCCAGGCATCGCCCCCTCGTTTGTCTTGAGTCTCTCTTGCTCTCGCTATTAACCTCTCAAAAGAGAGAAACAGTTTGTTGGACCGACATGTGGTGAATGGGCAGATGAAGAGACGGAGAGAGATGTGGAGAGAGCGAAGTACCACTGGTTGGTATTGTCCCCTGTCCCAAAACAGGTCTCAGAAGCAGATGTCCCCTTGGTCGCCACCGGCTGTCCGTGTCGCCATGATTTCTCGGCCGCCCTCACACATCTCCTTGCGTGTGGATTAAAGAATTTTTTAAAATTCTTTGTTTATTTTCAGCCGTGACTGTGATTGGTTTGTGCAGGACAGAAGCTTTGAGATAAATTTTTAACAGTCATGGGCCTAATTGCCTTGACTTTAGTAAAGGGTTGGTGACAAGTGCTAAACTATAGGCTTCAGAGCTCTCTTTTTGCCCTACAGGGTGAATAGGTGAAAAATAAGGCCCCATTTAAACCCATGTCAGGTTAACAGTGTCCGAATTTCAACTGGTCCCCTGGCATAAGACTCATATATTTAAAAGCTTCTGTCTGGTTATTCCGATTTGGAAAAATCACTTCAAGAAAAAAAGAAAACCTCTCTGCATGTTGAAGGAGAAGAGGGTTTGTGGTTGGTCCTGGGAGCTTTCTGGGCCCTGTTGGTGTGTTTGATTTTGCACAGGTTCCTATACTCGGTGACCAGCCCATTTCATCATCTGTCTGAATGCATTTTCTGGATGTTTCTGCCTCTCTTGAAGGGTGATTGGTTGCACATAAGGGGAAATGTCATGTCATTGATGGAGATAGAAGGTTCGTAAGGAAGGAACCAGATGAACCTCTGTACCACGGAGGGGAACCTGGTGACAGTGAGAAAGGCTTCTGTTGGTACGTGATTATTAGTGCCCTCACTGTCCTGAAGAAGTTGAGGGACCGCTAGCATGGTTTTTGCCAGGTGCTCTTCCTCTCAACATTTCTTAACCTTAATTTGGAGTCTGACTCTTGGGTGAAGCAATTGCTTGATTGCTCTACTCTGGCATTCCCTATCAACTCTCCCACTAGCCCCCTATATTAGCCTGCTGCTGCTAAGCTGCTAAGTCACGTCAGTTGTGTCCGACTCTGTGCGACCCCATAGACGGCAGCCCACCAGGCTCCCCTGTCCCTGGGATTCTTCAGGCAAGAACACTGGAGTGGGTTGCCATTTCCTTCTCCAATGCAGGAAAGTAAAAAGTAAAAGTGAAGTCGCTCAGTCGTGTCTGACTCTTAGCGACCCCATGGACTGCAGCCTACCAGGCTCCTCTGTCCATGGGATTTTCCAGGCAAGAGTACTGGAGTGGGGTGCCATTGCCTTCTCCATATATTAGCCTAGAGAACTCATAGCTACCTGGATGTGGTGTGAAGACAGGGTTCTAGGAACACTGGGGATAGCATTTTTAAATAGAAGTACTTTGGCTTCTATTTAAAGTACTCAGTGGTAAAGAATGGTGGCTCAGTGGTAAAGAATCTGCCTGCCAATTCAGGAGACGTGGGTTCAGTCCTTGGGTGGGGAAGATTCTCTGGAGGAGAAAATGGCAACTGACTCCAGTATTCTTGCCTGGAGAATCCCACGGACAGAGGAGCCAGGCAGGCTACAGTGCATAGGGTCACAAAGAGTCAGGCAAGACTGAGTGACTGAGCACACATTCATACATTAGCCTGTAGACCTGGCATTTCTAATGGAAATTGTGCCCATGAGATATAATTTAGTGATGTTTCCCTTTCTCCCTCCTGCACTGTTTGTGAGTATCTTTTCACTGCCACACACATGAATGGAGCTTGGGCACTTGGCATTTTCCTGAAAAGATACCAGACTCTGGTACCTGGGGACGGTAGTACTGGTTAGCAGAAGTGCTGGTATTATATGAGGAGCACTCTGTATAGCCTTATTTGCCTTACCTTATTAATATACTAGGGGGTAAAAAGAGACCCTTAATTTAGACCTTCTTGGCTAGATTCAAGGCCTCAGAAATTCTGTAGACATATACTTAATTTCTAAGAAGAGAACTAAGATATATGTATATACATGCATTCATAGAGATATATATATATATGTCATACATACATATGTAAGTGTATATACATACACACATATAAATACATGTTGCCCCGACACATGATGTGATCATAGTCATATGAGTCTGTAGTAGCTTCAATGGAGGTGTAGCCAACGAATGTCTTATCTGTCATCTGTCCCTTTCTGACTCTTCCTGACTTAGATTCTGAGAGTTAGAAAAAACTCATCATCTCCAATAAAATTTTGCAGCTCAAGTGCAAGAATTATATCTCCTGAAGGTGCTTACTTAAATATCTCCTCTGGTGTGAGCTTTGGCGAGTGGAGGTGGCGTCTCTGGAATAGTCATTCATAAAAGGTTCATTGAGCCCCAGGTCGAGCATAGCTTTTTGGAGGTGTAAACATGAGAAGCTCATTGCTCCATTCTCAAGGAGCTTTCTGAAGAAGAGCTGAGAGAGTGAGTATCCTGAGTAACTTGAGGTAGGAAGTTGTAATGGGGCTCCTCAGAGTTAGAGCAACGGCGTGCCTAGAGGTTATGATGAAGACTCTCTGGATCTTCTGATCTGACCGGATAGGACTGAGATGGTGGCTTTGGGAATTGTTGCTGAAAGAAACAGCTTTTAAGTCAAAAAGTTCTTCATTTTCTTTATTTTGTGGAGGTGTGTACCCTCTAAGGTGGCACAGTGGTAAAGAATCTGCCTGCCAATGTAAGAGACAGAAGAGATGTGGGTTCTCTCCTTGGGTTGGGATGATCCCCTGGAATAGGAAATGACAACCCACTCTAGTGGGAAATTACATGAACAGAGAAGCGTGGCAGACTACAACACATGGGGTTGCAAAGAGTCGGACATGACTGAGCACACAAAGATGATGAATAAACTGTTCATTTGTCATGGTCATGGTAGGTTGGGAGTTGAGAGCTTGGGCTCAGTTAGATCTCTGTTTGAAATAGGGTTCTGCTTTTGCTATTAGCTATTGGAGCTCCTGAGCCTCAGTTTTTTTCATCTGTAAAGTGAGGCCATTACTACAACTTCAGAGGGTCATGTGAGAATTAAATGAAATAGTGCTTGAAAGTGCACTCAGCAGAGCCTGGTGTGTAAGAAGAGTAAATATTAGCTGGTTTTATTTTTTGTAACTTCTGTTCACTGGTATAGTTCCCTTGTCTGGCATTCAAAATCTGTTCCTGCTTCTATATGGAAAATTTTCAAGTATTTAATTGTACCTTCTCTGTTTTCTTTTCAGTCTAAAGGTTTCCTTTTAGGTGATGGCTTCCAAATATTTGTGTGTTATATGTATAATGTAGTGGTTCTTAGGCAGGAGCAGTTTTGCTCCCCGGGGATATTTGGCAGTGTTTGGAGACATTTTTGGTTGTCACAACTGAGAGTCTGCTCCTGGCACCTAGTGGGTGGAGCCCGGGGATGCCCCTAAACATCCCTACAGTGCACTGGACAGCTCCCCACACAAAGAACTATTCTGTGCAAAATACCAGTGCTGCTGTTGGAAAACCCTGCTGTACCAGACTTAACTGGGCGTCCCAGGTGGCTCCGTGGTAAACAGTCCACCTGCCAATGCAGGAGATGTGAGTTCAATCCCTGGGTAAGGAAGATCTGGAGAAGGGAATGGCAGCCCACTCTAGTGTTCTTGCCTGGGCAATTCCATGGACAGAGAAGCTTGGCAGCCTACAGTTCGTGGGGTCCCAGAAGAATCAGACACACTTAGTGACTAAACAACAGCAACAACTGAATATAATTGCTAAGCTTTTTCTTTTCTTCGTATCCGTAATGACTGGGAATAGCAGCATGAGGTACCAAGAAAACTGCAAACAGATTCAGAAGGGGATGAGACACAGCTGAAATTGTGATTTCAGCTGGATTTGTTCATCTCTTAAATAGAATATTTTTGTCTCCTCTGAACGAGGAATTGTAAATGATGAGAAGAATTTGAATCCCAAAGAAAGAAGATCCTGGAATAGTTTTTATTAATTATGCAGCTACAATGTATAATATTTACTTCACTTTTGAGGAACATGAACAATTATATTGCCTCGTTAGATTCTTTCCATCAGTGAGGAGGAAATAAATATTCTTCTGTTGTTGTTTTACTAAAGGTAAAAAGGCAAAACATGGTTAAGTAAGATAGCTGGTGAAGTTAAATATCTAGTCAGTAACAGAGCCAGAAGCAGACTGCAGCCAGCTCCAGTCGGCAAGGCCTATTCTCCCAACCGACTGCTTGGTGGACTTGAGTGTTCCTCAGATTATAAAGCAGCTGTCCAAAGTGCTTCGGTTTCTGGATTTCACGAGGGCTGTATGCTGTAGGGTTCAGTTGAATTAACATTTTCTGGGTAAAGGTGAGGTCCATATGGAAAGAATTCACAAGAATGATGATTTTTTAAAAGTGGGAATACAGAAATGATGGACTTGGGTAAGAGTCCTGATTTAGCACTTAGGACATGGGATTGCTGCTACCCATGTCCCTGAGTAGGTCACATGTTTGCTGTGAAACTGGAGAGAGGAGTTATTTGGTCCTCGGGGAGTGCTGCACGTGGCTTAACCAGATGAGTTTCTGAAAAAGGAGGGGTAAGTGAAATTTTAATAAAAAGAATCCTTTAAAATGTGCTGAGGAAACATGCCACATGGAGGTCCTTAAAGGTAAAATGTCTTTTGGCAAACTGATACATTGTTTTGGGGATAAATCTGGGTGTTCATGAATTGGATTTTGTAAAAGGATTGTAAGGGCAAATTATTTTTCTTCTCTGCTCTCAATACTTCTGACACCAGATGTGTGGGGTTTCCTTTCCATACCAGGTAGTTGTCCAGTTCCCAGTGGACATTCACTGCTGCTGCTGCTAAGTTGCTTCAGTTGTGCCCGACTCTGTGTGACCCCATAGATGGCAGCCCACCAGGCTCCCCTGGCCCTGGGATTTTCCAGGCAAGAGTATTGGAGTGAGTTGCCATTGCCTTCTCCGGGACATTCACTGGGTGTGCTACAAATTTAACTCAATTGTGAACTACCTCGGTAGTGATAGCATCAAATCCCACAGGTTAAGGACTTAATCTCAAATCTCAGTCACAAGCCCAGACCATTTATACTTCGTAGCAACCAGTTATAATTCGGGGGTTCCCAAACTCCCTCCTGAGGTCTAATAATTTGCTAAAATTATGTCTCATGAAGCTCAGGGAAATATTTATTTGCATTTACCAGTTTATAATAAAGGATATAAAAGATAAAGATGAGTAGTCAGATGAAGAGATACATAGGGTAGGTCCAGAAGAGTCCTGAAGTAGGGGCTTCCATCCCTGTGGAACGGTGGGGGTTTGTTATTCTCCCAGAATGTGGATTTTTTTTTTGTTTTGTTTTAAACTAACATGAAGTTCTCTCCTTGTTCAAGAATTTTTACTAGGGCTTAATCTCCAGGCCTACCTCCATACCACACCACCCCCTGTAGAAGTTGGTAGGATTGAAAGTTCTAACCATCTAATCTTTTGGTTTTTTTAGTGACCAGCCCCATCCTGAGGCTGTCTTGGGGCTCTACCCTAAGTCACCTCAGCAGCATAAACTCAGGTGTGCTCAAAAGGGACTCTATGAATAGCTTTTAAAGTAGACCCCTGTCACTCTGGAACGTCCAAGGTTTTTTTTTTTTTATAGGAGGTCTGTGCTGGGAACAAAGACTAACTATATTTCTTATTATACCACAGGATGTACCTATACTTTATTTCAGTATGGTCTGGGACTCAAAGTTGTTGCTAATTAACTGGAATTGGGGGAGGCCTGGCCACTGTACTAATGATAAGCATAGAGTTTGTATTCCTACCAGTATTGAAGGAATGATTTAATTTCTTTACATTCTTGCCAGCATTTGGTGTCACTATTTTTAACTGTAGCCATTCTGATTAATGTGTAGTGCTGTCTTGCAGTTTAATTTGCACATTCCTAATGACTAATGACCCTGATGCTGGGAGGGGTTGGGGGCAGGAGGAGAAGGGGACAACAGAGGATGAGATGGCTGGATGGCATCACCGACTCGATGCACTCGATGCACCGACTCGATGCACATGAGTTTGGGTGAACTCGGGGAGTTGGTGATGGACAGGGAGGCCTGGTGTGCTTCGATTCATGGGGTCGAAAAGAGTTGGACTCGACTGAGCAACTGAACTGAACTGAACTGAACTGAATGGCTAATGATATTGAACAACATTTCATGTCTTTTGCCATTTTCTAGTAGGATTTTTCTGTTAAGTTTGAGAGTTCTTTACATATTCTAGTCCTTTGTCAAATATGTGGTTTCCTAGTTCCTAGTATTTTATCTCACTCTACAGCTTGCCTTTTTATACTGTAACATGGTCTTTTGGAGAGGGAAAGTTTTAATGAAATAGAATTTATCAAATTTTTCTTTTACTGTGTGTACCTTTGGTGAAAAGTTTAAGAACTGTTTGCCTAGCCCTAGACCTGAAGATTTTCTTTTTTTTTTTTCCTGTAAATTTTATAGTTTTACATTTTATATTTAAGTTAATTTTTGTATGAAGTTTAAAACTTAGGTCAGTGTTCATTTTTTTGCTTATGAATGTCCAACTGCTCTAGCACCATTTGTACAAGTGGCTATCTTCCATTTAATCCCTTTTTAACAAATCACTTTGTTAAAAAAATATTGGGCATATTTGTGTGGGTCTCTTTCTGGGTTCTCTGTTCTGTTTCACTGACCTTTATGTCTGTCCCTTTGTCAGTACCACACTCTCATGATTTTTGTTGTTCAGTCTCTCAGTCATGTCTGACTCCTTGTGACCCCATGGACGGCAGCACACCAGGCTCCCCTGTCCTTCACTATCTCCTGAAGTTTGCTCAGATTCATGTTCATTGAGTCAATGATGCTGTCCAACCATCTCATCCTCTGTTGCTTCCTTCTCCTTCTGCCCTCAGTCTTTCCCAGCATCAGGGTCTTTTGCAAAGAGTTGGCTCTTCGCATCAGGTGGCCAAAGTAGTGGACCTTCAGTTTCAGCATCAGTCCTTCCAGTGAATATTCAGGGTTGATTTCCTTTAGAATTGACTGGTTTGATTTCCTTGAAGTCCAAGGGACTCTCAAGAGTCTTCGCCAGCACCATAATTTGAAAGCATCCATTCTTCTGAGCTCAGTCTTCTTTATGGTCAAACTCTCACATCCATACATGACTACTGGAAAAACCATAGCTTTGACTCTACAGACCTCTGTCAGCAAGGTAATGTCTCTGCTTTTTAATACGCTGTCTAGGTTTGACATAGCTTTTCTTCCAGGGAACAAGTGTCTTTTATTTTCATGGCTGCAGTCACCATCCACAATGATTTTGGATCCCAAGAAAATAAAATCTGTCACCATTTCCACTTTCCCTCTGGTCTGTTTGCCATGGAGTGATGGGACTGGATGCCATGATCTTTGTTTTTTGAATGTTGAGTATTAAGTGAGCTTTTTTGCACTCCTCTTTCACGTTTGTCAAGAGGCTCTTTAGTTCCTCTTTGCTTTTGGCCATTAGGGTGCTGTCATCTTCCTATCTGAGGTTATAGGTATTTCTCCTGAAAATCTTGATTCTAGCTTGTGATTCATCCAGCTCCGCATTTCACATGATGTACTCTGTATTTAAGTTAAATAAGCAGGGTGACAATGTACAGCCTTGATGTATTCCTTTCCCTATTTGGAACCAGTCTGTTGTTCCATGTCCAGTTCTAACTGTTGCTTCTTAACCTGCCTACAGAATTCTCAGGAGGCGGATCTGGTATTTCCATCTTTTAAGAGTTTTCCACAGTTTGTTGTGATCCACACAGTCAAAGCCTTTGGTGTAGTTAATAAAGCAAAAGTAGATGTTTTTCTGGCATTGTTATGTATATAATATTTGGGTGGGTTGGTCCGTTCAACTTTAGTCTTAATTTTCATGAGTATTTTAGTTATTCTAGTTCTTTGCCTTTTCATATAAAGTTTAGAATAATTTTGTCTTTATAAAAAATCATATTAGGATTTTGACAAGAACTGTGTTAAACCTATATGATAGTTTAGGGAGAGTTATCATCTTTACTGTATTGAGTCTCCTAATCTATAAACATAATGTATCTTTGCATTTATTTAGATGTTTGTTTTCTTTCATCAACATCTGTAGTTTTTAGCATTTAAGTCCTGTACATGATTTGTTGATTTACACCTAAATGTCTCACTTTTTTGAGCAGTTGTAAATGATACCTGATTTAAAATTTTGGCCTCTATGTGTTCATTAATAGTATATAAAAAATACAGTTTTTTTTTTCATGTTTGTCTTGTGTCCTGCAACCTTGGGCTTTCCTTGTGGCTAAGCTGGTAAAGAATCTGCCTGCAATGCAGGAGGCCTGGGTTTGATCCCTGGGTTGAGAAGATCCCCTGGAGAAAGGGAAGGCTACCCACTCCAGTATTCTGGCCTGGAGAATTCCATCGACTGTATAGTTCATGGGGTTGCAAAGTGCCAGACACTACTGAGTGACTCAATTCCTAGCCCTGCAACCTTGCTAAATTCATTTATAAGTTCTAAATGTGTAGTGGTTTTTCTTTTTTTGGTAGATTCTTTGGGATTTTTTTTTTTTCTTAGTTTTCTTTTTTTTTTAATTATTTTATTTTATTTTTTAACGTTACAGTATTGTATTGGTTTTGCCGTATATCAACATGAATCCGCCACAGGTATACACATGTGGACAGTCATGTCATCTATAACTTGGAACAGTTTGATTTCTTCTTTTCTGAAATTTATACCTTTTATTACCGCCTTATTGCACTGAGTAGGACTTCTAACACTATGTTAAATAAGAGTAATGAGACCAAACTTCGTTACTTTGTTCCCTGTCTTAGGAAACAAGTGTTTTGCCACAAAGTATAATGTTAGCTGTATATTTTTTTTAGATTTTTTTTTTTAATCAAGTTGAGAAAGTTCGCTTCTGTTTTCTAAGATTTGTACATATTTATGAATGAGTGTTGTATTTTATCAAATGCACTTTTTGTACCACTTATGTGATCTTGTGATTTCTCTTGTTTAGTCTGTTAATATGGTTTATTTCATTGAATGATTTTCAAATATTGAAGCATCCTTGCATTATGGAAATAAACCCTACTGGTCATGATGTGTAATTCTTTTTTATATTACTGGATTTTATTTTCTAACATTTTGTTACAGATTTTTTCATATATATTCATAAATGATACTCATTTGTGGACTTCCCTGGTGGCTCAGATGGTAAAGAATCTCCCTGAAATTCAGGAGACCCAAGTTCGATCCCTGGGTCAGGAAGGTCCCCTGGAGAAGGAAATGGCAACCCACTCCAGTATTCTTGTCTTGAGAATTCCATGGACAGAGGACCTGGTGGGCTACAGTCCATGTAGTTTCCTATTTTTGTACTCTTAGTCTGATTTTGATAATTTAAATAAGAATATACTAGTTTAACGGAGAAGGCAGTGGCACCCCACTTCAGTACTCTTGTCTGGAAAATCCCATGGACGGAGGAGCCTGGAAGGCTGCAGTCCATGGGGTCGCTGAGGGTTGGACACGACTGAGCGACTTCAGTTTCACTTTTCACTTTCATGCATTGGAGAAGGAAATGGCAACCCACTCCAGTGTTCTTACCTGGAGAATCCCAGGGACAGGAGAGCCTGGTGGGCTGCCGTCTATGGGGTCTGTC
>NW_011495030.1:8308956-8311270 GCF_000754665.1 Bison bison bison
TTTCACTTTTCACTTTCATGCATTGGAGAAGGAAATGGCAACCCACTCCAGTGTTCTTGCCTGGAGAATCCCAGGGACAGGGGAGCCTGGTGGGCTGCCGTCTATGGGGTCGCACAGAGTTGGACACGACTGAAGTGACTTAGCAGCAGCATACTAGTTTAAAATAAATTGGAAACTGTTTCTTTGTTTTCTAGAAGAGATTGTGTAGAATTGATTTTAGTTCTTTAAACATTTGGTATAATTCTCCAGTGAAACCATAAAGGCCTAGAGATTTCTTTTGGGGGAGTTTTAAAGAATATATTTTCAATTTCCTGAATGGTTATAGGGTCATTTAAATTACCCATTTTGTATGATGAGTTGTGGTAGTTTGTGTTTTTTGGAGAAATGGTCCATTTCATCTAAATTGTTTCATATATGTAGAGTTCATAGTTCTTTCTTATTGTGCTTTTGATGCCTGGAGGTTCTGCATTGATATTCCCTGTTTCCTGATAAACTATTGATTTGTGTCATTTTTTTTTCTGTGTTGCTAGAAATTTGGGATTATTTTCTTAAAGAACCAGCTATTTCACTAATTTTTTCCCCCCATTTTTCTTGTTTTCAATTTCATCTGTCTCTGCTATTTTTATTATTTTCTTCATTTGCTTTGGATTTATTTTGTTCTTTTTCTAAATTGAGGTGAGACAGATTATTGGAAACCTTTTCTCTTTTGTAATATAGGCATTTAGTACAATAAACTTCCTCTCAACACAGCTTTAGCTGAGTCCCATGAATTTTCAGTGTGTCATATTTTAATTTTCATTTAGTTGAATATGTTTTTTCTTGCCTTTAAAACTTCCTCTTTGATCCATGGATTATTTACAAGTGTGTTGTTTAACTTCCAAGTGTTGAATATTTTCCCGTTATCATTTTGTTATTGATATAAGTTAGATTCCGTTATGTTTAGGGAACGTGCTCTGTAAATTTCAATTACTTTAAATTTCTTGAGTTTTCTTAAAGCCCCAAGATACCGTTATCTTGGTGTGTGTTCATTGTGCACTTAGAAAGAATGTATATTCTGTTCTGTGAGTTGGGTGATATGTAGATGTTGATTAGAATTGCTTGGTGGAATTGCTGAGTTCTTGATTCTGTCAGAACAGTTTTAGCTTCATATATTTTGCAGCTTTGTTGTTTGGTGCATGTAGGTTTGCTCTGTCTTCTTGGTGGATTGACCCTTTGAGTATTATGCAGTGTTGTCCTACTCTGCTTTGAGTAATTTTCTAAGGTGGAGGAAATATTTCAGTGCATTAGGCTTAGAGAGGGGTCGGTTCAGTTCAGTTCAGTTGCTCAGTTGTGTCAGAGAAGGGTCACTTCCTCTCTGTTTGAAGAAAAAGACTAAAACTGAGGAGGTTGGATACAAATAGAATACTTGAAGATGCTAAAAACAGCATAAATCAGAAAAATAAGCTGTGTTTTGTTGATTTCATTTCTTCAAAGGTTTTTATATGAGCAAGATAAAATATCCAGGAAAATTTGAAGGTAGGAGGCAAAAAAAGTAATCTTCAGTGTTGGTTGTTTTAAATAGAGCACCACAGTTCAAAAGCATCAATACTTCAGTGCTCAGCTTTCTTTATAGTCCAGCTCTCACATCCATACATGACCACTGGAAAAACCATAGCTTTAACTAGATGGACCTTTGTTGGCAAAGTAATGTTTCAGCTTTTTAATAAGCTGTCTAGATTGGTCATAACTTTTCTTCCATGGAGCAAACATCTTGTAATTTCATGGCTGCAGTCACCATCTGCAGTGCTTTTGGAGCCCCCCAAAATAAAATCTGTCACTGTTTCCATTGTTGCCCCATCTATTTGCCATCAAGTGATGGGGCCAGATGCCATGATCTTCGTTTTTGAATGTTGAGGTCTAAGCCAACTTTTTCACTCTCCTCTTTCACTTTCATCAAGAGGCTCTTTAGTTCTTCTTTGCTTCCTGCCAAAAGGGTGGTGTCATCTGCATATCTGAGATTATTGATACTTCTCCCAGCAGTCTTGATTCCAGCTTGTGCTTCATCCAGCCTGCCATTTCTCATGATGTACTCTGCATTGAAGTTAAATAAGCAGGGTGACAATATACAGCCTTGCCGTACTCCTTTTCCGATTTTGAACCAGTCTGTTGTTCATGTCCAGTTCTAACTGTTGCTTCCTGACCTGCATACAGATTTCTCAGGAGGCAGGTCAGGTGGTCTTGTATTCCCATCTCTTTCAGAATTTTCCACAGTTAGTTGTGATCCACACAGTCAAAAGCTTTGGCATAGTCAATAAAGCAGAAAGAGATGTTTTTC
>NW_011495030.1:8311370-8317706 GCF_000754665.1 Bison bison bison
CCGATTTTGAACCAGTCTGTTGTTCATGTCCAGTTCTAACTGTTGCTTCCTGACCTGCATACAGATTTCTCAGGAGGCAGGTCAGGTGGTCTTGTATTCCCATCTCTTTCAGAATTTTCCACAGTTAGTTGTGATCCACACAATCAAAAGCTCCACGAGCTTTGTTCATAGTGATGCTTCTGAAGGCCCACTTGACTTCACATTCCAGGATGTCTGGCTCTAGGTGAGTGATCACACCATAGTGATTATCTGGGTCATGAAGATCTTTTTTTGTATAGTTCTTCTGTGTATTCTTGCCACCTCTTCTTAATATCTTCTGCTTCTGTTAGGTCCCTACCATTTCTGTCCTTTATTGAGCCCATCTTTGCATGAAAAGTTCCCTTGGTATCTCTAATTTTCTTGAAGAGATCTCTAGTCTTTCCTGTTCTATTGTTTTCCTCTATTTCTTTGTACTGATCACTTAGGAATGTTTTCTTATCTCTCCTTGCTATTCTTTAGAACTCTGCATTCAGATAGATATATCTTTCCTTTCCTCCTTTTGCTTTTTGCTTCCCTTCTTTTCTCAGCTATGTGGAAGGCCTCCTCAGACAACCATTTTGCCTTTTTGCATTTCTTCTTCTTGGGGATGGTTTTGATCACCGCCTCCTGTACAATGTCATGAACCTCAAGTTAATTCATTAAAAAAATACAAAACAAATCAATAGACTCATTCATTTGTAAAAGGAAAGAAAGTATGAATTAATAAAATAAAAAATGTAATTAATGTAAAAGATCAAGAACATTTGTGGTAGACTATTCTCTATTATTTATTGATACATTTGGAATTGACATAGTTATGTAAAAAGATAACAAATCAAAATAGATAAAATGAAATTTTTAAAGACACCCAAAGATAAAACCAAAACAAAAGGAATGCAAAAATTCACCAAGTAATATATAGAAAAGAGCACTGAAGTTGCTAGAAAATTTCCCCCAATATTCAATGAAAAATAATTCTTATTATTTTACACATTCCAAAGAACAAAAAAGAATGTATAGAGATGACTTCTGGAGAAGGCAATGGCACCCCACTCCAGTACTTTTGCCTGGAAAATCCCATGGATGGAGGAGCCTGGTGGGCTACAGTCCATGGGGTCCCTAAGAGTCGGACACGACTGAGCGACTTCACTTTCACTTTTCACTTTCATGCATTGGAGAAGGAAATGGCAACCCACTCCAGTGTTCTTACCTGGAGAATCCCAGGGGCGGGAGAGCCTGGTGGGCTGCCGTCTATGGGGTCGCACAGAGTCAGACACGACTGAAGTGACTCAGCAGCAGCAGAGATGACTTCAGTTGTAGGGTACTTAAGAGCACCACACACAAAAAAATTAAATTACAAAATAACCTCATTTAATGAGGCCAAATGAAAAGCCCTAAATAAATCTTTAAAAAATAGATCATAACAAATTTTTAAACTATCCAGTATGATTAGGAAGGGTACATCTCAAGAATTGGCTACAGATAAAACACATGGAAAAGTATAACATAATTAAATGTAAGGTTAAACACAAAAATGAGGGGAAAAAAATCACATAACCAACTTAACTGCTACTGAAAAGACACCTGACAAAATTGAACGTCCATCTCTCAGTAAACTGTTTCAAAAACCATGAAGAATAAATTTATCAGATGTAGTGGTTTCCACATGAATATAGAAGTTCAAGGAGAACATCTTCATGAGCTTGGTGAAGGCAAAGATTTCCTTAAAAGGCCACAGAAAGATTTATAAATTGGGTTCTCACACACTAGCAAAGTAATGCTCAAAATTCTCCAAGCCAGACTTCAACAGTATGTGAACCATGAACTTCCAGATGTTCAAGCTGGTTTTAGAAAAGGCAGAGGAATCAGAAATCAAATTGCCAACATCCACTGGATCATAAAAAAAGCAAGAGTTTCAGAAAAACATCTCTTTCTGCTTTATTGACTATGCCAAAGCTTTTGACTGTGTGGATCACAACTAACTGTGGAAAATTCTGAAAGAGATGGGAATACAAGACCACCTGACCTGCCTCCTGAGAAATCTGTATGCAGGTCAGGAAGCAACAGTTAGAACTGGACATGAACAACAGACTGGTTCAAAATCGGAAAAGGAGTATGGCAAGGCTGTATATTGTCACCCTGCTTATTTAACTTCAATGCAGAGTACATCATGAGAAATGGCAGGCTGGATGAAGCACAAGCTGGAATCAAGACTGCTGGGAGAAGTATCAATAATCTCAGATATGCAGATGACACCACCCTTTTGGCAGGAAACAAAGAAGAACTAAAGAACCTCCTGATGAAAGTGAAAGAGGAGAGTGAAAAAATTGGCTTAGACCTCAACATTCAAAAACGAAGATCATGGCATCTGGCCCTATCACTTGATGGCAAAAAGATGGGGCAACAATGGAAACAGTGACAGATTTTATTTTGGGGGGCTCCAAAAGCACTGCAGATGGTGACTGCAGCCATGAAATTACAAGATGCTTGCTCCATGGAAGAAAAGTTATGACCAACCTAGACAGCTTATTAAAAAGCTGAAACATTACTTTGCCAACAAAGGTCCATCTAGTCAAAGCTGTGGTTTTTCCAGTGGTCATGTATGGTTGTGAGTTGGACTATAAAGAAAGCTGAGCACTGAAGTATTGATGCGTTTGAACTGTGGTGTTGGAGAAGACTCTTGAGAGTCCCTTGGACTGCAAGGATATCCAGCCAGTCCATGCTGAAGGAAATCAGTCCTGAATATTCAATGGAAGGACTGATGCTGAAGCTGAAACTCCAATACTTTGGCTACCTGATGCGAAGACCTGATTCATTTTAAAAGACCCTGCTGCTGGGAAAGATTGAAGGCAGGAGGAGAAGGGGATGACAGAGGATGAGATGGTTGGATGTCATCACTGACTTGATGGACACGAGTTTGAGCAAGCTCTGGGAGTTGATTATGGACAGCGAAGCCTGGTGTGCTGTAGTCCACGGGACTGCAAAGAGTCAGACATGACTGAGCCACTGAACTGAACTCACATGATTTATAATTTAGGAAAGATGGGATGTATGTAAGGTCAAATTACTTATTATTTGTCACATTCTGCATAATTATATAAAATATGTAAATGCCTTATATATATATTATTTCCAAGTGAGTGAACATCCTTTAATTTATTCTGAGACTTGGGTATATATTTGTAATTTCTACCTTTTTTGGATTAAATGTTGAAAATAGTAAGTCCTAATTTCATGTGTTAATAGTTTGCTGTCTTTTCTTTTAGTTCTGTCTCTGACAGAATTGTAATCACACTGTATATATTACTTAAAATTTGTTTTCCTCAAAATAGTGTGAACATTTTCTTTTGTAATTAAGCAGTTATTTAAAAAATGATGGCTATGTTGTATTATAAAGACCTTTCATAGGCTATTTAATGAGAGCAGTGTTTATTGGTTCTTTAAATTGTATTACAGTACCTTTATTTGTTTTTTTTTTCAATTTAATTTTTATGTATTTTTTAAAAATGTGTACACATGACATGAAATTCAAAACAAACAAAGCGGTTTACAAAGTCTGTCTGTTTCTTTCTCAATCTTCCTTCCGTGTGAAGCAACCAGTGTTGTTGGTTTGCTGTGTTTCTTTTCAGGACTCTTTTTTTCTTTCCATAAATAAGCAAATAGGTACTGTTTCCTTTCTCAGACAGAGGCCATTTGCATCTTACTTTTTTCCCAGTCAATATACTATAGAGATGATTCATATCAATGTATGAAAAATCTCACTAATTTGATACCTGCTGAGTGTTCCAGTATATAGATGTGTCATAATTTATTTGAGTCATTACAATACTTTTAAGTTGAATCTGTTTCTTGAGATTTGCTCCTTGTTTTTAAAGGGTAGATCTTTGGATTGTATTCCTTTTTTCAGTCCCCTCCTTTAAGAAATGGCTTTTTGCCTTTCTTTGGTGAGGAATGGGTCAGGCTTAGTGCCAATATTGAGTGCCACTAAGTCCTCATGTATGGATGTGAGAGTTGGACTGTGAAGAAAGCTGAGTGCCGAAGAATTGATGCTTTTGAACTGTAGTGTTGGAGAAGACTCTTGAGAGTCCCTTGGACTGCAAGGAGATCCAACCAGTACATTCTGAAGGAGATCACCCCTGGGATTTCTTTGGAGGGAATGATGCTGAAGCTGAAACTCCAGTACTTTGACCACCTCATGCGAAGAGTTGACTCATTGGAAAAAACTCTGATGTTGGGAGGGATTGGGGGCAGGAGGAGAAGGGGACGACAGAGGATGAGATGGCTGGATGGTATCACTGACTCGATGGACGTGAGTCTGAGTGAACTCCGGGAGTTGGTGATGGACAGGGAGGCCTGGTGTGCTGTGATTCATGGGGTTGCAGAGTTGGATGTGACTGAGCAACTGAACTGAACTGAACTGAAGTCTTCTAGAAGTTACCAACCCCTTTAAAGAAATGAAGAACTCCCTTCTTTGGGGGTCTAGGGAAGGGAGGTCATTATGTATGGGAGGTAGTATTTAAGGAATCCTGAAATTAAAGGTCTTAAATGGGACAATTTTGTTGAAAGTGTGAAGTACAATAACATGAAAGATTCATAAAACATAAAAGTAGTTCTCATAGGATTATAAAATGAGCATCCGTGTGATGCCATCCAGGTCAAGAAAGAGAGCATTGTGCACACCTTCACTGACCTGTTTTATTTACCTCTCCCTTCCATGCCCCTAGTGGTAGCCAGTCTCCTGACCATTGTGGCGTTCATGTTGATTCTCCTTATAGCTGTGTAACCTAATTATGTATTCTTAAACCATCTAGTAAAATTGTGCTTTTGGGGGGAACTTCCTCCCTAATGCTCAATATCTGAAATTCTGTACTCCTAGGAGCAGTCTTGAAGACGTGAGGTGGCAGGGAATCCTACACATCTTGTTTTAACGAAGTTTGAGGCTTCAGTCTGACTATTATTAGGCGAACTTGAAATCTTTTTCGTACCAGGTGATGGAGCTGTATCTTCACTGTTACTAGGATTCAGGAACTAGCTCTGCATTGGGTCTTTGAGGTACGGCTTCTAAAGCACCTGTTTACTGTGATCTGGGGATGGTTTTTGTCTGGAGGTCTTCATAAGTGCTCATTTTCTTCCTACTTGTGTTCCTCTGCTGGACATTTTAAACTGTGTTCATGCTCAAGAGCCCCTGTGGATTGCAAAAAATAAACCCTACTTTCAAAGTAATTTTTTGTTTTCTTTTCTTTACTAATTTATAAAAGCTATGGGGTTTATAATCTTGGACTTTATTCATAAATGCTTGTTTGTCTCACCCATTTAGGCAGCCTGAAAGCTTGAGCAGGTCAAGTTTTCTTTTTTTGTGCAGAATACCTCGCATTTTCTATAAACATAGGTAGACAGTGGCATGGCATTAATACATCCTGCCTACATTAAAACATACAATATTCTATATAAAAGACCATAGAAATAATATGTAGTTCAATTTTGTAGCTGACTTAACCTTTCAACTTTCGTGGTGCTACTTCTACGTAACCCAATACATATACAAGTATATATTGAACTGAGACTAAAATTTCATGAACAGCACCCTTACTATGTAACTGATAGTGTTTATTCTGTTCTAATTTCATTAAAGATAAATGTTGACTGGGGACTCATTAAGTCATCTGCAGGACCTTCAGTAAATCAATTGAAAGGTAGTATGATTTTCTAGAGGAGGAGGTTAGCTTTGAGAGATTAAACTGAGTGAGGCAAACCCAGCCCTGGTTTGGTTTTATAGAGAAGGGCAGACTTGGGTTCAAGTCTTCACTGTGCCAGTTGGGCCTTAGCCTTCTGGAACTGGAAGCACTTCCTGCTTAGTGGTTATGAGGATTAATATAATGTAAGCATTAACACACAGCTTCTGTTATTAGCCATTATGCCTTATTTCAGGACTTAAGGGAGCTTCTCTGACTTCTAGCCTAGTGCTCTTTGTACAGATTGCAGAATCTGCTGTAACAGGAGTTATGGGACAGCGTTAAGTAACAACAGGTGGATGGGAATTGCTTCGTTGATCTGCTCACCCTTTGGGATCAGTTTAGGTTACTGTTAAGGTCTGTGCTCTCAAACTCTGCTGGTTTATTAGAGGAGTAGGAACTGCCTGACGAAAAAGGCAGTAACAGCCCACTGCAGTACTCTTGCCTGGAAAATCCCATGGATGGAGGAGCCTTGGTGGGCTGCAGTCCATGGGGTCGCTAAGAGTCAGACATGACAGCGACTTCACTTTTACTTTTCACTTTCATGCATTGGAGAAGGAAATGGCAACCCACTCCAGTGTTCTTG
>NW_011495030.1:8317806-8321458 GCF_000754665.1 Bison bison bison
CAGGCAGTCACCATGCCTTCAGTATAGAAGACTTGGTCTTCCTGTTTCCGTTCATGGGAGGGATGTTGAAGCTAAAGCTCCGTGTGTGTGTGTGTATGTGAAAGAAAGAAGAAGTGAAGTCACTCAGTCACTCCATGTGACCCCATGGACTGTAGCCCAGCAGGCTCCTCCGTCTACGGGATTTTCCAGGCAAGAATGCTGTAGTGGGTTGTATGTATATAATATCAATTCAGGAGAACTGAGAACATATACTTCTGATTCTTCTCTCTGTCTTTTCATATTTCACATTTACAATCTACCCCCTCATGTTTTAGAGAATAACCCAGCTTTTGTATTTTTTTTAATTAATTTTTTTATCGAAGGATAATTGCTTTACAGAATTTTGTTTTCTGCCAAACTCAACAGCTTTGATAACAATTTATTCATAAAAGTAACTGAAGCAATTTTTTTTTGGAAGCAAATTTAAACAAGAAAAATTCATATAAAATGCTACTGTGAAGAGAAACCTATTTATTAACATTTGGTGTTTTTTTCTTCTAATCTTTTTCATGCATTAAAAAAGTGACAATAATACTGTATATTCAGGTACCTTGTAATAAAATTAAAAACTGAACCGATTAGAAAGTTCTAGATCAATAAGATGATAGAGGAAGGGAGAAAGGGCACTTTGTTGAATGAGAGAGGCAGTGACCTTTTACTGTCTCTGAGATTGAAGGGTATTCTGCAGCAAGTAAGAGTTTGACTTTAAAACTCTTTCCTGCTTTCTATTCTTTCTCTCATTTGGCACACACTCCTGAGATCAGAACAAATGGGTGTTATGCTGCTGAAATTAATATCCCATTAGATTGCTGGTAGAGTTCCTATTTTTTGGTGGAATAAAAAAACTGAGTTGTTTTTAATAGTTCTACTAAACGTACATATGGGCTTCCTAGGTGGCTCAGTGGTAAAGAATCTGCCTGCCAGTGCAGGAGATGCAAGGGACACGAGTTCGATTCCTGGGTTGGGAAGATTCCCCTGGAGAAGGAAATGACAACTCACTCTACTACTCTTGCCTGGGATATCCCACGGACAGAGGAGCCCAGTGGGCCAAGTCCATAGGGTTGCAAAAGAGTTGGACGCTACTTAGCGACTGAACAACAGCAACAGCAAAACATACGAATGCTAGTCAGTGCTTCTCAACTGCTTCAGATTCCTTAGCCAGTGTGCTCACCCAGGTCCTGTGAAGAACCCAGTGTGATGCAGGAAGTAACCTACCCTGCACTGCAGCACTTGGATGGGATCTGCTGTCTGAAAATGACCTAATTGGAGGCCAATCAGTTTTCTTTTCTCCCCACAGATTTTGAAGCCAGCTTCATAAGACTGTTGGACAAAGTAACTAATGGTTCTCGAATTGAAATAAACCAAACAGGTAAGCTCCTTTTCTTCCCATTCCTGAAAGCACTTACATGTACTACTTAAATATTCCTCTGTTACTCACTCTTTTTGATGGTATAAATATTGTATTTGAATGGAAAGACCCAGTTTCCTGTCTGTGATATGATTGTCTGAAGATAGTATGTGATATTGCTAATTTAAGGGACATATATTTGACTTAAGGAAGTGAGAAGAGTGAAAATTTCAGATAAACAGGCAAGCACCTCCTCTCTTTTAAACAATAGAAGTGTTTTATACCTAACTTTATGTACAGCTTTTCAGTGTCCATGTAGCTTATGTTGTCACAATAAAATCTTACAACAAACTCTGAGGTAGCTGTATGTGATGAATTTTAATTTTTTTTATTTTGTCTTTTAAAATAAGTTTATATAAGTATGTGCAAAAAATGTGAAAATCCCTTCACCTGTTTCCCCTTCCATTCACTCTCCCAGGGGCAGCCATGGGGACTTTGTCCTGGTCTCCTTTGTATGTATTTGCTTCCATGGGCACTTCTGTATCTCAAACCATCAACAGGATCAGGCTGTTCATACTGTTCTGCAGCCAGCTGTTTTTTATTAGCACAGATGTCTCAGGGAATTTGCTTGCCAGGCACATGCAGGTCCATCTCAATTTTTCAGTGGCATTACATTGTATTCTGTTGTATGGATACATGATAACTTATTTGACTGTTCCCTGCTGATAAACATTTAGGTTGTTTCTAGCTTTTTGTCTAGTTTTTTTTTTTTTCCTTCTTTTTTTTTGCTATTAGAAACTGTTATCTGCATTGTATAGGTGATCATGGCAAACATGCTTTGATTGTCTCCATGAGCTATGTGCCTTTGCACATGTATTCAACAGAGGAAACTGAACTTTTCTATGTGTTTTCTGTTAAGGGAGAAACATGTATTCAACAGAGGAAACTGAACTTTTCTGTATGTTGGCTCTGTTAAGGGAGAAGACAAGCTTGGCTTTATAAGTGGCCATGGGACTTGATCTGTAGCTGCATTCAGCCATACCTCACAGAGAACAGGTTTCAGGAGTAAAACATCAGATGCCCTTTGCAAGCTATGATTCCTTTAGTCTTTCTTGATTCCTTTACTTTGAAATTGCTGGGGATGTTTTCAGTGGTTTTTATTGGTGATTCAGAGGACAAGAAATTCTGTTGTTTTGGGGTCATATCTGTTGTTTTATGGTCATATCCATAAAACCCGAGACTGCGAGCCACGCAGCAGAGCAGTTCTCCTGGATTCCCTTACCCTACTGCTCTCCACCCGGGTGCCCTTTCCCAATAAAATCTCTTGCTTTGTCAGCACATGTGTCTCCTCAGACAATTCATTTCCAAGTGTTAGACAAGAGCCCAGTTTTGGGCCCTGGAAGGGGTCTGCCTTCCTGCAACAAATGGCGACTCTGGTGGGACTCTTCTTCTCTGAGACCAACATCCTGACCACTCGGGGTACTCAGGGGCCAGCTTGCCTGCCAATGGACCAGACCCAGTGGCCGCAACTGGGACCCTTTTGTCCCTGGTCTCCTCCTGACCTGGACAACTGGCCAGAGTGCCCCGACCGGTAAGGAACAAGAGACTTTATTGACCTCTCTCCCCTTCCCTCTCTCTTTCCCCTCCTTAACCCTTCCTATCCTTCCCCATTTTTCTAGTCCCCCGGTCCTGGACACAGGAATCTGGTCGAAGGGTCCTCAGCATGAGCTGAGGATTGGAGACTGATCACCTCCTCGTGGCAGAGAATTCGAATTCTGGTTCTGGTCTGGTCTGATTTCTGGTAGGGCCGAGTTCCAGTCCTCCCTTCTCTGAAGGCCCAGGGAAAAGTCCCATAATGCCTGGGTATCTGTAGGTGGCAGGAGACGTCTGTAAGGCCACCCCTTTCGCCCCCCTCTCCCGCCTCCTCCCCCTTCTTCTTTCAACCTGGCTTCCTTTCCTTCCTTTGACATCTTTGATGTTAGTACTTGGATCTGAAGTTTTGTGTCTCTATAGGAGGTTTTCTGAGAGACTGTATTCTTATATTTAAGGGCTTCCTTGGTGGCACAGAGGTTAAAGTGTCTGCCTGCAATGTGGGAGACCTGGGTTCAATCCCTGGGTCAAGAAGATCCCCTGGAGAAGCAATTGGCAACCCACTCCAGTATTTTTGCCTGGAGAATCCCATGGATGGAGGAGCTTGGTCAGACATGACTAAGTGGCTTTATTTTCACTTTCTACAGCTTAGTTGAGAAATAAGATATTTATATG
>NW_011495030.1:8321608-8329868 GCF_000754665.1 Bison bison bison
CATTTTGATGATCTGGTTAGTTTCTTATTTGGTTAATTTGCCAGCATAGACAGATTTTAGTGCAGAGTTCAGTGGTTATAGTCTTTGGGAGTTGGGGGCTTTTGGACCTAAAAGATTGTTTTGAGTCACGAATAGTATTTAGAATAACTAAAGTAGAGTTTTCTAACTTTGATTAGAATATGATTCTGATAGTGATTATTGTGATTTTGATTTTTTAATATGGTAAAACCTGTATTTCTTGTGTCAAACTCCCAAGCGCTGCTTTCCTTTTGGTGACTGAACCTAGTTCCTTCCTCTAATGTTAGATTTCTTTATTGGTAAATTGTGCCAGGAGAACTTGGCCAGGGATTATTAGTATCAAAAATATATTGTGTTCATTTCTTCATATCCCCTGAATCATCTAGCATATTTTATTTGGTTTTTCCTCTAATATGTAAACCTAGTATGAAACTTTTTGGATGATATGCATATTTGAAAGAATAAAGAAAGATAAAGTGTTTTCACTAAAGCAGTTCAATAATTTTAGACATTTCCATTTGTTACTATTAAATTAAAATAGTTACTATTAATGGAAATGAGTGCCATAAGTACTTGCCTTCTCTAGGTACCTAGTTTGGTGACTATGGTATTGGGAAATCTGATTTCCTGGGCCTAGAAGAAGCTGATTGCTGGCACGATGATTTCAGAACATCATCTGTAAACCCCGACATTGGCACAATCTGAGAGCATGCTGTTGGGAGACTAAGGTGCCTGTTAGGATATATCTCCTCTGTGCCCTGCTGTGACTCTGGCAATTCAGATGGCTTAGGGAGGGGTTTAATTTATTACTGTTTATTAAATTACACTCACAGTTTATTATTGTTACAAGGACTTGACAGTAATGAGTCAGCTTTTGGAGTGAAGTATGTGGGCTCTCAGGAATGGCATTTTGAACTCTTGGATGCCCTTGCCAGACTTTCCCCTTGGGACTGACTGTTTCATTGCCTTTGTGACACTTTTTTTTCCTTCTGCTGACTTTCTTTCCTCTGTTATAAGGAACGACCTTATATTATCAGCCCGGCCTCTTGTATGGTGGGTCCATGGAGCATGACTGCAGCGTTCTTCGCGGCATTGGGTATTATCTGGAAAGTCTGCTCTGCCTGGCTCCATTTATGAAGCACCCGCTGAGAATAGTTCTGCGAGGAGTGACCAATGACCAGGTTGACCCTTCGGTGAGTAGTGAGGCCACACCACCCTGTGATTTTTGTCTCCTGTTACACCTAACTTCTGAGAAACTAGTTCCTGATAAAACACATTTGTTTTGTTATTTACCTTGAAGTTTAGAGATTAATCACTCCAGAAGGCAGATGAGCCAAGACTCATAATCATCGGATTCAGTGACGATTGTTAATCTTCTTCAAGGTGCCTTTCATTGTTATGTCTAAGAACCTTCTGAACAGATGCTTGCAGTCTCATCATGTTTGACATGAAATATGGCTCTGTTGACTGAAGTTTGTGAGAGTGGAGTTTTCATAAGGTCATGTGACGGTTGAGGCTGAAAGGCAGCAGATCAGAATTTTAGGCAGAGAATAATATCTTCTTGGCATGCTGCAGCATAATCTTGACTTAGGCTTCAACTGTACACTTTAGGACTTTCTTCTTCTGAGAAGAGTTTGCAGATTTAGAGAAAGGGTATAAGGGCAGGGAAGGTATATATGAGCTTTGCCAGTGTGTGAGCATCAGCAAGCTTCTTATTAAGCGTGCTGTGTTTGTGGGGAGGATAGTTTAATGTACAACTAGAATATTCATTGTGGCTACCTCAGCTGTCTTAATGCCAGTCTGGGATGGGTTTTAGTGTGTGTGTGTGTGTGAGAGAGAGAGAGAGAGAGAGAGAAAGACAGACAGGTTGGGGAGAGGGAGATTGATGGATTGGAGCAGGCCTGCCTTAGACCTTTCATAGTGAGGCAACGATCCCCTCCTTTGGATGCTCTGCTGTCCAGAGAAGATATCTTCAAGCTGAGGGCCATGATGTGAAGTTCTAACTGAGGATGCTTGTCTTCACCTTGGCAGACATTAGAAGAAGACCACTGAAGGGGTAGCTTCAGAGGCAGATGTGTGTGGCTTCCCTAACCAGGGAAGACCAGTTAGGTGGTGCAGTGAGCTCCAAAGCAGAGACTGCTGGTATTCACCAGGATGCTGATGAGGTTATAAACATGATTAATGTGTTCTTGGGCAATAAAAGGTTTATTCCTGAATTCTTAAGATTCGGGTACATAAAGTCTTCCCAGGATCCAAAGTAGAGTGCAAGATCTGATATTCTTAACTATATACGAATGCTGCATAAACTGTTTAGAATTTCAAAGTAATTTCAAGTGGTTGCTTATTTCTCACATTTTCCCGGAAGATTGTAGGAAATGGGTTCTTCAGTTAAAAGTAAGAGTGGAGACCTCTACTATTTCAGATTGGGAGGGGGGGGGGTAGGTGTCTTGACTCTTGGGAAAAGTCCCTGAAGCAGACAGATGTTGGCACCATGTATCCCAGTTTTGTATTCTCTTTCTATAGTTGCCAGTGATCTTAAAAGCTGTTATTACTGACAGTACTAAAAATTTACATATTTACATATTAACAATGACAAAGATTAATTGATAGATTCCCTAGAAATAGTATTTTATTCTTTCTAGCAGTATATTAAAAGGCTTTCTTGTAGTTTTCACAAGCTACAGGACTAAAATGACCTTGGTTAGTACCTGGCTCCAGCCCAGGATAAAATAAATACACCTAATCCTGGATAAAGAGTAACTTCTTCAGCCTGTGGCTTCTTCGTTTTAAACTTTCTCTTTAATGTGTAGTTTCCCCATCAATTTATGTCCACACCTACTGTCTGCACACAGGGATGAATACGATGAGTTCTGCCTGTAGGGAATGTGGTTTCATGGGGTGAACAGCTGTGAACACAGCCAGGGAGACCACAAGGCTGGATACTCTGGGCTCTGGCAGACGCACAAGCCGAGTGCTGAGGGCTGGGGAGGGCTTTCAAGAGGAAGGGAAGCCCCAGAGTCAGTCATGGTTTTAGGAAGATAACTGTAGAGCTGAGAGAAGGGTAAATTGCCAAGGTGTCAACCAGTATGAACTTGATGCAGAGGGAAGTGGAAGGGTAGACAAATATGAAGGGCATTGTGGAGGGAGGGGCTTCATAACTCAATAACTAATTGGAGTTGGGATAGGAGGAAGGGGTCACAGGTAACTCCATGATTTCTGTCATAGTTGACTTGAAAGGATAGTGATCAGAAAGAGTTTCACAGGGAAGAGGAAAATTGTGATGGGGTGATAGTTGATGTGTCTGATTTTGGTCCTATTCTCTGGGATATTGATGGGATATCCATGGGGGATGTCCAGTTGGGAATTACTGTTTGGAGCCTCAGATCATCAGGATCTTACCTACTGACATTTCACTCTGTAGGAGAATGAGGTTGACTAGTACCCAGTTTGATCACTGTTGGCTTTTTGGCTCAGTAAGTCTGACAGGTACTTTTCTCTTGGTCTGCACAGTGTGCTGGTGGTGTTGGTGTTGGTGTGTGTATCTGAATTGGTTGTTCTTGTTTGAAACCCCAGAGTTTTTCATTGCAGTAGGTTGGCGTGGCTTCTCCACAACAGCAATCCATCAGAGCAGAGTAGCACCTGCCCTCTTGGGAAGAGGCGTGAGAGCTCCATTTGGACACAGGTCTTAACTGACCTCATCATTCATTTAACGTCCCGTTCTAGCCTCAGTGGGCCAGTAGAGTTTTGGCTTCGTGGTTCCAGGGACTGAGAATAGATGAAGAAGAGGAATAAGTGTATAAGGAGTGAGTTGGGGAAGAGGAGCTGGAGACAGTGACTATGGAAATAGAAGGATTTGGAGGAGCCAAGGAGTTGAGTTCTGAAAAGCTAGGGATGATCCAAGAGTCAGTCCTTGCAGGAGTTGAGTTGGGATTGGGTAGGGAGATGCAGCAGTGAGAAGTTCTGTTGAGCTTTAAGAGAACAGTATCATTAGGGTGCAAGATCACACACAGGTTCAGAATGAGTAAGAAATAGAACCATAGAAGGTTGGGAGATTCTTCCAGAATGCTAGATGGGATATCCCCTTAAGAGCTGAGGTTGGGAATTTTTAAGTGAGAGAAACTTGCACTCGTTTGTAGGCTGTAATGGAGAAGGAAAAAGTTAAAATGAGAAGGGTAGAAGGGCTTAATAAGGCCACCTACAGATATCCAGAGGATAGAAGCAGCAGTGATGGGATGAGCCTTGTAAAGGGGTAGGGACATTTTGGAGACAAAAAGATAGGAAATGGGGGGAAATTTTGAAAAGAAAAATTCTAGGAGGTCTCCTTTGAGTCTCAGTGATTTGATACTGGTGCCCCCAGTTGATATTTACTGGTGCCAGCAGTTGGCCAGACGGTGAGTGAAGAGTCCGTCCTCTTTCAGGGCTATCCTAGCAGGGAAAAGAAGTAGAGTGAAATCTGCTGTGTCCTGGCCGCTTGTTTAGGTGGACCTCTGTCAGTATCCGTGTTTATTTGATTCATGAGGGTTAGGTAGACGTTCTTATCACTGTTTCAGAAGGGAACAGGTTTCTTCCCTTTTTCTGTTTGTTGTGGTGTGTGCTAAGTTGCTTCAGCCATGTTTGACTCTTCTGCGACCCTATGGATTGTAGCCTGCCAGCCTCCTCTGTCCATGGGATTCTCCAGGAAAGAATACTGGAGAATATTCAATTGCCATTTCCTTCTCTGGGGTATCTTCCTGACCCATAGATTGAACCTGAGTCTCTTATGTCTCTTGCATTGGCAGACAAGTTCTTTACCACTAGGACCACCTGGGAAGCTATGGGTCTGATCATATTTCTACTTGTTGACTGATTGGACTGTAAGGGTGGTGCCTTTGCCTGAGGTTCCACTTGGGTCAGACTTTTGCCTTTCCTCTCTGACTTCAGAGTAACAGATAGGTTTCCTTGAAGCAGAACCCGCAGACCACCCCCACTTTGCTAGATCCAGTGTGTGGAGCTTGAGGAGGTTATGGAACTTTCTAGTTGGGCCCCTCTTTCTACAGCAGGCAGCCAAAGCCCTGAGGAGAGAGCATCCGGGCCTCAGAGGCTGTAAGAGGCAGAGTGGGGCTCCAGGCCACAGCTGCCTTTCCAGCCTTTGTCCCACCACAGCGAGGGGCCTGCCCTTCGTGTCAGATGGAGAGTGACCCGGGAGACAGGACCACACCTGCAGTTATATTTGGGCTCCTGACTGGCCCTCAGTCAATTTGACTTCCTCCTATTTGACTCCAGGTGTGGGTGGGATGAACCAGCAGGGGTGTTCTGTTCTCTTGCCTTTCTCTTACCTGGGAGAGCTGGAGGCCGCCTAGCTCCAGGAGTCATGCTCACGGAGCAACCGGCGTCCTTGCAGCCCCCACCTTTTCCAGAATCTGGCTTGGTCTTCTCCCCAGCTGCCCTTCGTACTAGCCTTGACTGAATTCTTCTTGGTTTCAGCAATTCCAAATGCCTATTTTAAGTTTCTGAGTTGTGTGTAGCTTTAATATTTAATTGAAATTAGCTAATCTTTAATGGATTTTCTCAGTAACTGCTTCTGCCCCACCTGATCCATGCTGAACATGTTCCTAGGATACATAGGTCATTTCTACCTCTGGTTGATTTTCTGATATATGAATATTTGGTTGGGGACTGTTCTCTGCCATAAAGCCCTGTTGGAGTATTGTTCTGTTGAATGTTAGCATGTAAGACTTGGTAGCAACTTGGAGACAGGCAGGCTGAGCTCCTTACCTTAGAGACAAGGGAATTTAGAAATTGAGATTTTCTTGTTTGAGGCCACACAGCAAACTAGAGCCTGGACTGGGACCAGGGCTTTTTCCCAGAGCCTCTGCTTATGCTGCTTGCCCTCAATGCTTCCTGTTGTAGGATCAGCCCCTGCAGGGCTGAGAAACATCTCTTGTTCCATTGGGAACAAGGAAGGGATTGTTCTTGTTTCTCTAGTTGCCGCTGAGACAGCAGTCACTGACTTCATGGATAACGTGATTTGAATATCACCTTATCCTCTGTGAGGAATCTGCAAATGAATAAGGAAGGATCGCAGCCCTCCTAGGAGTTTCGAATGAGGAGATGGTAACAGTTGTACTTGACAGTGTCTTGCCATCGACTGTGGATGTCTTCCTTTGCACTTAGGGGTTTTTGTTGTTTGCTGCAGTTTGAGGCTGTCTTTCCTCTGAGGCTCCCGGCGCCTTGTAGAATCACCACCACCTTTAACTGCCTGTGTGTGGGTGTCAGCAGGATTCTTAGGTAGAACTGTTAGGCTGAATAGTTGATTCACTTTAGCCTGGAGTGCCACCAGCTCTAAACGTGAAATAGTCATGTTGAATAAAGAATACTTAAAGAGGCCATGTCTTTGCTTAGTGTTTATACCTGTAAGAATGAGCAGAGGTCTCAGTTTGTTTTCTGCATGAGCCCAGCAGTTTCTTGGTGCTTTTTGCGTGATAGCATGTGATGCTCATGATGACTCATAAGGTAGGTGTGTACTACTATAAATGTGGAAAAGGGGCTCAGAGAAGCCAGTGGCTTATAAAATCATAGTCTTTAGTCGAGAGCAGAGCCAACCCATGCCCTCAGTTGTAAGCCAGCCTCTTTTCTCTTTACCAGACTGCTTCATCTACCTGGAGGCTAAGCCTTAACCGGCTTTGTGGATTCTTTCTTCTTTCAATCTCAAGGTTTAACTAAACTTTTTTTTTTTTTTTTCTGAAATTATTCTGCAGGTTGATGTTCTGAAGGCAACAGCACTCCCTCTACTGAAACAGTTTGGGATTGATGGTGAATCTTTTGAGTTAAAGGTACGAATGTCCAGATTGTTGGTGGCATAAATCAGTGTGAAATATTTTCTTACCAACTCACTGGAAGAGCTGTATGGCCCAGTGTGTGTGTGTGGCACGTTTGAAGTCACCATTATAAGAATTCTTGAACCTAGCATTGCAGACTTTGAGCTGAAAGGGTCCCTTTAGTAATGACAAGAGTAATTGATATATTGCACTTACTCAGTGGTAGTAGATGTTGTCAACATTCTACATACATTAACTCCTTGACTCATAACAACTCAGCCAATAAGTCATGGAGCTGGGATTCTGACCATGCTACCTCTCTGATCTGGATCATTTATTTTAATTTGTGTCCAGAGCCTACCAATCTGAATGTCCCTGAGACTTTTTAGTACTTTACTTTCAAAACCTAGTTGAAGTAATTTAAGCATCTGTTTGTTTGCTATTTAAGGGAATTATATCAATCCAAGGTGATAACACTGGATATCTTAAGCTGTTTAGCATCTCTGCTTTTTGAAGGGAAATTACTTCATTTTTATTTAATAACTCAAAACTATTGAGTTTTGATAGACCATTTAATTCCAGAAGAGGAGAAAAGGGTTCTTGGTGGTTAAGAAGTGGGTAAGCTGATAAGCTAGACCAGTCCCTCATTTTAAGGTTGAGGAAACAAGTTCTGGTGGTGAAGTGACCTGTCTGGCTTTGACTGGAACATGCAGGCTCTGTTTCTACTGCTTTTTTCTGACACACCACATAGTCCCCTTGCTCAGCATGTGTCCCTGTGGAGCTGACATTAGGTTCTGTTGATCTTGAAGAGATGGACAAGTTGGGTTTGAAAGCCTTCTGCATTCTAATGTTGGTTTTCATTCTTGGTGTACACCAGCTTGGCTGGGTGTCATCCACTCTGTTGAATCCTGACCTCTTCTTTTTCACTGTGCCTACAGGTTGTACGACGGGGGATGCCACCTGGAGGAGGAGGTGAAGTGTTTTTTTCATGTCCTGTGAGGAAGGTCCTGAAGCCTATTCAACTCATAGATCCAGGAAAGATCAAACGTATCAGAGGAATGGCGTATCCTTTGCATTAGCTTCAGATTTCTTACTTTTTTTTCTTTGCCTCAGTAAGATAAGAATGACTCATAACAGTTTACTTCTTCCCAGGGTTATTTACATTTCAGACAACAGTTCAGTCGCTCAGTTATGTGACTCTGCGACCCCATGGATTACAGCATGCCAGGCCTCCCTGTCATCAACTCCTGGAGCTTGCTCAAACTCTTGTCCCTCAAGTTGGTGATGCCATCCAACCATCTCATCCTCTGTTGTCCTCTTCTCCTCCTGCCTTCAGTCTTTCCCAGCATCAGGGTCTTTTCAAATGAGTCAGTTCTTCACATCAAGTGGCCAAAGGATTGGAGTTTCAGCTTCAGCATCAGTCCTTCCAGTGAATATCCAGGACT
>NW_011495030.1:8329968-8358832 GCF_000754665.1 Bison bison bison
TTCTCAAGAGTCTCCTCCAACACCACAGTTCAAAAGCATCAGTTCTTCAGCACTCAGCTTTCTTTATAGTCCAACTCTCACATCCACACATGACTGCTGGAAAAACCATAGCTTTGACTAGATGGACCTTTGTCGGCAAAGTAATGTCTCTGCTTTTTAATATGCTGTCTAGGTTGGTCATAGCTGTCTTTCCAAGGAGTAAGCGTCTTTTAATTTCATGGCTGCAGTCACCATCTGCAGTGATTTTGGAGCCCAAGAAAGTGAAGTCTGTCACTGTTTCCATTGTTTCCCCATCTGTTTGCCATGGAGTGGTGGGACCAGATGCCATGATCTACATTTTATTAATGTTGAGTTTTAAACCAGCTTTTTCACTCTCCACTTTCATTTTCATCAAGAGGCTTTTCAATTCCTCTTCACTTTCTTCCATAAGGGTGGTGTCATCTGCATATCTGAGGTTATTGGTATTTCTCCCTGCAACCTTGATTCCAGCTTGTGTTTCATCCAGCCTGGCATTTCACATGATGTACTCTGCATACAACTTAAATGAGCAGGGTGACAATATATAGCCTTGACATACTCCTTTCCCAATTTGGAACCAGTCTGTTGTTCCATGTCCAGTTCTAACTGTTCCTTCTTGACCTGCATACGGATTTCTTAGGAGACAGGTAAGGTGGTCTGGTATTCCCAGCTCTTTAAGAATTTTCCTCAGTTTTTTGTGATTTACACAGTCAAAGTCTTTGGCGTAATCAATAGAGAAGAAGTAGATAATTTTTCTGGAATTCTCTTGCTTTTTCTATGATCCAACGGATGTTGGCAATTTGACCTCTGGCTCCTCTGCCTTTTATAAATCCAGCTTGAACATCTGGAAGTTCTCGGTTCACGTACTCCTGAATCCTGGCTTGGAGAATTTTGAGTATTACTTCACTAGTGTGTGAGATGAGTGCAGTTGTGTGGTAGTTTGAACATTCTTTGGCATTGTCCTTCTTTGAGATTGGAAGGAAAACTGACCTTTTTCCAGTTCTGTGGCCACTGCTGAGTTTCCATATTTGCTGGCATATTGAGTGCAGCTTTAACAGTATCATCTTTTAGGATTTGGAATAGCTCAACTGGAGTACTGTCACCTACACTAGCTTTGTTTGCAGTGATGCTCCCTAGGGCCCACCTGGCTTCACATTCCAGACAACAATCTTGGAAAAATCTCAACAGTGAACTTGTAATTATTGGCTGAGATAGGGTATTTTATTATCTGCCTCATCATAACTAGACTGACTGATTGATTCATTTATTTTTTTTGGTTAACACTTAAGCAAACAGTTCCACTGTTTGTTACACTCTCTTGAGGGCTTTGATTTGGGGGCTACCAATGCACTGTAGTCCCTGCTTCAGAAGAGCTCATCGTCTGGTGAAGGAAATGAATGTACAGATACATAATTCTGCTATAATGTATAAAGTGATGTAGATGATGTTCAGTGGGTTGGAGGAACTAAGAGTAGAGTGGCATATTTGTCTGGAAGATGTGAGAGAGCTGACTAGTAATTAATAATATCTACCATTTAGTAATTGCTTATTCTGAACTATGATAATTTATATACTTAATTAATTTTTTATTTTTTAAACTATTGAGATGTGGTTGACATACAAAAAACTGTATATATTTAATGTGTACCACTTGAGGAGTTTGGAGAGAGATATATATATACCTGTGAAACCATCAGCCCAATCAGTGCCATAAGTGTTTCTATCACCTCCAAAAGTTTCTTTTCATCCTCTTTGTTATTTTAATTTTTTGTGATAAGAATACTTTTAACATAAGATTTATCCTCTTAGCAAATTTTAAGTATGCAATATAGGCATTACAGTGTATAGTAAGTGTCTAGGAGAAGGAAATGGCAACCCACTCCAGTGTTCTTGCCTGGAGAATCCCAGGAACAGGGGAGCCTGGTGGGCTGCCGTCTATGGGGTCTCACAGAGTCGGACACGACTGAAGCAACTTAACAGCAGCAGCAGCAGGACTTATTTAGATTCCTCATATACATGGGATCATGTAGTACTTGTTCTTATGTATCTGGTTTATTTCAGATAGCATAATATCCTCCGGGTTCACCCATGTTGCCACAAATGATAACATTTCCTTTTTTGAGGATGAATAACATTATGAATCCATATACCACATTTTCTTTATCCATTTGTCTGTTGGTAGACATTTAGGTTGCTTTTATACCTTGGCTATTGTAAATAATGCTGAAAAAAAAATATAGGAATCCATGTGTATTTCTTTGAGATCCTAAGTTAAGTTTCTTTAGATATATGTCCAGAAGTGGGATTGCTGGATCAGATGGTAGTTCTATTTTTAATTTCTCAAGGAATCACCATACTGTTTTCTATAGTGGCTTCACCAGTGCATGTTCCCACTAGCAGTGTACAAGGACTCCCTTTTCTCCATACCCTCACCAACACTTCTTACTTATTTATTTTTTGATAATCACTGTCCAAATGGGGTGAGGTGATATCTCAGTGTAGTTTTAATTTGTAGTTCCTTGGTGATTAGTGATTATTGAGTGCCTTTCCATGTTTTAGTTTGCCATTTGTATGTCTTTTGGGGAGAAGTGTCTATTCAAGCCCTTTGCCCATTTTTAAGTAGAGTTGTTTGTTCATTTTGCTACTAAATTGTAAGATAAGGTGTGCTGTATCTTTTGAGTGTTAATCATATATATGAATTTCAGACATTTTCTCTAATTACATAGGTTGCCTTTTCACTCTGTTGTTTATTTTGCCTCCTTTTTTTTTTCCTTTTTGGTATTCAAGAAATCATTGCTGAAGCTAAAAGTCTTCCTCACTGTTTTCTTCTCAGAGTTTTACAGTTTAAAGTCTTACATTTGTCTTTAATTCATTTTGAGTTTATTTTTGTACCTGGTGTGAAATAAGAATCCTCTTTCATTCTCTTGCATATAGGTATTGTTTTCCCAACAGTGTTTATTGAAGAGGATATCCTTTCCCCATTGTATATTCTTGGCAACCTAGTTGAAGGTCAAGTGACTAGATATGCATAGGTTTATTTCTGGGCTCTCTGTTCTGTTTTTTTTTTTTTAATGTTAGTACTATACCGTTTTGATTTTGGTAGCTTTGTAACATATTTTGGTATCAGGACCTGTGATGCCTTCAGCTTTGTTCTGCTTGCTCAGAATTCTTTGGCTATTTGGAGTCCTTTGTGGTTTCATATAAATCTTAGGTTTATTTTTTCCCTATTTTTATTAAAAATAAATGTGAGATTTTGGTAGTGATTGCCTTGAATCTGCAGATTGCTTTGGAAAGTATGGACATTTTAACAATATTAATTTTTCCAGTCTTTGAACATGGCCTGTGTTTTCCTCTAAAGTCTTTTAAAATGTCTTTTATCAGTGTTTTGTAGTTTTTAGTGTGTAGGTCTTTCACTTCCTTGGTGAAGTTTATTTCTAAGAATTTAGGTTGTTTTAAATGCTATTGTAAATAGGATTGTTTCTTTGATTTTTTTTTTGTGGGTAGTTTGTTGTTAGTGTATAGAAACTCAACTGATTTTTGTATGGTGATTTTGTATCATGCAACTATATTGAATTCATTTATTCTAACAGTTTTTTTGGGGGGATGCTGTTCTTTAGGATTTCTACATATAAGATCGTCTTCTGCAAAAAGAGATAATTTTACTTTTTCCGTTCCAATTTGAATGCATTTTCTTTTTCTTACTTAATTACTCTGGCTAGGACTTCTAGTATTATGCTGAATAGAAATGTCAAGAGTGGGCATCTTTGCTTTGTTCTGAATTTTATAGGAAAAGTTTTCAGTTTTTCACCATTAAAGATAATGTTAGCTTTGGGCTTTTCATATATGGCCTTTATTGTGTTGAGGTAAGTTGCTTCCATGCTTAATTTGTTGAGAGGTTTTTTGTTTTGTTTTTTTATCATGAAAGAGTGTTATTTATCAAATGCTTTTTCTGCAGCTATTGAGACAATGATGTGATTCTTATCCTTCATTCTGTTAATGTGAGGTATCACATTGTTTGATTTGCATATGTTGAACCATTCTTGCATCTCAGGGATAAATACCACCGTGTCATGTTGTGTGACCCTTATAATATGCTGTCGAACTCAGTTTGTTAATATTTTTGAGGTTTTTTGCATCCGTGTTTGTCAGATATATTGGCCTGCAGTTTTCTTGTATTATCTTTGGCTTTGGTGATCCTAATCTCATAAAATGAGTTTGGAAGTGTTTCCTCTTGGATTTTTTTTTAGAAGTTTAAGCATCGGTGTTAATTCTTCTTTGAACATTTGATAGAATTCACCATTAGAGTCATCTGCTGAAGCCACCTGGTTATGGGTTTTTCTTTGTTGGGAACTTTCTGATTACTGGTTTAATCTCTTTACATGTAACTGATCTGTTCAAGCTCTCTGTTCTTGATTCAGACTTGAAAGTTTTTATGTGTATAGGGGTTTATTTATTTCTTCTAAGTTGTCTAGTTTATTGACATATAGTCATTTATAATAGTCCCTCATGATGTTTTCCAATTTCTGTGGCGTAAGTTGTTAATATTTCCTTTCATTTCTGATTTTACTTATTTGAGTTTTGTCTTGTCTTAGTCAAGCTAAAGTTTGTCAGTTTTTATCTTTTCAAAAAATCAACTATTTCATTAAGTTTCTTCTATTGTTTTTCTGTTTTATTAATGTCTAATCTGCCAACTTTGAATTTGGTTTCTTTTTCTAGTGTAAAATTAGGCTGTTTGAGATCTTCCTTTGAAAGAATGTTAGCACTTATCAGGCGGTCCTAAGATGGCGAAATAATAGGACAGGGAGACCACTTTCTCCCCCACAAATTCATCAAAAGAACACTTGAACGCTGAGTAAATTCCACAGAACAACTTCTGAATGCTGGCGGAGGACATCAGGCAACCAGAAAAGCACTTATCAGTATAAAATTTCTTAGTACTCCTTTTGTTGCATTCGTAAATTTTGGTATGTTCTGTTTTCATTTTCATTTGTCTCTTGTTGGATCTTCTTTTATCGATTCAGGCACTCTGTGTCTTTTGATTGTGGAGTTTAATACATTTATATTTTATATACTTTATTCTTAACCTCAAAGTGAGTCTGAATTCACTTCTATCCTATTTTGTGGATGTAGAAACTGAGGCTTCAAACACTTAAGGAATTTGCTCCCATATAACATTGCTAGTAATGGTAGAGCTGGGATTTGAGCCCTGTCTCTGTGGCCCATGCCTTTAACCTCTGCTTTTTCCTGTAGAGAGGACAGGGCATTTGGACTGAGCTTGAAGAATAGAGGCTTGTAAAGCGGGACAAAGAAGGAGGAGTGCTGTGGACGGAAATGTGGGCCTGTGGAGGGAACAGTGCCCAGCCGTTCTGGGGAGCGGCAGGCGATGTGGTGTGGCCTGAATGCAGGTCACTCAAGGATGTCAAGTGGAAGATGGGATGAAAAGTGAGAGCAGGAGCCTGTGGAGACTGGAGGCTGTGCTGAGGAATTGACCTTCATTCAGAATCAGTAATTTTCTTTTGGAAAGAGAATTTAGAATTTGCACATTAACCAAATAACTCCAGTGGTACAGAAAGAACTTTTGGCTGTTTTTGGCTCATTGTAGAAATTTTGGTAGGTATGAGTTGGAAAACAAAACAAAACAAAAGCACCTCTTCACTGCACTCACTTAGAGGCAGAGATAGTAAGGAATTATCATGCCCTAAAGAGAGCTGGTGAGGGTTGTGTCTTGGGGACAGGTGAGGGCTGCTAGTTTATGAAGGTCTCCTAGAGGCAGGATGGATAGGATGCAGTGATCACCTGGGTCTGTGCTAGAGGAATAGGGAGTCCTTGAGTATGATTTTGATGCTTCTCACTTATACCCCTGAATAGACGTATTTGTTCAGATAGAAACTGCAAATGTTTGGGGTGGGGTGTGGCCATGTGGTTGGCAGTGAAAATAAGTTTAGTTTTACTCATGTTGGGTTTTATGATTCCAGGTAAGTACATGGATAAGTCCAGAAAGGACTTAGAAATTGGGAATGTAGAACTTCCTAGGAAATGTAGGACTCAGGGACAAGGAAAGCTAGAAATGGATGGTTGTGGCATCAGCCACTATGTAGAAGGCAACAGAAGAGGATGGGACCCTGAAAGGTCACTAAGATTTGAAAGCAGAAAGCAACGTTCTTCCAGGAAGGGAGACTAGGGAAAATCAGAGTTGAATGGGGAATAAAGAAATCAGTGATACTTCATTAAAAATAAATAAATTAAAACTACACTGAGATGCCATCTGTCACTAGTTAGATTGGTAAAGAAACTAAAGCTTGACATAATATTCTGATGAAAGGTTGGTGAGAAGGTGAGACAATGTAATTAGTATGATTAAGAATTTGACAGTATCTAGTAAAATTCCTAGACATCAAGGGAGCTGTCAAAGGCTACTAGAGTCATGTCAAATGGACACGGAAGCCAACTTGAAGTGGCTCCTACTAGCCAAAGATGGGACAATCTAACTACCAATAAAAATAACTACAGATCAATTGATTACACATTAAATAAGGTTACATCCACAAATTTATTATGATACTTAAAAAAAAAACCTGTATTGATCATCCTTGAAAATCGACCCATTCTTTTGAAAATCAGTAGTAAAAGTCAACCATTTTTTCTGCTTTTCCTATACAAACTGATAAGGGGAAGTTGATGAGGGAAAGTCTCTGTGTATCAAGGTATTGACTCTTTGTTTATGAATAAATTGCAAATAGTTTTTTTCTTAAAAAAATAAAGAGAGAAGAAAATGCAGCTTATTAGAAGCCAAGTCAGTGCCTTAAAGGGCCCAGAGGAGTAAGCATTAGGCCAAGCCGAGGGACTCACAGGAGGCTGCCACTGATAACCCTGAGGGCTCTTTCCAGTGAGTGTTGGAGTCAGAGGCCAGATAACCAGTTCTGGGCTGCAGAGTGATGGGGGGAAATGGTGGCAAGCAGAAGCTACTCTTTCAAGAACTTTGAAAGGAAAGAGAATGGAAAGAAAGATATGGTGATAACTTGAGGAAAAGAATTGAGAACATCCCCTCTCTTTAACAAAAAGATTGATGATTTGAGTATTTTTGTAGGTTAAGTAGATTTACGCATGAGAGAGGGAGACTGACAAAGCAAGGTAACAAGGCGATTAAAGCTAAAGCACAGATGCTAGAGTCAGACAGATGTGGCTCTAATTTTGGCTTTGCCATTCACTGATGTTGGGGTTTTGGCCCCAAACTTTGGTTGACACATTTATCATTGGGCCAGTTTATGACTGCTGTGTGGGGCTGTTGATGCTGTGCTGTGCTCAGTCTTGTCTGACTCTTTGTGACCCCATTAGTCCGCCAGGCTCTAATGAAGTTTAAATGGAGTAATAGATGTGTAGTATGAGAAACTGGGCTGGTATAAGTAAGTATTTGGTAAATGGTGGCTGCTCTTGTTTTTATTATTATTTAAGAGGAGATGGATTGAAAATGCAGGTGTATGGTAAGAATGGCTCTAGATGGAGCATTTTGATGATGATTGGAAAGGGGTAGGAGGCATTTTGAATTTTTACTGAGTTAGGATGGGTTCCAGGGTGAGGGGACTGGCAGGGGTGTGATAAGGGAATGTGACAAGGGTGGCGAAGATGTGGGCCACTTAGGCATTGTGAGGGGTGTGTCCAGTGGGGCACAGTAACTCAGGATAAGGAAAAGGCTGTGGCACTGCAGTAAGGGCTCAGCTGAAGTGAGGTGTTTTCATGGTGCTAGCTGTGTGGTGTGTGGCTAGTCCAGCAGCAATTGGCAGCCTAGAAGGAGGAGTGGAGGAGGCAGGAGGCCATCTTCATGCAGGACTGGGTGTGGATCGACCAGGTGAGTGAGATGTGCAGAAGTATGGAGTACAGGGCGTATTAGTGAGCGTGTCATTGGAGCGACGGCCGGTGCACTCCTTACTGAGGAATGCAGCAGAGGCTGCCAGCCTGGAGAAGGCACATGGTCATGGGGTTGGAAACCTTCACAGTTTTTTTTTTTTTTTTCTTCACAGTTTTAATGGAAATAGACGTGTGTGTTGTGTAGAAGAACTTGACATTGTGTTTAGGGAGTTGTATTTCGGGGTTTCCAATGTTAAGAGTGGTAGAATTCTAGGTGCCGACAAGATGATGGTAAGGGCAAGTGTTGGACGTGGGGGGCCGGATGGGGTTGGGTGATGGCTTTCCTGGTGGGGATTTGATATGAGTAGAAAGGATGTGTGCTTCTAGGGGTGATAGGGGCTTAAAGTCAAGTTTTGTATTTTTCAGGAGGGTTAAGGGTGGTCTTACTTGGAGGAAAGGAACTGTGGAGTGGATTGCCTTTTCAGAGGCCTTGACTGGATTGCATGGTGAGTAGTGAGGGCACGATGTAGGGTGGATGCAGAGCCACAGGACAGAGAGAGCTGTTGCTGAGATAAAAGAAGAAACTTGGGGTGCTGCCTGAAGTTCTTTTTAGGAATTATCAAGAACAGAAGAACTTGTAAGAGAGCTTCCCTGGATTAATGTCTGTTCTCTGCAGGGCTATCCTTGGGCCCAACCATAGGCCAAGACTTGTGCATGTAGGGGGGAATATGGCTGGTGGAGGAGAAATGGTACCTTTCCCAGGGAACCCCCAGGTTGATGGATGCTTACATTGACGTCTGAAGGTGATGGTCGACTCTCATATTCTCCGACTCTTAGGAGATAGAAACAGGTTATAGAGGAATGGAAATGTGATGCAAGTGTGTGCTAAGTTGCTTCAGTTCTGTCCGTCTCCTTGCAACCCTGTGGACTGTAGCCAGTCAGGCTCCTCTGTCCATAGGCTTCTCCAGGCAAGAATACTGGAGTGGGCTGCCACTTCCTCCTCACAGGGGATCTACCTGATCCAGGGATTGAACTTACATTTCCTGCATTGGCAAATAGGTTCTTTACCACAGGTGCCACCTGGGAAGCCTGGTGATGCTAGTAGGTGGATTTTCATTTTAAAAACTAGAGATACCTGTTTTGCTTGATGCACGTTAGTTACTTATGTGCATGTTTAGTCGTTTAGTCATGTCCGACTCTTTGCGACCCCATGGGTTGTAGCCAGCCAGGCTCCTCTGTCCATGGGATTCTGAAGGCAAGAATATTGGAGTGGGTTGCCATTCCCTTCTCCAGGGGATCTTCCCAACCCAGGAATTGAACCAGGGTCTACTACATTGCAGGTGGATACTTTCCTGCCTGAGCCACCAGGGAAGCCCCCCTAGTTACTAATAGCTCGACCTCATTCTCCTTAACATTGAATTTCACTGTGTACAAATTCCAAGTTAAACCCTGTTGATGGCCATTGGGATGTCTTCTGTTCTTCACTGTTGCCAAAAATGTTGTGGTTAATGGCCTTGTACACAGAGTCCTACACACTTTCAGAACTATTTCAGTTTGTTTTTTCCATTTAGAGATTTGTTTCTTCAGTGCTGTGTCATGGCAGTGAACTCTGCTTGGAGTCCACTCTCTCAGTTTGGAAATGTGATTTCCAGTGTGTGCTCTCTTTGTTTACCACAGTCCTGTGGTAACAACGTGGGTTGCATGGAGGCTGTTACACTGGGGTCTCACATGTACTCTGTACCAGGTGTACAAAAGCCTTGTGAGTTTTTTGATGCCTTTGATGAAGATGCCAGGAAACAGGGAAAGCTCTGGGATTGTACAGGGTTTTACATAACAGCTGAAGCAGCTGTTGTACCCTAGGCATCTGGGATGTAACCTCATTCCTCCCCTGCTTTTTTCTGGCGTTCTTCGAACATTCCCTGTGTAGGCTCTGAGCCAGAAGGATGCTGGTGAGGTCCCAGGCGGTTCCCCTTCCTTGAGGCTGGGGATAGGACACCTGTGCCTTCCCCCATCTAGCCCTAACTCTAGTCCTTCCTCTAAACTCCCCACGCAAGTCGACACAGCGCCCTTGCCCAGATCCCAGTCTGCAAACCAGACATTCCAGCTGCTGATCTGCAAAGCTGCCCGTTTCACAGATACCCCAAAGGAATGTGGGTTTGAATTGAGATCACTTTCTTGGCCAGCTTTGGAGCCTGGGAGAAAAGAAGCTGCTTTTGGAAAAAGCTTTAGCAGGGGTTTGTTACTTGCAAGGCTGGTTAACAGTTGGGCTGAGCTTGGAGGTTATATTCCCCATAGGAGGACTCAAGCTGGGAGAAATAGCCCCATTCTCTTGTGTGTGTCTGTGGTTTTAACTGTTCCCCCTCCCCCGCCACCCCTGTCCCTGCAGAGTGCATCTCTCTGACTGACTGGCCAGGGCCTGGGAGGGAGCTGGTGGCGTTCCTGCCAGCAGCTGTGACTGGATGGTGCGGTTGCCTTTTATTTACTGCCACCCACTCTCTTACTCCCCACTGCCTGAGAGAGAAAGAAACACTGTCTTTCAATTTTGTGATGCTGTCCCAGTAGTTCATGATTGGATGTATAAGAGTCAAGAGAAGAAGCTGGGGTGGAGGCAGGAGAGGGGCATGAGGTGGAGTTTGTTGGACGATCCGGTTTCCTTTCTCTTAATTGTAGGGAGGGTACTTAGAGAGTGAGTCTCTTGCTTTGTGTTCACACATACCCTCACTCCTTAGCCTTCTCTGACTTGTAACACCAGGGAGGGTGAAGGGTAGGAGTTCCATATGCCCTGTAGCCATGAACTTGTCTTTCATGGATATGAGTTCTTAGTATGGTACTCATAAAAGGCCCCTGGAATTGTCTGCAGAATTGTGTGTTCACGTGTGTCTTGAGACAGGGTTCATGGCTTTTACCAGATTCTCAGAGAGGTCTCTTACTCCTGAGAGGAAAGAACCTCTGCTTTGGGGTTTGAACCTTGGACTGCCAGTAGGAAAAGCAGTAGTGGACATTCACTGGGCTCCAGCTACACACAAGGCATGGCTGAGCGCCTGACATGCATTGTTTCAGTTGAGCTCCCAGACCTTGTGAAGGAGAGTATTATGATCGTTATTTTTGTAACAATGAGGATGCGGAGGCACCAGGTTTTCAAGTAGCAATAATCACACCTTGGATAAAGCTTGTTGGCTATGATACCACCACTGTGCAAAGCCAGAAGCACCAGGTATAGCACATTGGTTCCAGAATGATGCAGTTTGCCGGAGCTGGGACTTAATACAGATAGTCCGATTCTAGAACTCTTAGCCAGTGTTGGTAGGACCTCCATACCAAGCCAGAGAGCACCACAATGACTCTGGGATGCAGCCGGCTTTAAAGTTCCTTTCCTTCATTACTACAGTGCCTGAATTCTAGTACACGCTTCCATTGGCCCCGATTAGCACTTTTACCTACTGAGTTTCCACATCCCTGGAGGGATCGGGGAAGAAGATTGCCTTTGGGAAGTCGTATCTGTTTAATTTTGAATCTTGGTTCTGTGATTCAGTTGTCTTCAGTGAGACCCCTGAAGCAGAAACCCATGGCCTTACCTCAAGGTTGCTGCTAAGTCATTTCAGTCGTGTCCGACTCTGTGTGACCCCATAGATGGAAGCCCACCAGGCTCCCCCGTCCCTGGGATTCTCCAGGCAAGAGTACTGGAGTGGGTTGCCATTTCCTTCTCCGATGCATGAAAGTGAAAAGTGAAAGTGAAGTCACTCATTCATGTCCGACTCTTAGCGACCTCATGGACTGCAGCCTACCAGGCTCTGCCATCCATGGGATTTTCCAGGCAAGAGTACTGGAGTGGGGTGCCATTGCCTTCTCCTACTTCAAGGTTACGTGAGCATAAAATAAGATGACCATGTACCTGAAAGAACTTTGAAAGCCACGAGCACCATGGGATTATGTATCAGGATAGTGACATCTGTATTTTCCTGTAGAATGCAGGCACTTCAGGCCTCAGAGGGACAGCACCCTCTTGGTCCAAAGGGTATGAGACCTGGGACTGTTTATCGAAGCTGCCTGTGGTCAAAAGTACGTTCTGGACAGAAGAGGTGGTGATGTAACTGGGCTGTGTGTGTGTGTGTGTGTGTATTGAAAAATCCCTCTTTACTCTTTCCTCATTTTGGGTTTGTCCTTTGAGTCAAGTCAAATATTTATCGAGTATTTCTGAGTACAAAAGTAGTGTATGAGAGACTTGTGAGGGATACGGAGGTAGAGCCCCTTTCATTATGAAGCATGCAGTGTTATCGGAGAGCACGGACGGCCTGAGTGTATATGAAGGGAGACGTGTGGTAAGTTCAAGTGCAGACCACAGGTGGGGCGTCCTGGAGGGTTTCAGGAGAGAGGGAGAACTCCAGGTTGGAAGAATGGAAGCAGGTAGATCAGGCTGAGGGATTTGGACACTTTGGTTCATGGAGCTGGGGATGGTGGTGTTGGATTGGGGATGAACCAAACAGACTAGGGGTCTGATCGCAAGATCTGGGAGGGCCTGGAGTTACTGGGAGCTTCTCCCTTACATGTGGGAGCTGGATCTTTTGGTGAATGTCCAGGATGGGTCAGAAAGGGGAGCTTGATGCCAGTCAGATTCTTTGGTTTTTGTTTCTGCAGTCCAAATGAAAATTAAATGTGTTATTGACAGTAATTTTCGAACAGTTGGGCTGGGCTGGGGAGACCACACACCTGGTTTTCCCTGTTGGACTTTGTGCCTGGGGTTTGGATCAGAGTAATGGAAAGATCATGTGTTGTTCTTCGTTTCTTTAGCCCCTCGTTCCACATGCACAGCCAGCCCCTAACCATACATCGGACATTGGAAGTGCTTAGTACATACTTACTTTTTATTTGGTTGGTTGATTTGGGGAGAACCAGTCTGTAATAAAGTTTAATTTGAGGCAGTAGTTTCCAGTTCCTCCAGCAGCACTCTTTTAATTTGAGTTGATTTGAGTTGCCAATATCTTTCCTTTCCTTTCTGAGGCTGTCCTGTTGTAAAAGTGCTAATTATCACTAATTGGACCATTAGGTAGCAGTTGTAAGGAGCCTGTATCAGCCATAAATAGCATTGTCGGCACTTACATAATCGAAAATAGGCGTAAGTTAAAAACCTGTTTAGACCTATATAGACAGTCCCACTATGTTCTTTTACTAATGTTTTTTCTGCTTCTTTTGTCAGCATACCATGGGGTGGATTGGGTCACCCAGAGGCCCAGGTCAGTCCCAGTGGGGTGTCTGTCCTGGTCTTAGGTTTCTAAGAGAAAGACTTAATGGTAACAGCAATGGGGATGTTCAGAGAATACTTCAAAGGGAGTCTGGCGCATGCCATACAGGGGGGCAATTGCCTTTACTTGTTCCAAAATTGAGGTGAACCATTTCTAGCGGGGAGGGAATGGGTAGGCAATCTAGAGCAGGGTTGGCAGCTGCTTTTATTTTATACTTTCCAAGTGTCTATATTGTTTGGGTGTTTTTCATCCAGGACTTTTTATAACAATACAAAAATTATATAATAATAAAAATAATAATGTAAAAATTGAGTTATGATACTACAAAGTTTAGTAATTAAATACAGGTGGAGAATAGAATGAAATTAGAAACATCATTTTGTTATGGCAGTACCACAAATATTTGCTAGCTTTGTGACTGACTTTTCTCCGCTGTGGAGTCCAAGCAGAATGACACCCTTAACTCCAAGTTGCAGGTATTCGGTACGTGTATCACCTCAGATGGCAAACCGGATTGTGGATTCTGCAAGGAGCATCCTCAACAAGTTTATACCTGATATCTATATTTACACAGACCACATGAAAGGCATCAACTCTGGGAAGTAAGTGTCTGTGCATTTTGGAAGCCTAATTCTGCCGCCTCCCTAAGCATTTTTCATACTCCTGGTCTCTGATTGAAGCTTAAGCTGCCAGCTCTGAGGTTGGGCAGCCAGAGGAAGAATGATTCGCCTTTTTTTTCCTTCTGACTTACTGCCATTGTCACCACCAAGTATATTCTGAGCATCTATCACATGGAAAGCATCGCCGTGCCCAGTGCTGGGTGATGAGGGTTTGAGATACCAGCCTCAGGGAATTAAAACCCAGCTATTAATAAAAGTGCCTCCAGCTTTAAATCCCCTTTGCACTCTGTTCCCACTAAAAAGTAAAGTAAACAAAGTTCTCCCACCCTGAATAAATAACAATTTAGGGAAAAAAATCCTTTGTTGGTCTAAGTGCCAGTCGGTGTCTCTCTCCATCAAGGGGAACAACACCCTTAGAGCCAGAGAAACTTGTTATTGCAGATTTTAATTTGGTTTAGTTAGAGCCTTTGTGGAAAACCTCACGTTAGAACATAAAAAGTTAATAATGATGATTTATGTAATGAAAATATCTGTTTTAGGCTTTTGTTATATATTTAGAAACCACTAATTTTTTATTATGAAAATGTTAAGCATACAGAGAAGTTGGAAGGATAATACAGTGTACACTTGTATATTTTTCTTACTTGTAAGTAGAGATTATTTTGCCAAATTTGCTTTCCTTGTATGTGAGTTTTCTCTGTTTTTGCTGAGCCATTTTAGTGTGAATGACAGTATCTTTACACTCTGGACCTGAACTTTTCAGGTTGTGTCTTACAAAAGTAAGAACATTAGACACTGACAATTGTGAGATAAGAAATCAGTTTTTTTCCTAAGTTGTACCACAGCTCATCCTTTCATAGTCCTTTCTCTGAGCTTTCTTTAACCTCAGCAAAAGAAGGAAAGAGAGGGGAAAGAAGGGGGCGAGTGTGTTATGGGATCTCTGACCTTCATGAGGCCTAAGGAAAAGATAAAGGAGGTTTCACAAATGCAGTGGTGGCTCTTTGTCCAGAGCAACAGAGGAGGTGGTGTCAGAGCTTAGAGTTGGGACAGGATTTGTGTGCAAAGCTGGCCTTTTCCCTGGGAATTGGAAAGGTCAGTGATGGTCCCAAACTTTTGGTGTATTGCTCAAATACCACTGGTGGTGTCCTCATTCCTAACATGTGAGTGATAATGCCTACATCCCTAGGTTACTGTTACTGTAAAGATGAAAAGATCCCATATGTAAGCCCCTAATGCAATGCCGGGCACATAGTAGGTGCTGCAGAAATGGTAGCTGCTAATGCCGTTCTTGCCTTTTTCCTCCCTTCTTGGCTGCAGGTCTGGGATTATGTGTCAGCTGTTTTTGGGGAGAGGGAATTACAAGGGATGGCGGAGGATAGGTGGTGCCAGCAGCTGTCTGAGTGGCCTGATCTCTGTCGTGCCTTGTCATCTGGCTTCTCGCTCTACAAAGAAGCAGAGCAGACCAAAAGGCTGTGCTCCCAGCTAGAATGTGGCTTTTCATAATGCCATCATTGACCAGCCGACCCTAGTGCTGCTTAAGGCCCATATTTGCGAATAATGAGTAGGAAGCTCACATGTGTATGGAGATGTAGGCATAATGTAGCCTTGTTTTACAGGTAAAATTTACCTATAAAACCAATGCACGATGTTAAATTTGCATTCTGCTTTCTAAATAACAAGTTACGGTTGACAAACAGTGATCTTCCTTCTCCCTTATGAAATTACAGTCACGAGTAGCTATTTTCCTTTTCTAATTCAGTGACGTGTCCTCGTAAGTTAAGCTTGCTGAACTCTGGGAGTGAGTCCTGTGTGGCCACGCCCTGGGACTTTGGGAGCCAGCAGTTCTTGGGGACCTGTGTCAGTTGTTTATCCAGTGCACATTTGTCCAGCATGGTCCCATTTTGATTCCCAAAGTCATGACTTTTTTGAAAAATCTAACCATTTATCAATGAGAAAGCTTTGGAGCCCGTTATCTATAAACTGTACTAATGCCATCTTCAGTGAGGTCACTTGGTGATCAGCTGCTTTGTCAGCATAACTTGAAATAGGCCTGATAATATACATAGCCCAAATTGGGGGGTGGGGGATGTCGGCATAACGTGCATAGAGCATAATATGTTATCGTGTTTTTTCTGTAAAACAAATACGATACCAACAGTCTTGATTAAATGTGAAGTTCATTGTAATAAGTACACAATACCTCAAAAATTTCACATGGATGGAAAAGTTTGGAAGTGCTTAGGAACTGCAAGTTAAGTGGGTTTGAGCAGTGATGATGGCTTGTCTCCTGGCCCTTCCTCCCTCCGTTTTCTCTTTGTCATTTTGTGCCACTACCTCTGCTGATGAGTTGGGTGCCCCCTTCCCTTCTCCTGGTCAAGTGAGTCATAGGCAACTTGAGATTGTGCTTTAAATGTCCCATGATGATGCTGGGAAGTACAGTGTTAGATTGTTGAGTGTGACTCAGAGTGCCCTGGAACCTGTGTTCTCACTGCTCCCTCTCCCCTTGGCAGGTGTTATTAACCTTTGGCTGTATAGACAATCAATTTTTTTTTTTTTTAAAGAAATTAAGGACCAACCAGTATAGTTAGCCCCTGTTGTGAGCTCATATAGTACATTATTAATTTTACATGTAGTTTTTCTGAAACAAATATTTTGGCTAGTTTTGTGCTAGATGCATAGAAGGTGCTTCATGAACATGTATGTTGAATTGTGTTAAAGGAGGCAGGGCTGTATCGTGCTTGCATGTGGAGTGTACTGCTGGGAGCTGGATATAGCTAACCCTGGAACAACGCTTGGATTAGGAGTGCTGAACTTCCCTGTACTCGAAACCAGCGGTCAGCTCTCCATCTTTGGTTCCTCTGTATCCGGGGTTCATATTTAGTGAAAAAAGATCTGTGTCACTGGACCTGAGCAGTTCAAACCTGTGTTATTTAAGGATCAGTTATATTTGTTTGAAAGGCACTGAGCAAGGTAGACATGAGGTGTCACGTCTAGAAGTTTTGTGGGGAGATGCTTGTGTTTATTATTGTCAGCTGATTTTGTTTTACATCAAACTGGTTGTCACTAAGCCTCATGAGGGCAGGGGCCCGTGTGTGCCCCAGTTCCTGGGTATGTGGAAACTTTCTCCTAAATGTTTTTTGTGTGCATGAGTGCACGAGGCATTTGTGGTCCTGGACTGGTAAGGGTGTTAGGTTCTGGCTGCTGGTGGTCAAAACACCTGGGCGAGAACATGATACTTACTGGCTTCTGGATTCTATTCATTGAATTCTGAGTTAGCGATGTCCCATGGGGACAAAAGCATAAAGGTGTACCTTCTCTAGGCCCGTTCTCCTTGGGTGGTCTTTGCCATCACGGGGCAACAACTTGCTGTGTCTCAAGAAGAGCTATAATCAGGTGGTCTTCAGGCTGCTTACATTTCTGGGGTGGTTGAGTGAGGGCCAAGGAAGTGGAGAACTTGTGTGGTCTTTGGCTTCTGGAAGACCATGTTTGAAATGCATATCAATCTTCTTTCTGGCTGTGTGGACTTGATGCTCATTGCTTGATTTGTCCATTTCCTCAGTTGTAAGGTGGGATGGTAATATTCACTCTGCAGAGTCATGTCAAGCCCCTAGCTCAGAAACTGGCTGAGAGAACTCAATATCTGGTAGCTGTTAGGGTGGCTGTACACGTGGAATGTTACAAACTCGCACAGTGTACGGTGTGGGCGAAGGGAGGGCTGAAAGGCAAAGCAGTGCAGATTCTCATCACCTTTGGTTTTGCCATGTTGTGCCCTCACTGAGTCATGTGTATTTCCAGTGTGAGCTGGTAGGATCTCTAATAAGGCCTGATATAACCAGACAGAGTGCCATCAAAAGGATGTTTGTCTTCTCTTTTGACTGGTGAATGCAAACCCTGCTTCATACACTACTCAGTGTCTGTGCCTTTGAACCTCCAGGTCTCCGGGCTTTGGGCTGTCTCTGGTTGCTGAGACCACCAATGGCACTTTTCTCAGTGCTGAGCTGGCTTCCAACCCCCAGGGCCAGGGCGCAGCGATGCTGCCCGAAGACCTTGGCAGGAACTGTGCCAGGCTGCTGCTTGAAGAGATCTACCGGGTATGTCCTCAGCTTCTGCAGGTCTGGGAGAGGAGCACCTGGAAGCAGTTCCCATGTATCTTCATTAGCAACTTTCTTTCTCTTTGAAGGTCTTCAGTCAAGGAGTTAACCTCTTCCTACCCTTTAGACAGTTCAGCATTAACTAGCTTAGTGGGTTAGCTAACTAGTCAGTGAGCAGAGACTCAGCCCCATTGGTTTGATACAAACAGCAGGTAAGTTTTAACGATTGGGAGGGCAGAGAACTAGAACAGAGTCATGCACGAGGGAGGAGATGAAAAATGAAGCAAGTTAGGCAGTGACTGGCCAACTGAAGGGCACACACTGCCCTCCCCAGAGCAGGGACCTTCTCTCAGCCCTCCAGTCGTTGCCATGGCATGGGTGAGGGCTCGTTCTTCTCAGATTTTTCAAGAAAAACTGGAAAGCTGGATTTGTATGTGACAGTTAATTCAGATAAAAAACAGTGTAGTAGGGTCAACTTTGCACAGCGTTCGGGAGCATTGACGACTGTCTAAGGAAGGCAGGCCTGTGTCAGAGCACAGTAGGGGCTTGGGAAGATGAGACAAAGAAAAAGTGACGACAGGATGCTGAAGACAAGCCTGTACCACCGGTCGTTTTGCTTAGACATTCATCTGCGCTCCTGTCTCTTTCCAGTGGACCTGGGGGAAGTGGATGTATCTCATTACGGAACAGCCCAGTGGGAGCCCACAGGCACAGCTGGAATGTGGGTTTTAGATCTCCATAAATGGCAGATTATAAGCCTCAGGGTGAAAGCACAGTCTACCAGTCCCCAAGACAGAAAACATGCAATCTGGATTAGGTTATTATTTTTTTTCTTTACTCTAGTTAAATTCTACTTTAAACCATTTAATTGTGGCTGGACTGCATTTTTTTTTTTTTTTTAAATCATTAAGAAAACTTCTTTTGTGTGGGTCTGTGATCTTTAATTGCTAAAAAGGATGAAGATGCTTCTTGTTTTTATAATAATTCTTTGTAAGTCTGTGATGTGACATGGTTTAAATAAGTAATAAAAATCCATCTCCTTTGGTACCATTTATTTTTACCAAAGTTTTAATCCTCTGATCTAATTCCTCTTGTTCCATTTATGTCTCATCAGTTACCAAGCCCTCTTGATTTCATTCCAGACTTTCTGGAACTACCCTAGCCTATCCATCCCTCTGGCACCATCTACTACCCTCTTCCCTTCCACACCAACCTCCTCTGATTAGATGTACTGGCTTTCCCTTCTTGCAGAGAGGAAATCCTTTCCACATTCTCTCCAACATCGTCTTCAGTCTAAATCTCCCCCTAAACAGTGATCTGATCTTGTTACTCCTGTGCTCAGAGACCTTCACCAGCTTCTCACTTTCCCAGGATAAAATCAAAACCCTTGACCCAGTGAGAAAAGCCCTGCCTCAGCCTCCCTGCTCCGCCTTGTCCCTGCAGTTTCGTATAGTTCTCCTCAGAGGGCACTCAGCCACTTTCAGGCTGGCCTCCTGGCTGTTCCTCACTGGCCCTGAGTCATATTTTCCCCCATCCTCCTGTTCTTCTTCCCTCTCCAAATCCTGCTCATCACTCCAGGGCCAGCTCAAATCCCCACCTCCACAAAGCCTCTCTCTGATGCTGGGTGAGTGACTACCCCTACCCCATCACCTTGGCAGTCCTGGTGCCCTCAATAGCATAGCTTCATCTTCACCTTGAACTCTTACTGGTTCCTGCTCATATCTCATCTTTATAGTGAGATTGAAGCTACTTGGCACAAGGATTGTATCTTCTGCTTTTGGAGTGGCCCCACCACTCCCTCCATGGTGTCCTGTACACAGACCCTAATATATTTATTGCAGTGAAGTGTTGGTTCAGCACATAATAAAAATCAGTTGAGGAACTTCCCTAGTAGCCTAGTGGATAAGAATCTGCCTGCCAATGCAGGGGACACGGGTTCGATCCCTGGTCCAGGAAGAACCCACATGCCTCAGAATAACTAAGCCCATGTGCCACAACTACTGAGCCTGTGCTCTAGAAACTGTGCTCCTCAACGAGAGAAGCCACTCCGATGAGAAGCCCTCACACCGCAAGGAAGAGAAGCCCCTGCTAGCTGCAACTACAGAAAGCCTGCACAAACGCCAGTGAAGACACAGTGCCACCAAAAATAAATAAATTAATAAAATAAATAAAAATCAGTTGAGAATGGCAGAATAGCACTACAGTGATAGGAAGCAGAGACGAAAGAGAACAGTTTTAATTTTATGAAATGGAGTGAATTCTGTAAAAAAGAAATAGTGTTGTTGGTTCATATATTCTCCATGGGGTCAGGTTTTCCTTTTAGATGGAAATATATGTGCTATATAACTCTTGTTCTAAAATTTGCTAAAGAAGGTAAGTATTGTCCTTTATCAACTCAGGTAGATTTAAGAAGAGCAGATTTTCATAAAGCCTGGCTGGAGGATCCACTTCCTGGTTTTCTTACTCCATTGTAGGAAGTTTTAACGGCAGAGAATGAGTGTCTGCATCTGGGAACTGACTTACTTCCTACCCTGCACACATTGAAAAAGGAGAGAGATGTGCTCACATAAGCAGCAGTAGGCGACCACCTAACCTGTTCAAAGTCTGGGAGATTCTAGCCCTGAACGGTGATGTGTCATGGTTAAAAACTAGATTTCTTGTGATGTGTGCAAAATATGTTGATGTCATCCTGCTTTGGCTATTTACAATGCAAGTTTAAATTGTTTTTGGAACTTCCCTGCCTAAGGGAAGTGGTCCAGTGGCTAAGACTGCATCCTCCCAACACAAGGGGCCAGGTTCAATCCCTGGTCAGAGAACTAGAGCCATGTGCTGCAACTAAGAGTCTGCATGCCGCAACCAAGGATCCCACATGCCGCAACTAAGACCCAGTGCAGCCAAATAAATGAGTAAATGTAGCTAGCTAACTGACTAAATAAATCGTTTTAAATAAAGTTATCCCAGAAAGAATGATCTGAAATAAAGACATTGTTTAAAGCACAAATGGAAACAGCAGGAATGCACACATCAAGTATAAGAATGGCTAAAGTGGTTGAGAAATTCAAGAATGAAAAAAGAAAGGCAACCAAAGCAGTTATACTTCAGGAGAAATTTTTGAAAAGAATTCTGTTCTGCTTCTTGATTTGGAGCAACAGGGAAAATGAAAGATCATGCATAAATAGTAAGAGTGGAGGGATTGCATTTGGGAGGTTCTCCAGTTCTAAGGCACACAGGAAGAGCTGAAGAGGGGAATCTAATGGGACATGGCATGGAGTTTCTGAATGTAATTAAATAAGTGTTTCAGGTAAGACCCTTGAAAGGGAATGGTCCTTTCATGTCAGATTAGCTGTGGTGTTCTCTGAAAGATATTAATAAGTAAAAATGTCATTCACTTAACCCATGTTAATTACCTGTGCAAAAATGATTATGCCTTTTTGCTTATATGTCCTGCTGTGGGTTTAATTACGAAGGGAAAGTTTCATTTTTCCTTAGATATACCTCAGTAAACTTCAATGTCTATTGATTCTGATAGTCTCAACTCATACAATTATTTTGATTAACTGTTAGTTTAACCCCCTACAGTTGTTAATATGAGGATAACTCTTACTCAGTTTTATTATTGTTTGAACTTTGCAGTCTGCTCTTCTGTGTGTCTGCTCTGGGCATCTGTGTCTTTTTTTTTCCTCCCTCTATTTGATTGGTTTTCCATTATCTGATTGGTACAATATTAATCTTTATAGTGTTTTTATTTACAGGGTGGATGCGTGGACTCCACCAACCAGAGCCTGGCTCTATTACTCATGACCCTTGGACAGCAGGATGTTTCCAAAGTCCTGCTCGGACCACTCTCTCCCTACACGTGAGTTGTTTTCTTTCAGCTTCCTTATATTGTCCACTTCTGTTCCCTGATAGCTCAGTTCGGAAAGAATCTTCCTGCAATGTGGGAGACCCTGGTTCTATTCCTGGGTCAGGAAGATCCCCCTGGAGAAGGGATAGGCTACCCACTCCAGTATTCTTAGGCTTCCCTTGTGGCTCAGCTGGTAAAGAATCCTCCTGCAATGTGGGAGATCTGGATTCAGTCCCTGGGTTGGGAAGATCCCCTGGAGAAGGGAAAGGCTACCCACTCCAGTATTCTGGTCTGGAGAATTCCATGGACAGTCCATGGGGTCACAAAGAGTCAGACATGACTGAGTGACTTTCACTTCACTTTGTCCTCCAGTTGCACGAAACCATGAAAGTGTTAAACTGAACACTGTCCTGTGGACACCTGATTGTACTAATTCATAAATGAGCTGGAGGTTGTCGTTTTCATCTGGTGTCTCAAGGATTCGGCCTTCTTTTCTTTCCTGCAGTTTCTTCCTGTCCATCTGTCGCTCCCATGTCCTTAAAGCTGCGTGATATGTGTTTGACAGTTCTGTCTGTGCTTTAGACCTTATTTCCATTTTGGAGGTATACTATTATATATATAGCTTGGGTGTTATTGTTAGTTTTTAAAAATTCCTCTTTTCTCTAGTCATAGGAAAAAGGACTGCCTTTTTGTCCGAAAGACAAAGTTCATAGTAACACCACTGGACTAGGAGGGAAATGCAGAAGTGAGTTTGAGGCCAAGGGGTTGTTATCAGAAGTTGACTGCTGGGTTTTAAAGTAGGCATTCTCCAAAAAGAGCAGATCCTCAGAAGACTTGAATCTAAACAGCACAGTGAAAAAGCATTACTGAAAGTAAGTGAGGTTGCTGTGAACAGCCCTTTTGAGCACTGATATCTCTGTACATGTGTCTGTGTGCTTGAAGATTGTTCTGTAGCCACCTATGGGTGGGTAGCTTGGGAGGAGTGTGCCTTGGGTGCAAGGGAATATTCAGGTAGATATGAGACTGAACTGTCCTTTTTCGGTTATCATGGTACCGATGCTGTATATCTGAAAGGTACAGTACTGTGATAACTGAAGAATGGTGGTGCCATCACATTGAGAAAGACTGGACACTGCAGAGGGGCTGGCACACCCCTGGACCATGGTGTTATGGGCAGAGACCACGGGATTCTTCTGGAGGCTTTTTTTTTTTCCTGTAAGTTGATGGTGGAAGGCTCTCCGAAACAAGGAAATGGAAGAGAATACATTCTGTTAGCAGTGTGGAAAGACAGATAAGCAGGAAACTGATGAGGACCACATTATCTCCTGATAACTTGTGTAAAGTAAATGTTTCACAGGACAGGAAATCTGAAATTGACTAATCCTAAATGACAAGCTGACATGAGGAATCAACATTGCTGAGAGAGACTTTACAGTTAGCACAGCACCCTAAGTGCAGAGATTGGCTTTCCGGTGAGGGTTTGCTGGAAGTGACTGGCGGCTGTGTGACCACCACAGCCCACTCCAGCTTCTTAGCCAGTCTCATTGCTGCTGCTTTCCCAGCCTTGGTTTCGGGGCCTGGCCGCTCACCCAGCCTCAGACAGTGTCTAGAAATGTGTGTGGTCGTGGGGCATGGGGTTTGGCAGAACATTATGTGAAAAATGGAATGTATATTTTTATTTTTCCTTGACACTTTTTTTTTTCTCTCTCTTTTAGAGTTTTGTTTTTTTTCAGTTTGCTACAGAGCCTTGTATAGTCTTTTTAAGTCAGCAAACTCTGTGGAGATGGTGAAGATGTGACTGGACATTTTTTAAAGTTCCTGTGTCCTTGACACACTCCCTCACTAAACATTAATTGCAGTGTCTTGTCTTCCAGAAACCTTGCCTAAAATTACACATCTCCTGGAAAACAAAGTAGTCTGCTGTGAATGGAGCTTTACAGAAGTAGGACAAATTGCAAAATTTTGTGTTTTGAGCCTTGGGGCTGGAGCTCGCAGGACATGTTCCTCTGGGTTACCCACCTCCCAGGGCTTCCTGCAAGAGGGGTGGCCAGGGGCTTGGAAAGGGCAGCCTCTCATCTTTCAGTAAACTAGCACGAGGTGGTGGTGGGAGGGGGTCTCTTTTTGAAAACTGTTTCTGTTTGGGACCCTTCTTCCCTTAATCATCATGGAAAGCTCCAGAAGCCCAAAGTGATGCAGGGCAAAGGTGGGAAGAAATACATGAGCTGCAGGGCAGACAAAGTTATCATCACCTGTTTACATACAGGCATTACATACATTACGTTAATGGTGAAAAGGACAGAATCCACTGTCAGGTAGATGGCAGTGAGGGGACAGCTTATCCCAGTTGGATTCAGGAACTTTGGAGACCAAACTATCACACTTATTTTTATGTGCGGTTAAAATAATAAAAATCTGCTTTCTATAACCTCAGATTTCTAAAGAAAACCAGAAGCAAGATCTTCCGTGGTTTAAAGAAATGTATTTCTTCTGGCAGTTTGCACATTTTGATTTGTATAAATAACTTTAAAAATGTATTTACAGAGCACTGGGATCAGGCAGGATAGTTTTTTTCCAGCAGTGTTGCTTTCAAAAACTCTTTCTGGAAAATAAGGGTCCCTTGTTTTTCTCCTTTCATCTTCTCTCTTATTGCAGGATGTGACTGGTAATGATTTTCTGTGTTACTTGAGAAAGTAAGTCAATATGTGTGAAATTCTCTGGGAAAGCCAGAGATTTTTTTCCCCCCCTAGTAGAATGAAATAGTATTGGATGACATGGTGGTAATGTGGAGAATCTTATTTCTTTTCCGTTTGTGGAGTTCTGGGTGATTTACAATTGGTAATGATGATTCTACGTTCCCTTCAAAAAGCTTAGTTTTACAGTTTAGGGACAGTTTGTACTTCATTTAAAATTATGGTTACATATCAATGAGCGTCTTAATTAGCGCTTGCAGAAACCGTTTATGATCGGAAACTGCAGTGACCACAGCTCTCCGTGTTCTTCCAGCGCACTGGTATTGGAGCCCAGCCTATCTGGATTTCACTTCTACCTATACTTTGCAGCACTGGGAGACCATGGACAAGGTCCTTAGCATCTCTGAGCCTCAGTCTCATCCATAGAGAAAGTCGTTGGTCCTGAAGTCATGGGCTTGTGGAGGTGGAGTGAGGCTTTTAGACGAGATTGGGCACTTAGCGCTCCAAACAGCATGCCTGGTGAAGCTCCATCAGTGCTCAACACACAGGGAAGTCCAGTCTCCTGTTTAGGTTATTTTGAACACAAGGAGGAGTTGCTTTGGGTGATCTCAGGCCTGAAGTCAGCTGTAAATGGTCTATCTCTAGATCTGTGTCCACTGATTTTTTAAAATTTATGACTTAGCTTCCTTCAGTCACATTAATAAACAGATTACACATATTTTACTTACTGTTCCCAAGAATTCTGTAAGTTTATTTAACAACATTTATAGTGTTCACTGTTGGCCAGGTGTTGTTTTAAGTGCTTTACAAATACGAACTCATTCAGGTTTCATGATAATCCCACAAGGGTTTAGATAAAGACAGGTACTGTTGCACACTCTATTTTACAAGTGAGGAGATTGAGACACAGAGAGGTCGAGTCACATGCCCAGGGTCACTCACACAGTCAGCAACTGAGGTTTTTGAACTCTGACGTCCTATCCCTGACCCACTGTGCTCTTCAGTAGAGCATATAACATACATGTTATTGAACTCCAGGTACCTCCCTGCCTGAGCAAGTATGCCATGCTGTATCTTCTCTGAGTCCTTGTTTCAAATTGTCATAAAATAATTTCCTTCTGTCTTTCTTTGGAAGTCTAAAGTAAACCATGTCGCTTTGTTTTATTCCAGTTTTAATAACTGACATCTTTATACTATTTTTGAAGTGCTGGGGAGTGAGAGCCCAGTGTCCTTGTCAGACGCTGACTGATGGGGGTCGTTGGCTCACCCAGCATGTAGCACAGCAACGTGAGGATCAAGGCGAGTGATGCGCAAGAGTACTGAGAGCTGCTGGTCGAGCCTGCTGCTCTTTGGGTTCGTTGCCTAACTGCTCTCTAGGAGCCAGCACAACACATGCTGCTGTATTTACATCTGGGGAGTGGTTTAAATGCTGCAAAGCCCTGCCAGCTTACTATGCTCTTTGAGCCGCAGAACACATTTGGAATATGGTAAAAACAAGTGATATCCTTACTTTTCAGAGGAAAAAGAGGTCAGTCACCTGCTTATAGTTAGTTCTTGGCTGAACTTGGCCTGGGGCCCCTGTCTCATGAGAGTGCAGCCTGCCTGGCTCTCTTGTTTCCTGTTGCCTTATAATGGAGTTTAATAACTTAATTCCTGGAGCAGAGGTCAGTGGGGCTTTGGGAAAGTTGCTCTTTGGCAGAAGAAGTACCACCAATACATCTAAAAGCTGCCGTGTAGTGACTTAAGGGGGCCCCATTGAGCAGATTCTCTTCCCACCCCCAGATCTTCCATCCCCTCAGCTTGTAGATCAACTCCTTAGACCCCAAAGGTAGGTGATTCCAGTGTCTGAGTGGCTTGGTGGAGCAGGAGGCAGGACCCTCTGGCATGGTTTGGTCTGTGGAGCTGCCAGAGGGAGGTCATTGTGACTCCTCTCACTGCCATGCTCTAGCAGGCTCTAGAGGGGGACCTGCTAAGAAGGGCTGTATTTTAAGGGGCAGTGCCAGGCAACCTGACAAGTTCCAGGCAATTGGGATCAAATGGGCAGATGACAGTGAGCCCAGTGGCCTTCACCTGTTGACCAGTAGTGGTGGTGGGAACAACCTGCTCTTGGAAAATACCCAGGAAAAATTACCTCTGTGCTCTAGGAGTCTCTGAAACCTGCTTGTCAGATGGACTGGAGGCATTCACAAAAAGTCAGTTGTTTATATATATATATATATATATATATATATCAATCAATCAATCAATCACTTTGTTCTGGGGTGGGGGAAGCTCACTCTGGATACTTGTCTGAGTCAGGATTTAAATTCTCTGCACAGGAGTTGCATAGTCCCAGTTGCCTGAGATGGCTAATTTGAGAAGCTGCCAGTCACACCATGTGGGGGTTATCTGTAGAGGAGCAGGGCTGTCCTCCGTATCCCCTAGGTGCCTCTTCTGCCTGGCTCTGTAGCTGGGGTGTGTATTTAGGAGGTATGGGTCTATTGTATGGTGTTTGGAAGAGAAGGAAAGGGGAGTGGTGCCTTAAGGGCCAACATGTGGCTATGGCCGTGCTGAGCTGTGGGGCTGTGGAGGAGGATGTGGACAGGCCCTGAACGTGACTGTTCAACTGCATGTAGAGGTGGGTGAATTTATTCTGTTTGATTTTCTTAAGGAGATTGTTAGGATTCCATATCATCTGAGGTTATTTCTCATAGCAAAAAAAAGCTATATTTGCTTTTTGCTATCCCAAGCAGCAAGAGACTTAGGGATAATGAGGCTGGAGGGGAAGGGGATCATAAGACATACTTTAATCCAGCCCTTACACAGTCTTCTTCAGACTGGCTGGAGGGTTGGCAGAACATTATGTAAGAAGTGGAACCAACTTTGCTTTTTCTAACACTTCCAAAGGCTACAAATACCCCATGCAACTATGCAGGTCTGCACACTCAAGCCTGTGTTTCTGCCCTCCTTCTCCAAGAGATCAGAAGCAGGCTGTGGCCTCTTAGGAACTCTGCCAGATGAGGAGGGTGTCTGGTTTTTCTAGCACAGTTGAGCAATTCAGGTGGAAGAATGAAGTAGCCTGGGGAGGCTTTCGGGCCTGTGTTCGAACCGAGGCAGCAGCAAGAGAGAACAGGCTGTTTGCTGCTTAGAATGCAGACGAGTGGGTGAGATGGCTGGCTTTTTCTTCATTACTGCCAGCTGGAAGCTTTGCCCACAGATGTGGACTATTTATCTGTGGCTTTGATGTGTTTGTTTTCTTTTTTTCCTAGGGCAGCGTTGAGGAGGTTGTAAGGCTGGGACATAGAACAACAATCTGAAAATTTCAGTTGGTTAGTAAAATGGGAAAGCCAGCAAGGGAAGAATAGACTCCCCTTAATTGCTCAGAATGTTGAAGTCATTTCTCAAAAGTATCCCTGAACCCTAACTCCCGGTTTCTGTTGGTTACCCCATTCCTGAGTGCCTTATATAGTGCCTGGCAGGTATAATGGGTTAAGGTCATTGCCATGGAGATGCTTATATAATTTGCCAAGAGGGGGCAAGGGGCAATTGTGAGACAGCTATACATGAACATTTCATGCGACTCCATAAGCAGAGCCAAGAATGCTGTGGAAACCTGGAGGGGTCATAGGCTAGAGAAGGCTTTGTAGATTAGGCAGCAAATAGGATGTTACTTTAAAGATGGAAATGAAATAGCACGATTCAAGGTGGAAGAGAGAGCAAAGGAGTGAGGAGTTATTCTATGAGTGTGCACTCATCACCCTGCTCTCCAGGGTGGTTACTGTTTCATCTCGTAACCCCGTCTCAAGCAGAGAGGATATGCAATTGTTCAGGCTTTCTTTTCCCCTTTTTGCCTTTCCCTCTTTTGTCTAGATTAATGAGGACAGAGGGGTAGGAGATGGTGGAAAATACAATAGACTTTAGATTTAGCTTGGAATACCATGTGAGGATGGGAGCCAAGGATCAGTTCTTTTTTTTTTCTTAACTTCACAAAATTTTAACCAGCTTTCAGTTCAGTTCAGTTTAGTCGCTCAGTCGTGTCCGACTCTTTGTGACCCCATGAACCACAGCACGCCAGGCCTCCCTGTTCATCACCAACTCCCAGAATCCACCCAAACCCATGTCCATTGAGTCGACAATGCCATCCAACCATCTTGTCCTCTGTCGTCCCCGTCTCCTCCTGCCCTCAATCTTTCCCAGCATCAGGGTCTTTTCCAGAGTCAGCTCTTCACATCAGGTGGCCAAAGTATTGGAGTTTCAGCTTCAACATCAGTCCTTCCAGTGAACACCCAGGACTGATCTCCTTTAGGTTGGACTGCTAGGATCTCCTTGCCATCCATGGGACTCTCAAAAGTCTTCTCCAACACCACAGTTCAAAAGCATCAATTCTTTGGTGCTCAGCTTTCTTTATAGTCCAACTCTCACATCCATACATGACCACTGGAAAAACCATAGCCTTGACTAGATGGACCTTTGTTGACAAAGTAATGTCTCTGCTTTTGAATATGCTATCTAGGTTGGTCATAACTTTCCTTCCAAG
>NW_011495030.1:8359206-8365408 GCF_000754665.1 Bison bison bison
CTCCTTTTCCTATTTGGAACCAGTCTGTTGTTCCATGTCCAGTTCTAACTGTTGCTTCCTGACCTGCATACAGGTTTCTCAAGAGGCAGGTCAGGTGGTCTGGTATGCCCTTCTCTTTCAGAATTTTCCATAGTTTATTGTGATCCACACAGTCAAAGGCTTTGGCATAGTCAATAAAGCAGAAATAGATGTTTTTTTTGAACTCTATAGCTTTTTTGATGATCCGGTAGATGTTGATGATTTGGCCTTTTCTAAAACCAGCTTGAACATCTTGGTTTACGGTTCATGTATTGCTGAAGCCTGGCTTGAAAAATTTTGAGCATTACTTTACTAGCATGTGAGATGAGTGCAAGTGTGCAGTAGTTTCAGCATTCTTTGGCACTGCCTTTCTTTGGGATTGGAATGAAAATTGACCTTTTCCAGTCTTGTAACCAGCTTTATTGAGATATAATTCTCATACCACACAGCTTATTTAAAATGTACAATTTAGTGGGGTTTTAGTTTATTCACAGAGACATATAAATGTAACTACAGTCTAATTTTAGAACATTTTCACCACCCCAGAAAGAAACTCTTGCCTATTTACAGTTATTCCCAATTCCTCTCATCCCACCTCTGCAGCCCCAGGCAACTCCTAATCTGCTTTCTGCTGCTGTAATAGATTTGCTTGTTCTGTCCAGTTTATAGAGACATAAGCAATATGTGATTTTTTGTGACTGGCTTGTTTCACTGAACAAAATGTTTTCAAGGTTCATCCATATTATCACATATATCAATACTTCATTCCTTTTTATGGCTGAGTAAGGAGAAGGCAATGGCACCCTACTCCAGTACTCTTGCCTGGAAAATCCCATGGACAGAGGAGCCTGGTAGGCTGCAGTCCATGGGGTCGCTAGGAGTCGGACACGACTGAGCGACTTCACTTTCACTTTTCACTTTCCTGCATTGGAGAAGGAAATGGCAACCCACTCCAGTGTTCTTGCCTGAAGAATCCCAGGGACTGGGGAGCCTGGTAGGCTGCCGTCTATGGGGTTGCCCAGAGTCAGACACGACTAAAGTGACTTACATAGCATAGCAATATTCCATAAACCACAATTTGTGTATTCATCAGTTAATAGGCATTTAGGTTGTTTGTACTTTTTGACTGTTATGAATTAATGCTGTGTACAAGTTTTTGTCTGGATATGTTTTCATTTTTCTTCTGTATATACCTGAGTGGAACTGCAGGATCATATGGTAACTGACTCCTTGTTTCACATTTTGAGAAACTGCCAGACTTTTTTCCACAGTGGTGGTACCATTTTACATATCTATTAGCAGTGTTTGAGAGTTCAGTTTCTTCATATCCTCACACATACTTTTCTTATTACCTTATTTTTTTTCAGGCTTTCTGTTGGTTTGTGAAGTGGTATATCATAGTGATTTTTATTTGTGTTCCTGTAATAACTAATGATGTTGAGTTTCACATGCTTAATGCTGTATGCATATCTTCTTTAGAGAAATTTTTATTCCGATCCTTTGTTCATTTTAAAATTAGGTTATTTGGTTTTTTATTATTGAGTTGTAAGAGTTCTTTATATGTTCTAGACACCAGACCCTTATGAACTAAATGATTTTCAAATATTTTCTCCCTTTCTGGACATTGTCTTTCTACTTTTTTAATAATGTCCAGACAAGATTTTAATGTTGATGAAGTTCAGTATGTACCTGTTTTTTCTTTTATTACTCTGCTTTTGATTCTGTATCTAAGAAATCATTGCTTAACCCAAGATTATAAAGATATTCACCTATGTTTTATTCTGTGAGTTTCGTAGCTTTAGCTCTTGCATGCAGGTCTTTGATCTGTTTTGAGTGAATTTTTGTGTGTGATATGAGGAAAGGGCCTAGCTTCATTTTTCTGTGTGTGAAGTTGTTACAACACCATTAATTGAGATTATTCTTTCCTCATTGAATTACCTTGGCACCTTTTAGAAAATTAGTTGACCATAAATGTGTGGGCTCATTTCTTGACTCTCAGTTCTGTTCCATTGGTCTTACATGTCAGGATCAGTATTTTGAAAGCTCCTGGGGTGATTCCATGTACGTTCTGGGTGGCAAGCGTTTGGACAGTTTGATTAGGAGACAGCACAATGCAAGGTTGCTGAAGTACTTCATGAAAGACGTGCAGATTGTGTGTTCCTTAACTAAACCTGTGTTTCCCAAATTGGACTGGTAAGAGTCACTCAGGGATGAGGAATTACCTGGGGAGACAAGGCCTGGTAAATGGTGGAGGGGAACATGTGGCCTGTATTTCTGGGCTCTCCAACATGGACATTTTCTCTTCACCAATTGCCAGTTGATTGAAACCTTCAGGGAGTTGCTTGTGTAGTGAATTATGGTCAGTCCTATGATCAGTCTGCTGGAGTGATGCTGGATCTGCTGGGCCAGACTAGTAGAAGACTGCATACCTGAACCATGGTCCTTCTACAGAATTGTTGCTCCCACAGTATTCTTGGGGTGAAGCCATCACCCTGTCTTGAGGGAGATGACAAGAGAGAGCTCCTTGGAACTCCATGTTTACTGTGAGCCCTTCCCTGGTCACCTTATTTATTGCCTTCTGCCATATATAGGGCTTCCCTGGTGGCTCAGAGGGTAAAGAATCTGCCCACAATGGGTGAGACCCGGGTTTGATCCCTGGGTTGGGAAGGTCCCCTGGAGAAGGGAATAGCTACCCATTCCAGTATTCTTGCCGAGAGAATTCCATGGACAGAGGAGCCTGGCGGGCTACAGGCCATGAAGTTGCAAAGAGTTGGACATGATTGAGAGACTAACATTTTCACTTTTTCTGCCATATACACACAAATATTTTATACCTACATTTCCTTCTCATCTGCCTTGTTTACTTAAATTTCTGATTATGGAGAAAGAATATATATATATATATATATTTCAAGGATATTTATGTTGTCTGCTCTACTGGCCTGAAAGCTTCATGAGAAAAGGGAGTTTTGGTTGACAGCAATGTCTCTAGCACCAAGGACAGTGCCTGGCACATAGTAGGCACTCTGTAAATATTTGTTGAATGAATGAAGGGCCTGTTGAGATCAAACAGTGGAGAGGGCAGCTTCTCTCTTTCAGCATCAGCAGCAGTCACTCTGCTTGGTTTTAGCTTCATGATACTGTGAATCATCAAAGCATGTGTTTCTCTGTATGAACCACTTGAAGATTAATGCCATATTCATGTCCAACCTAATGTGCTTGTAGGACTAACCTCCATACTTTTCATTTATTTACTGAGTTTGTCTAGTGTGCATCTCTGCAAGCTGTCTAAAATCATCTTTGGAATCTAGCAGGCTGTAAATAAATGCTATTTAATCGGCTTTGATGGGAATTTCCTAATTTCAATCTTTCCTCCTGATCCAGGAAATTCAGTTCTAGGTTGGCAGAGGAGGACAATTTTTGTAAAATCGAATTCCTCTTTCATTTCTCCCTCCTTTTTTTACCCCCTCCCTTTTTTTTTAATTTTAATTTTTATTTTTTAGGATAGAATTTTTGCGGCATTTGAAGAGCTTTTTCCAGATTATGTTTAAAATCGAAACCAAACCATGTGGTGAAGAACTCAAGGGAGGGGATAAAGTGCTGATGACTTGTGTTGGCATTGGCTTCTCCAACCTTAGCAAGACCCTCAAGTGACATTGTCAGAAGATGAAAGGCCCAAAGGCTTCTAGACAACGCAGAAGCTGCCAAGGAACCAAAGGGACCAGATTCATCCAGGACTTTACAACTTCCCGTTTGAAAACAATCAGGATATCCGAACAAAAAATGTCTCTCTACCTGTGGTTTTCAGCCATTTCTCCGGGGCAGACATTCCTCAGGAGGCCCAGTCACAACGGGAGCTCCCTCGGCTTACCTGGATGAAGAGTGTGCCTTCGGGACACAGTTGTACTGCTGCAGCATCACAGCTGCGTTTTAGCACTGCTTCCTGAGCCCACATCCTCGGGCTTCCGCTGTATGGCTATTTTCTAGACCTTTGGAGTTTGTTACAGTTCCTTCTGCAAGGACTGACCCTCCTGAATCTTGGTTTCTGTGTCGGGATTAAATGAGATACTATGAGTTGGAAGCCCTTTATGAATAATGTCATGTAATGCAAATGTCAGAAATTGGTGTGTTAGACTATTTTATCCCTTGTCTTATGAATGGACTACTATCTTGGAGATACACTGCTCCCCATCTGGTTCATTGTATGTGGATTTTGGGGGAATGAATGCCTAGGGACTGCAAGAATCCAACTAAAGTTATTGAATATTTTCCATATTTTGGGTGTGCTGTGCATGTTCTCATTTAATTCTCCCAATAGCCCAGTGATGTAGATTTGATTATCCCCACAAGAGAAATTCAAAAAGGATATTTTGTTCCTTCTGAAATTTGATAATATAGAGAGATTAGCTCTCCTGATTTCAAGATCTAAGTATCAGAGTCTAGAGTTTTATGCTACTTGCAAGCTAGTAAGTTAGATTATTACTGTTTCACGGATGCTAGCAGAAAACATGAAAATCTCATGTCATAGACAAAAAGCTTATTACTCAGAGCTTCACTGGTTTCTTTCTCCAAGTCCCACAAGATGTGGAGGGTCTGCAGGTATGCCATGCACACCAGTGGTTTGCATCACGGGCAAGGAACATGCACATGTGGGAACTCCACCTCTTACAAGCTTGCTCTTTGTTCCAGATAGGGACATTACTTCACCCCTCAAGATTGCTTGCTGTGAACACGTGATAGGAAAGGGCCAGGATAAAAGCCTCCCCAGTGGGAATGTGCAGGAACACTCAGGACTTGTGGCGATTGTACCTGCTGCTAGTAGAGGCTACAAGTGGTGTGTATGGGGGTTCAGAGTTATCAGTGGTGGGGGAAATATCTGATTTTTCTATTAGGATTCCAAATGATATTGTCTACCTAGGGTGGACTTTTGAGGTAAGGCATGGTCTTTACCTCCCCAGGTCTCTCAGTACCCTTTTCTTTTCTCAGTAAAAGGGGTCCCGAGGAAGTTTGTGCTCTTGTGTCTGGGGGTGTGGGAGGATGTGGAGTGGGGAGCTAACACTGACAGGTCAGGCCATTGTGAACTGTGGTTGTCAACTTACTGAGAGCTCTACATGCTGTATTAGATTTCTGTTGCTGCATAACCAGTTACCACAAACTTAGGAGCTTAAAGTAGTACCATTTATCATCCACAATTCTGTAGGTCAGAGGTCCTGGTCTGTGCTTGGATTCTCTGGTTATGGCTTCACAAGGCTAATGTCAAGGTGCTGGGCTCCGGGCAGGAATACATTTCCAACCATATTTGGATTGTTGGCAGAATTGTTGGACTGGAGTTCCTGTTTCTGGCTGGCTGTCAGCTGCAGGCAACTCTCAGCTTATAAGTAGAGGCTGCCTGCATTCCTTGTAACTTGACTCCCTCCATCTTCAAGCCAGCGATGATGCATTGAATCCTTCTCATGCTTTGAATCTGACTTCTTGTGATAACGTATCTTAAAGTCATCTGGTCACAGCAGTACCTAAGATATCTTAGACATCTGAAAATTTTGCCTACCACACATCAGTTCAGTCACTCAGTCGTGTCTGACTCTTTGCAACCCATGGACTGCAGCATGCCAGGCTTCCCTGTCATGCTCCTTCCTGATGCTTGCTCAAATTCATGTCCATCGAGTCAGTGATGCCATCCAACCATCTCATCCTCTGTTATCTCCTTCTCCTCCTGCCTTCAATCTTTCCCAGCGTAAGGGTCTTTTCCAATGAGTTAGTTCTTCACATCAGATGGCCAAAGTATTGGAGTTTCAGCTTCAGCATCAGTCCTTTCAATGAATATTCAGTACTGATTTCCTTTTGGATGGAAAAGGATGCTCAGCTTTCATTATAGTCCAACTCTCACATCCATACGTGACTACTGGAAAAACCATAGCTTTGACTAGACGGACCTTTGTTGGCAAAGTAATGTCTCTGTCTAGGTTGGTCACAGCTTTTCTTCCAAGGAGCAAACGTCTTTTAATTTCATGGCTGCAGTTACCATCTGCAGTGATTTTGGAGCCCAAGAAAATGAAGTCTGCCACTGTTTCCATTATTTCCCCATTTGCCATAAAGTGATGGGACTGGATGCCATGATCTTAGTTTTCTGAATGTTGAGCTTTAAGCCAACGTTTTCACTCTCTTCTTTCACTTTCATCAAGAA
>NW_011495030.1:8365508-8375700 GCF_000754665.1 Bison bison bison
TGGAAAAGGATGCTCAGCTTTCATTATAGTCCAACTCTCACATCCATACGTGACTACTGGAAAAACCATAGCTTTGACTAGACGGACCTTTGTTGGCAAAGGAATTTTATTTAATGCTGCTGATGTTCAAACCCAGATCCACCCATGCTCAGATATAGAAGTAAGGAACCAAATGGCTTTGGCTGTGTCCAGTAGGAACTTTCTGTCCCTTGGGACAAGATTGGGAAATGGGTCCTGTTGGTCAGTTTAGGGTGACATGTAGACACCAGGCAGATCATTACAGCTAGTATAAGGGATGCGAGCTTCCATCTGCTGTCAACACGAAAGTGTCTGGTGGTCTCCAGCCCTCTGACTGGTACAGCTGCTTCTGGAGTGGTAGTAGTGATGCTGTAGGCAATAGGAAGACACATTAAATATTAATATTTATTTAAGCAGCCTGCTGCCAGCTCCTTCTCAGGTGCCTGAGAGAAGCAACAGCTCTCCTTGGGCAGAGGTTACTGGTACTTCTTAGTGACCTTCCACTTCTGCAGTCTCTGCCTTGTTCTTAGCTTAGCTCCTGGTTGGTGCAGCTACCCCTAGTATAGTTTGATGGGAGATTCCAGCACTTTGAGCTTAGCTTTCTATCTTGACCCCTTTACTTCCCTCTGTTGACAGAAACAGACCAGTCTGAATTCAATAAGACTAGTAATTTTTTTTTTTTTTAAGGCATATACACGTTTTAGGGATCGTGACAGAATCATGGCCTTGCCTTCCTATCATGTTCCAAGCCTTGCTTCTGTCTTCTACCATCCTTCTCTGTTACATTCTGGGTGAACACCAGCCAGCCTCCTTCCATCATGATTATTTACCATATTCAACAAGACAGATGGGGGGGGAAGCTAGGGTGTTGCAACATGATGTGCGGATGGGGAAAGAGCAGGAGGCACTGCTGAAATCCAGATTGCCCTCAGAGGGCAGCCGAACCTTGTGGTTTGTTTGTTTATCTTTTCTGATAAAAAGTGGTGAAGGACATCGTTGATTACAGACCCAAGCAAAAAGCCCCCAAGCTTAGGTTGCACTGTGGTGCCTGTCCTCTCACTGTCACTCTACAGTGAAAAATGGTGAGGTCGCCATCCCGCTGGGTCTTCTGTGTTGGGAGGCTCCTGGGTAAGGCCAGTGCTGACACTTAGTTTCGAGGTGGCCAAGTGGAAGAGAGAAGGGTGTGAAAAGGCAGGGAAGAAAGTAGACGATTGGAGTAGAGGAGGCCTAAGGAAGTGGACAAAATCGTAGGTAGATGGAGAAAAGGAAACACCAGGGAACTAAGGGATTACTTTAATTTTGGCTGTGCCTGAGGCCAGGGGTGGGATTCAACTGGTGAGGTGAGGGGACCAAAGCAGGGTGCAGAAATGGATTTTTCCAGGGTATTGGTTATGGTGGGTGGATTAGAATGTGGGGCCTCATTGACTTTACCTGTTGGTGCTTTTTTGGAGACGTGAATGTGCTGGTAGGTGATTATAACAGTCTGTGATGGATAAAAAAGCAGCATCACAGGCCTTGCACCCAGCCTGGACCTCTGCTGTTCCTCATCTGACTACAGAGTGGAGAAGTAACTTGCACTCGATCAGAGTTTCCATGTTTAGACCACCCTGGCCTGTTCTTTAGAAGTGACCAGTAGTTACGAGGAATGTCAAGCAGGCAAGTGCAGTTTTTCTGTACTCTAGTTGACTAGATCTAGGAAGCCATTTGAGTGGGAAGCCAAGCCACGTCACTCCTTTACCCAAGCAAATAGGGCTGTCATATTTGTCAGGAGCAGACTAGGTCCAGGGCTCCTCTAATCCATGTCTTTCATTTGGCCCTTAATAGTTAGATAGCCTGACTCCATGCCTGAGGCACTGGCCTTTGGTAGCATCTGTAGATGGACTGGGGCAGAGCTTTTGGCACATGGGCCACTTCCTGTCTTCCTGGTTCTTCTGATACTGGTGGTTCTAGATGTGGATCCTGTTCTGCTAATACAATACCCTTGTGTTAAGTCTATAGGGGTGGGGATGCTGATCTTGGGAGGTAAGAGGCCCAGCTTGCTTTCTGCCCCATTTCAGCTACTGACCAGCTGTTATGGCATAAGTATTTCACTTCTGCACACTTGGATTGCTTTTGGGAAATCGGGGTGGATATATGAGGCCTTGTACCCAGCCTGGACCTCTGCTCTTCCTCACCTGACTCCAGAGTAGGGGAGAAGTAATTTGCACTCCATCAGAGTTTCCTGGTTTGGGTGCCCCCAAAACCAGAAAGATGACCTTCATTGCCTCCTCCATGCCACTCCCATCCTCATAACATCAAGATGTTTTACACTCTTTATTCCTGTGTTTTTCCCCCCATTCCCAACCCTCTTAAAGAGCTTTACATCTAAAAATTTCAGGTTGATTAGTTTGCTAATAATTTCTACTGTGATTTGTGAAATCATGTATTCAAACTGATGAAGGTAGGTGAATTTCTAGAAATCAGAGACTGACTTAAATGAAGTAGCCCAACAATGACGCATTTGGCAGCTTCATGTGTCTACTCTGTGAATACCCTGTTACCACACAGTCCTGAGGGTGGTGGACCTGCTGTTGAACTCACTGGGGGCCATTTGGATAACTGGTCTCCTCTTGGGAGTGGATGCTGCCCCAAAGGAAGAGGAATGTTCGAGGCAGGTGCCTATTCCTGGTGCATCTTGGATGGTAGGACTCCTGAAGATATCACTTTAGTCTTTAAGGGAAGATATTGGTGGGACCATATATTTTGAAATGGTGCCTGGCTTGTTGCTCGGAGGGGTCCAATTTCAGGTCATGACAACTGACCTGAGGTTGTTTTAAATGCTGAGTACATTTGGCTCCCCATACTTCTCAAATTCTCCTCTCTCTGTCAATGCTCTGTTTCCACCTCTCTGCTGTTTTACCTGTTAGGCAATTAAAGGCATTGTGTCTAATACCCGTAAGCTTTGAAGAATCAGTGGGAAGGCTTACCGAAAAAAAAAAAAATATTGCCTTCAAGTTAGGCAAAGAAAAAGAGCAAAAATAAATATCCACAAAATGAAACATTTCCAAATTTAAAATGTTGAAAACAATATAAATGAGTTTGTTTCTTCACATATATTCCCAGGCACACACCGTAATTGCAAGGAATTATTGCCAGTCATATATTAAATGGCCAATTGTTTGGCCAACCAAACAGTTTAAAAGGCAAAATTATAAGGAGCCTTTCAGAAATTTGCCACATGGCTGTATTTTAACATGTGTGGTTTGGTGACACTGTCATAAGAAGCCTAGAAAGTAAAACCATGTAAGTCCTCCCCCCTCACCGAGCCACCTCTGTAACGTTAGAGCCTCAGCATCTCCAGAGGGACTCCCCCAGCCTATGGGGCATCCCCAACTACAGGTTCTCATACACCCCTGGGTTCCTTCTTCACACGTCACACCCTCAGTTATTGGTTAATTCTCTGTGTTAACCTGTTTTGATGTGAAGTAGGTTGATCTTTTACAATTTGGTGTGGTTGTGGTTTTAAAGTGTTTTTTTGAAAGACTATATTAAAAAAAGATGAATTCAATCATTTGTGAGGAAAGCTTTTGGCTTCTTGAGTTTCAGTAGAGCACTGTGGAAGTAACAGGCTTAGGAATGAGACTGTGTTTACATCTTATTAAATAGCTGAGTCTGTAGCCACATGGCATTGGGCAGATCCTCTACCTCATCTGTAAAATGGAAAATAGCTGCTGTCCACCCTCGTACTGACAGGACATATTAAATGGTTATGTGTTAAATGCTTAGGGTTCTTTTTCGCTGTTAAACCCCTGATGAGGATTCAAAGCAGTCTTTTACCTAACAGGTTCATGGCTCCATGGGTCATAGGGTTTATCTTTATATCTGATACTTGGACTCAGCCAGAAGACCAGAGGCAAGATGTGGCACCTGTACATGGGTTGGGGTCACACTGCCCCATGACACGCTATAGAGTTAAAAAGAGTGCCTACAGGCATCTCTGTGAAGTTCGCCATGTTCTAGCAGGACCCACCTGGTCAGGGTGAAGTAAGCAGGCAGGCTGCCTCAGGGCTCAGCACTGCTTAGCTACTGTGTGCACCAAACCAAATGAAGAGCTCCAGTGTCATCATGCCAAAGTGTTACAAGACTACCATGTAAGCAACTGCATGTCATCAGAACTCCGCTATCTCCCTTCTCCCAGTATTGCTTTGTGTTTCTTCTCCATCAGGCATTCTCTTTAACATTCAGTTCTTAGCAATCTTGTGGTCAGAGAGATTCTACCCATTATTTAAAAAAAAAAAAAAAAATCCTCCAGAATTGTGTCTCCCTCTGGTTGACTCCAAAATGACCAGATCTGGGTCCTATTCTCAACCCTGGAGTGGTAAGGATGTCAGCCAAACTACCAAACTGTGTAGTTTGAGAGGAACAGGTAAAGCGGTTCCTGAAGGAAAATCTGAACGCTTTTACAAAGAGAAAAGACACTGGGAAGGCAGAAATAACAGTTATCTACTATAGACTGCATTACCCAGTTCCCTGAATACTCTTGGGAGGATATCCTACATTACTGTTTGCCCACCGCCATCTTTCACCATCCAAAATCTTCCAGGATCATGGTATAGAATAGAGTGGATGGAACTTCCCTGGTGGTCCAGTGGTTAAGAATCTGCCTGCCAATGCAGGGGTCACAAGTTTGATTCCTGGTCTGGGAAGATTCCACATCCCACGGGACAACTAAGCCCATGCTTCGCAACTACTGAGCCCATGCACCCTAGAGCCTATGCTCTGCAACAGGAGAACCCACCACAATGAAAAGCCCATGCACTGCAACTAGAGAGTAGCCCTCACAACTAGAGAAAGCCCTCGCACAGCAATGAAGATTCAGCACAGCCATAAATAAAAAGAATTGGGTGGGCAAGAATGAATTCACTTCAACAGGTGTTTCCTGACAAAAAGCAAGACTTTTGTACCTGGAAGGCCAAAGTTAATATGAACACTGGGCAAAAGTTTATCATTTTAGCTAGTGATATTCTTGGGCTGGAAGGAGGAGTATACCAGGATGATAACACAGAGGGAGGAGAACTGGCTGTGGGAACACCATGTGGGCTGTGGGCAGGAGGAAGGTTAGGGGGCCAGCTGGAAGAAAGGCGGATATGCAATATCCATTGGTGCTTTCCATCGTGGTTCTGTCTTTTTCCACCTCTGGAAAGACAAATTCAGAAGTGGGGAGGAAAATCAGGGCTTTTTTCCATTGCCAGGAACACAAGAATTAAAATGATAATGACAGTGACGTAAAAAGCTATCCCTAGAAGAGCACTGAAGACATATATAAGTGATGACAGGAATTAGGATGGGGACATGATGGGTATTCCTCTTATTTCCAAATAACTTGCACGATTTTGTTTTTATAGTTATATACCTGTTTCTGTGTGTGTATACGTTTACTTATATTAAGAATCTCAGGTGCAACTCCCATCATTTTTCATGAGCTGCAAGGCAAATAAAAGATCAAGCATCCCCTTTGTCCTACTCCTCTGCACCTTCCCTTAAAACACACAGACACACACAAGCAACTTACTTATGATGTGGCTGGGGCCTGTGGAAGGAAGTGCTGTAGATGGAGAGGAATCCAAGGCCTGCTCATGAAACTGCCTAAGTGGCTTCCCTCTACCCTTGCCTCTCTTCAGGATTCTGGGTCAGAGCACTGCTTCACCTCTTAATTAGATTACGTTGCTGCTGAGTCACTTCAGTTGTGTCCGACTCTGTGCAGCCCCATAGACAGCAGCCCACCAGGATGCCCCGTCCCTGGGATTCTCCAGGCAAGAACACTGGAGTGGGTTGCCATTTCCTTCTTCAATGTATGAAAGTGAAAAAGTGAAGTCGTTCAGTCGTGTCCGACCCTCAGCGACCCCATGGACTGCAGCCTTCCAGGCTCCTCCATCCATGGGATTTTCCAGGCAAGAGTACTGGAGTGGGGTGCCATTGCCTTCTCTGTAGATTACGTTAGGTCTGCTGTAATGTTTCCCAGAGCATGTTCTGTTGTACACTAGCATCATAGAATGCTTTCCCTGAAAAAGTGAAAAGAAAGTGTTAGTTGCTCAGTTGTGTCCCACTCTTTGCGATCCCGTGGACTGTAGACTGCCTGGCTCCTCTGGGCAAGAATACTGGGGTGGGTTGCCATTCCCTTCTCCAGAGGCTCTTTGTGATCCAGGGATCAAACCTGGGTCTTCCACACTGCCGGCAAATTCTTTACTGTCTGAGCCACCAGGGAAGCCCTTTTCCCTGAAATGCCAACTTAATACAGGTGTAGACAGTGTTGCAGCCTCTAGCAGGTTCGGAGGCCACAATGTGTACTAACATAGCAGAAGCTCTGAGGAGTCCTGTAGCGGAAACTGTCTTTGTTTTACTTACTGCTTTTCAAACTGACCTGGACATTGAACTTTCCATACCTCCCACCCCCAGAAAAGTATTGCATGTAGTGCTCTTATTCTGCAAATCATATTTGGCAGGTACTTGGTCTAGTAGGATTTTTTTTTTTTTTTTAGGAAAGATAAACTCTGCCATTTGTGATTGGAATATTTGTAAGAAGTCAAGTGGTTGGAATTTAGTGACTAACCCTTGCCCAACCTTACAGCATTGACACCCACGCCCATGAGCTTCAGATTATGGGCCTCGCCTAGTCCCATACCATCTTACTTTCTTATCTGGGCTTCTGGGAATTACAAGAGTCAGAAATGGGACTAGGCTAGGATTTTTTTTGTGTGTGTTGTGATAAACTACAATGTCCCTAATCTCTTGAGGGGGCTTCTTAAGTAGCTCAGTGGTAAAGAATCCATCTGCCAATGCAGGAGATGTGGATTCAACCCCTGGGTCGGGAAGATCCCCTGGAAGACAAAATGGCAACCTACTCCAGTATTCTTCCCTGGAAAATCCCATGGACAAAGTAGCCTGGTGGGCTACCGTTTATGGGGTCACAGTGAGTCAGACACGACTTAGCAACTGAGCACAATCTCTTTGAGAATCACATTGACTGTTCTTTCCTTCTCAGCTCAGAACCTTAACATGGCAGTGGAACCCACCTGAGCTCTCAACAAGAGGTTGTCAGAAGATGTTCTACTGACTTGGGAGCCCAGGGAGAGTGCCAGAACCCTGTGAGGGCTTAGCCCAAATCTTGGTAATATTGGTCAAGGAGAAACCCTTGGGGAAGGAGCACCATAAAATGATTGGCCATATTTTTAGATTTCAAGCCATATTCAAGTCTGAGCCCCCAAACACCTGGATTTTCAGAACTCTGACCTGGGCACCACTTGCCAGCAGCTATCACCAAGATGTGAAGACAGGGCCCTCAAGGCAGTGGGTCTAGGAATGTGGAGAGGCCTTGGGCTTTTTAAACAGCCATTTTAAAAGATGGTGGTTTAGTTGTTAAGTTGTGTCCGACTCTTGTGACCTAAGGACTGTGGCCCACCAGGTTTCTCTGTCCATGAGGTTTCCCAGGCAAAAATACTGGAGTATGTTGCCATTTGAATTACACTTGCAACAAGCCCCTATTGGCCCTGCTCCTCTGTTAATAAGCTGTCCAGAAAAGAGCCTGCCTGGATACTCTCTGAGTGTTTTCTTCAAAATGTACAACTTAAGTAGGAGCTTTCTTTTTTTTTTCCCCTCCAGCATGTTATGTTTTTTTATTCCAAGGAAGGTAAAAATGCAACTGAAACACAGAAAAAGATTCGTGTAGTGTACAAAGAAGGTGCTGTGACTGATCAGATGTGTCAAAAGTGGTTGTGAAGTTTTATGCTGGTAATTTCTCACTGGACAGTGTCCATGGTCGGGTAGACCAGTTGAAGTTGATAGTGATAAAATAGAGACATTAATTGAGAAAAATCAGTGTGATACCCAAGTGGATGCTTTTTAAAGCTGTTGATGCTGTACATCAAGGAAAGCTTTTGCATCTCTTGACAACCTGAGTGGGTACTATTTGCAGTTCTGAGTTTTGTCTTCTGGGAGTTCAGAAGGTGAAATCACAAAGCTTTAATCAGAGTCCTGAATGTGACCCAGGTTAGGAAATAACAAAACAAACTTGAACTCCTGTTCACCCACCTGAGAGGAAGAAAAATGCAAAACAACAACAAAAAGAAATGGAAAACAACCAAATCTCAGATGGAGGGAGCAAGTGGCAAGTGCCCTTCTTAAGAATACCAAGAAAACAACATTGGCACAGAAACCAGACAGTGGCGGGGGGAGCTGCCAGGGAACCAGAAAGGAGTCAGTCCCTCAGGGGCTGTCCTGGTCGTCTCATCTGTTTGCCCCTGACCGAGGGGACTGAACACCAAGCACCTCATATGACTTGCATATTCTTGTGTGACTCCAAGTGTTAGGAACTGCCACTGTTATGAGTAATATACAAATTCACTTTAAAGTAGCACTGAATTCATAATTCATAAAGTATTTTCTCAATGAACAGGCGCCTTCATATGGAGAGAGGTCTGTGAAAATTTCAGATCTTTAAAAGAGGTTCTCATGCTTTCTTGAAAAGATTAGAATGACTGTTATATTGAATGTAATTATTTTCTCCCCAGTGGTAGTCTCCTGTTGGTTACCCATCTGGAATGTTTGAACTTCTTGGTGCAAATCTTGACTGTCTGCTTGTGTCTGGGGAAGGAGTAGGTTAGGAGAGAGAAGCAATGGGAATATAATAAAGAGTGGCCCTTAGCAAACTGTGGATGCTGTGTGCCATTACCACCATCCTCCTTCCAGCCTGCCCACCCTGCTACTAGGCAACAGTTAGCACAAGACCTTTAGTGGTCCTGCTCAGCCATTGGTTGTCTCCTCAGTGGGCCCCTCCCCCAAGCAGCCGTCAGTGAGTGACCGTTAATGATCCTGCTCAGTCATTGGTTGGTGCCACAGTGGGCCCCTCCCACAAGCGACCAACTGTTCAGGAGCAACCTTAGTGAGGCCGTTCAGCCAACCTTCAGTGGAGTGATTAGTTGTCAGGCAGAGAATAAGGTAAGAGGCCGGATCCTGGCCTTCTCCCCCATGGCCCTCCAGCTTACCTGGCTTCAGGCCAGTGAGTGAGTGGAAGGGCCCAGAGAATAGGCTGGGGGCTGTGTCCTGGAGGGCTCTAGGGCTCTCGCCAAAGCCACTCGCTGGCTGGACCCAGGCCTTGAGGCTACAGTGAACCTCTCCCCTATCCCCACCCCTGTGACCTAATGGCAGCAGCCATTTGCCTAGAATGTCATCTGCGGGACCAGGCCCCCACCATTTGGGCAGCCTGAGGAGCTGAAGACAAGAGGTCCCGGGCACCTGGCTCCCTCAGGGATGACAGCTGGGCAGGGTCTGGGGACCTGGCTCTGAAGGAACCGTCAACTGAGAGCTTTTCAGCCGGGACCTGGACCTCACAGGGGAAAAGTTGAGCCTTGGGACCCCGCCATTTCTTGTCAGAACGGAGAATAACATTTGTCTGGTGGATATTTGCAGGAACATTGTTATCTAACCATAACCTGGCCTCAAGAACAAAGGCTCTGACACCAAGAAGTTTGCAACAACTAACCATACTCCTTCACCTTTCCTAGAAAAGGACTTTGCTGAGAGCTCTTGTTGGGGGGGAGATTTGGGAGTTTTAAGGCATGAGCACCATTTCCTTGCACACCCCTGCAATAAACTTTTCTCTGTTCCAAACTCCCACGTTTTGGTATTGTTTGGCCTCACTGTACATTGGACACATAAACTTACTTTCTGGTAACAGGAAGACTGGAGGTCATATCAGTTATTGAGCTGTTCTTAATCCTCATTCAAAGAGATGAAGTTCCATTTGGCATCATGATCTGCTGATACTAAAATGTGTCCCAGCTCAGCCTTCTTCAGATCAGATCAGATCAGTTGCTCAGTCGTGTCCGACTCTTTGCGACCCCATGAATTGCAGCACGCCAGGCCTCCCTGTCCATCACCAACTCCCGGAGTTCACTCAGACTCAAGACGTCCATCGAGTCAGTGATGCCATCCAGCCATCTCATCCTCTGTCGTCCCCTTCTCCTCCTGCCCAAAATCCCTCCCAGCATCAGTCTTTTCCAGTGAGTCAACTCTTCGCATGAGGTGGCCAAAGTACTGGAGTTTCAGCTTTAGCATCATTCCTTCCAAAGAAATCCCAGGGCTGATCTCCTTCACAATGGACTGGTTGGATCTCCTTGCAGTCCAAGGGCTGTCTTTG
>NW_011495030.1:8376791-8380764 GCF_000754665.1 Bison bison bison
TTGTTCATAGTGATGCTTTCTAAGGCCCACTTGACTTCACATTCCAGGATGTCTGGCTCTAGGTCAGTGATCACAGCATCGTGATTATCTGGGACATGAAGATCTTTTTCGTACAGTTCTTCTGTGTACTCTTCTTAATATCTTCTGCTTCTGTTAGGTCCATACCATTCCTATATCGAGCTCATCTTTGCATGAAATGTTCCTTTGGTATCTCTAATTTTCTTGAAGAGATCCCTAGTCTTTCCCATTCTGTTGTTTTCCTCTATTTCTTTGCATTGATCGCTGAAGAAGGCTTTCTTATCTCTTCTTGCTATTCTTTGGAATTGTGCATTCAGATGCTTATATGTTTCCTTTTCTCCTTTGCTTTTCACTTCTCTTCTTTTCACAGCTAATTATAAGGCCTCCCCAGACAGCCATTTTGCTTTTTTGCATTTCTTTTCTATGGAATGGTCTTGATCCCTGTCTCCTGTACAATGTCACGAACCTCAGTCCATAGTTCATCAGGCACTCTATCAGATCTAGGCCCTTAAATCTATTTCTCACTTCCACTGTATAATCATAAGGGATTTGATTTAGGTCATACCTGAATGGTCCAGTGGTTTTACCTACTTTCTTCAATTGGCAATAAGGAGTTCATGGTCTGAACCACAGTCAGCTCCTGGTCTTGTTTTTGCTGACTGTATAGAGCTTCTCCATCTTTGGCTGCAAAGAATATAATCAGTCTGATTTCGGTGTTGACCATCTGGTGATGTCCATGTGTAGAGTCTTCGTTTGTGTTGTTGGAAGAGGGTGTTTGCTATGACCAGTGAGATAAAGTTCTGCTTTCTTCCCTCAAGATGTTTTCTTCTGTAATGTAGCATCCTTGCAAGGTGGTAAGTGTTCAGATTTCCCTGACTCACAACTCCTACTCCTTTATGGATTTCAAAACGCTTCCATGAACATTATCTCCTTCATCCTCACAGGCACATATATTTAGGCTTAGAGAAGCTGTGAGACTAAAGTTCACACAGTTAATGGAGAAACTGGAACATGAACACAAAGCGTTTGGTTCCATGATATCTGAACCATGGTATACATGTGTCTCTAGCCAGTCATACCTCTGTGCCCTTTTAAATGGATATTCTTAAATTATTGTCCAGTACTTAGAGTTGAAGAAATAACAGAAGTAATTCCTGTGAAGAAAGGGTGGAAAAGGAGAATGCTAGAGGTAACATCCCAGCTTTTGTACATCTCAGCAAAACAAAAGCCCTGCTTTATCATCTTTGTTGCTCAAGCATTCCCCTTGGAAGTTGTGTTAGTCAGGATTTTGTGTGTGTGTATGTAAGTGTAACTGAGTGGAAAAAAAACAGGCTTAAGCAAAATCAGGAATGTATCAATCGTTGAACTCTAGGGAATTAACTTACTTTTGGCATAGTTGGATCCATGGACTTGAATAATGTCATCAAAACACATCATATTTGCTCCATATGTCTGTTCTTCTATTTCATTCTCCCCAGGATCTTCTCACTGATGGTGGCAAGAGGCTGTTAATTCTTGGCTTACATCCTGTCCTTTGAGCAGCTGGAACAGAGTCTCCCTAACAGTTCCCAACGATGTCCCCAAAGAATTGAGCATCATGGTTGGGTCATTTGCCCAACCAGAAATCAATGATTATAACCAGAGGAATTCACTGCTCTGATTGTCCTTGCCTGGGTCACATGCCAGTTCTTACAGCCTGAAGGAGTCCAGCTCCCAAACCATTTGCACTGAGGGTGGGGGAGGTGGTACGTCACAGAAAATATTCCTTCTGATGCCAAAAGACAAGAAGATAGATACTGGGCAGGCCAGAGCAACAAATATAGACTATAGAAATGTTCTTCTGTCCACCTTAATGGGCTTCCCTGATAGTTCAGTTGGTAAAGAATCTGCCTGCAATGCAGGAGACCCTGGTTTGATTCCTGGGTCAGGAAGATCCGCTGGAGAAGGGATAAGCTACCCACTCCAATATTCTTGGGCTTCCCTTGTGGCTCAGCTGGTAAAGAATCCACCTGCAAAAAAAAAAAAAAGAATCCACCTGCAATGTGGGAGACCTGGGTTCAATCCCTGTGTTGGGAAGATCCCCTGGAGAAGGAAAAATCTACCCACTCCAGTATTTTGGCCTGGAGAATTCTATGGATTATATAGTCTATGGGTTCACAACAAGTCAGACATGACTGAGTGACTTTCACTTTCACTTTCCACCTGAATACCTGGCAGCTTATCAATATATTCCTTTAAACCAGACTCAGGATGCTCCCTGAGCAGAGTGCTAATTAATACCATTTTCTCTATTCCATTACATTACAGATTAGTTCCCTGGGCATCTTAACAACTTGCTCCCTCTCATTCCACCTCTGTCTTTACCAGGTGAGGTAGCTGGAGAGCAGAGGGACTCATCCAGGACAGGGCAGAGTTCAGATCAGATCCTGGCCCTAAACCTTTGGCTTCTGGACCAGAAGTTACCACTGACTTTGTCACTTGAGCGGTTCAGCAGAACAGGCTGTCTTGTCCCACAGCCTACCTGGGTTCTGCTAGGACCTGAGATTGGTATAGATTGTAGCTGCGCTGAACGATCTATAGACTTAGAAATTAAGCCATCCTGGCCCAAGATAATCATAGCCTACTTAAGGCTTTGCAGAGGGTGGTGGGTCACTGTGCTCACTGCAGGGTATTCTTCCTGTCATTCAAAATATGTGTATTGATTTAGTTAAAAGAGCATGCTTGAGTCCCCAAAAAGAAACCATGTGGGAAGAAACATACTAGGTATCACTAGGAGTAGCCTAGGCTTGTGAGATTGCGGAGGGGACTTTCATTTTTTGCTTTATCTTTTTAAGTGATTTGAAAGGAGGCACCCAGCCATAGTAGGATATCTGGGGGAATCACTTTTAGCCCTGAACACAGGGTTGAAGAAAATTGGCAGAATATCACTGATGGGGAACTGGGTGAGATCTGGGGATTGGAGAGACAATTAAGGACCCAACTATGAGTCTGCTACAGACCCAGAAAATGAAGGTTTTCCAAGGATAAGAACTTTCTCTTGCAGTGACACTGACCCTGCTGGGCAATGTACTTGGTCCACTGGACCTGACAATGTCAAGACCCTATTGGCAGGTGAGCAATGGTGATCATGGTCCAGCCAGCCTAGCCGCCTCACTTCTGGGAAATTTACAAATAAGAGAAAGATAATTGTTAAACCAACCTCACCTAGATTTTGACCTAAAAGGGACTTGCCCAGCTTTTTAGTAAGGCTTTACTCTACATGACTCGCTCCTGTCATCAAATGTGTCCTGAAATGGTAAAGATTTGCCATTGCTAAGGATATCCAGCATAATAAAGTATAGTGAAAGTGAAGTCGCTCAGTCGTCTACAACTCTTTGCAACCCCATGGACTGTAGCCTGCCAGGCTCCTTCATCCATGGGATTTCCAAGGCAAGAGTACTGGAGTAGCTTGCCATTTACTTCTCCAAAGGATCTTCCCAACCCAGGGATAGAACCCATATCCCCCGCATTGCAGGCAGAGGCTTTTACTGTCTAAACCACTAGGGAAACTTTTATAATAAAGTATCAGTTCAGCTCAGTTCAGTTGCTCAGTCGTGTCCGACTCTTTGCAACCCCATGAATTGCAGCACGCCAGGCCTCCTTGTCCATCACCAACTCCCGGAGTTCACTCAAAAACTCGTATCCATCGAGTCGGTGATGCCATCAGCCATCTCATCCTCTGTTGTCCCCTTCTCCTCCTGCTCCCAATCCCTCCCAGCATCAGAGTCTTTTCCAGGGAGTCAACTCTTCGCATGAGGTGGCCAAAGTACTGGAGTTTCAGCTTCAGCATCATTCCTTCCAAAGAACACCCAGGGCTGATCTCCTTTAGAACGGACTGGTTGGATCTCCTTGCAGTCCAAGGGACTCTCAAGAGTCTTCTCCAACACCACAGTTCAAAAGCATCAATTCTTCGGCG
>NW_011495030.1:8380901-8388211 GCF_000754665.1 Bison bison bison
CAGATCTAGGTTGGTCATAACTTTCCTTCCAAGGAGTAAGCATCTTTTAATTTCATGGCTGCAGTCACCACCTGCAGTGATTTTGGAGCCCCCCAAAATAAAGTCTGACACTGTTTCCACTGTTTCCCCATCTATTTGCAATGAAGTGATGAGACCAGATGCCATGATCTTCGTTTTCTGAATGTTGAGCTTTAAGCCAACTTTTTCACTCTCCTCTTTCACTTTCATCAAGAGGCTTTTTAGTTCCCCTTCACTTTCTGCCATAAGGGTGGTGTCATCTGCATATCTGAGGTTATTGATATTTCTCCTGGCAATCTGATTCCAGCTTGTGCTTCTTCCAGCCCAGCATTTCTCATGGTGTACTCTGCATAGAAGTTAAATAAGCAGGGTGACAATATACAGCCTTGATGTACTCCTTTTCCTATTTGGAACCAGTCTGTTCCATTTCCAGTTCTAACTGTGGCTTCCTGACCTGCATATAGGTTTCTCAAGGTGGTCTGGTATTTCTATCTGTTTCAGAATTTTCCACAGTTTCTTGTGATCCACACAATCAAAGGCTTTGGCATAGTCAATAAAGAATAAATCAGTGTAAATCCTATAGGCAGCAGAGGGTTTCCTAAGTATTTATTACACAGGACTTCTCTATGGAAATAAAGATCTCACCTTCTCAAGGGATTACTTTCGGAAGATCCTGTTCATTTACACAAGCAGGGGAGCACTGTACACCATTGCCTGAGAATGGCTGGTGGCCCCAGCTATACTTGGAACTTTCCTTCTTACTCTTCTCTCCCTCTGCTGATTGCTTCTCAGAATGGGCCTGTGACTATCCCCACCTTTACTTTGTCTTTCTTCTCTTGTACCAAGTGAAATCTGCAGAGACTAGACTGGCAGTGGCCATGGATGTATCCTTTTGAAGCACTGGTACATCTAAGGATGCTGGTAGTTCTGGACCACTGAAATTTGCCTTGTATTACAAGAAAGGAAGAAATGGTAAAGTTGGATAAAATTGAGTCATTTTTTTCCTTTCCTGTTTTTCTGACCAACCATAAGCAAACCCTTCAGAAAACCACAGAAGAGATGTACCTGAAATAAGATGAAACTCTAAACACCCATGGAGGAAGTGAGATGGAGGGGGTGGGCAGAGGCCCAGATGGGTGGGCACAAAAGTTTGAAAGCAAGCTAGGGATGGGGCAGCTGGCCAAATTTCTACCGCGCCCCCACTGGGGCCTTTTGATTAAATTTTCACAGGTCTACAGCAGTGCTGGTACATGGCATGGTGTGAGAGTGGGTTATCTTTAAAGATAATTCCACCTTCAAAATTTGATACACTTGAAGGAACTAGTGGACAGCTGATGTATATAGCACAGGGAGCTCAGCTGTTATAACCTAGAGAGGTGGGATGGAAGCTGGGAGGAAGGGCGGTTCAGGAGGGGGGGGGATATATCTATGCTTATAGCTGATTCATGTCGTATGGCAGAAACAAACACAAAACTGTAAAGCAATTATACTCCAATTAAGAAAGAAAAAAGATTTGACATACTTTCAAGTGGTATATCCAAGACTGAAAGCAATGCTAAAAAAAATCCCAGACCCAGGATTTTATTTCTTCTCCCCAAGACAGTCTCCACTGAAGAACCATCTTTGGTGACTGTGGAGACACCAGCCTTCCTCAAGCTGAAGAACTTGGTGTGATGTGATCCTCTCCTATAGCACCTTCATCCCTATAGCCAGGTGCCCAGAGATTTCTACAAGCTGAGGGCTCAGGTTGGGCTCTCAGGTGAGTGAGGGAAGAGTTGGGACCGGACAGGCCCTGAGGCATGGGCAGGCTTGGGTTGGGGTGAGGGAAGGAGAAATGAGGCTGCTGGCCCCTGGCAGTGCCTAGGGGAGACTCACATTGTGCAGAGAAGCTTGACCTGAATTCACTTACTTCCTGTGGGATCTTGATCACCAAAACCATCTGGACTGAAGGACAAGAACAGCTTGATCTAATCCTTAGAGCTGACCTCATTTGAACACTAAATCAACAAATGATGATTTAATGGAGCTGTGCTGGGTATCAAGTATCTGACATCTCAAATAGAAGATTTTTTTTTTTTTTTCTAAAGCCACAACTTGTTCCTTGTTGCCCTTTGGGTTATTCTCTTTCAGTGGGAAAGTGGCTTCCCACTGTCTTCCCTCCATGCACCCACCCTTGAGGAGGCTTGAAAACACACTGAATAGCTGCTCCCATGATTATCTGGAAGGGCCCACAGTGTCCAGATCAGGAGATTCTCCTAACATGTAGAATGAGGAGTTAGAGAATGAAAGAGGAGATTATGGTCTTTTCTAAAGAAAACCTCTAGAGGAGAAATACCTGAGTAACAAATACCAGTTCATGTTCTGAGCATCTCCCCAGTTCTCTGAGACTCCACTTTCAAGGAAACTGTGTGGCTCTCGGCATGGTGCCTTTCGTCCAGTACTGGTGATGTGCCACCCATCTCCATCTTCTATTAGTTTGCCATGGAGAACAGGCAGTCAAGCTATGTCTCTCTCTCTGTGTCTTATCCTAGAGACAAAGATGTCAGTTTCTTATTTCACGTCTTGTCTATCTCTCTGTTCCTCTCCCTTTCTTGTGCCCTGAGAGATAGTGTTGGAATGTGGGGTTGGCTATTGGGAATAGAGAAGGATGAGTCCCATGTTCTCCAGGATGGTTACCAGACAAACTGCCCAGACAAGGGCTGGGAATGGGGCCTTGGGTTTCAGATGTTGGGTGCCTGGCATGCTCCCTGCTCTGCCAAGGCACATGGTTCTCATGGTCTATTTTCCCACCTTGCAGCCAGTCTGTGCATTCCCACCTGTGAATGCCCTCTTCTTCAAATACTTGAACCTCTTGGAAACTGGGCTCTGAACCCAATTCCACTGGAGTTTAGTCTAGGCTACGCTATCAGAATTTCCATCTAGGCTTTCAGTTATTTTTAGAGAAAAACTGTGAGACGGGAGTAGTGGAATAGGAAAGTAGTCTAAGGACAGTTATTCTGTTGGTGTTCAGTAGCTAAGTCATGTCTGACTCATTGCCATCTCATGGACTGCAGCATGTGAGGCTCCTCTGTCCTCCACTGACTCCTGGAGTTCGCTCAAATTCATATACATTGAGTCAGTAATGCTATCTAACCATCTCATCCTCTGCCACCCCCTTCTCCTTTTGCCTTCAATCTTTCCCAGTATCAGCATCTTTTCCAGTGAGTCTGCTCTTTCCATTAGGTGGTCAAATTATTGGAGCTTCAGCTTCAGCATCAGTCCTTCTAATGAATATTCAGAATTGATTCCCTTTAGGATTGACTGATTTGATCTCCTTGTTGTCCAAGTGACTCTTAAGACTCTTCTCGAGCAACACAGTTTGAAGGCATCATTTCTTCAGCACTCAGCCTTCTTTATGGTCCAACTTTGACATCTGTACATAACTACTGGAAAAGCCATAGCTTTGACTATATGGACCTCTGTTGGCAAAGTGTTGTCTGCCTTTTAATATGCTGTCTAGCTTTGTCATAGCTTTCCTTCCAAGGAGCAAGTGTCTTTTATTTTCATGACTGCAGTCACCATCTGCAGTGATTTTGGAACCCAAGGAAATAACATCTGTCACTGCTTCCACTTTTTCCCTTCTATTTGCCATGAAGTGATGGGACTGGATGCCATGATTTATTTTTTCAATGTTGAGTTTCAAGCCAGCTTTTTCACTCTCCTCTTTCACTCTCATCAAGAAGCTCTTTAGTTCCTCACTTTCTGCCATTAGAGTGGAATCAACTGCATATCCGAAGTTGTTGATATTTCTCCTGGAAATCTTGCTTCTAGCTTGTGATTCATGCAGCCTGGCATTTTGCATGATTTACTCTGCATAGAAGTTAAATGAGAAGGTGACAACATACAGCCTTGTCTTATTCCTTTCCCAATTTTGAACCAGTCACATGCTTCATGTCCGGTTCTAGCTGTTCCTTCTTGACCTACATACAGGTTTCTCAGAAGACAGGTAAAGTGGTCTGATATTCCCATCTCTTTAAGAATTTTCCACAGTTTATTTGTGATCCACACACTCAAGAGCTTTCACATTGTCAATGAAGCAAAATTAGGTATTTTTCTGGAACTAACTTGCTTTCTCCATGATCCAACAAATGTTGGCAATTTGATCTCTGGTTCCTCTGCCTTTTCTAAACCCAGCTTGTTCATCTGGAAGTTCTCATTTCACATACTGCTGAATCTTGACTTGAAGGATTTTGAGCATAACCTTGCTAGATGTGAAATGAATGCAACATTGCTCTTCTTTGGGGTTGGAATGAAAGCTGACCTTTTCTAGTCCTATGGCCACTGCTGAGTTTTCCAGATTTGCTAACATAATAAATGCAGCACTTTATCAGCATCATCTTTTAGGGTTTTCAATAGCTCAGCCAGAATTCCATTACCTCCACTAGCTTTGTTTGTAGTGATGCTTCCTAAGTCTCACTTGACTTCATGCTGTAGGATGTCTGAATCTAGGTGAGTGGCCATACTATCATGGTTATCTGGGTGATTAAGACCTTTCTTGTATAGTTCTTCTTTGTATTCTTGTCACCTCTTTTTAATCTCTTCTGCTTCTGTTGCTGCTGCTGCTGCTGCTAAGTCACTTCAGTCGTGTCCAACTCTTTGCGACCCCACCAGGCTCCCCCGTCCCTGGGATTCTCCAGGCAAGAACACTGGAGTGGGTTGCCATTTCCTTCTCCAATGCAGGAAAGTGAAAAGTGAAAGTGAAGTCGCTCAGTCGTGTCTGACTCTTAGCGACCACACGGACTGCAGCCTACCAGGCTCCTTCCTCCATGGGATTTTCCAGGCAAGAGTACTCGAGTGGGGTGCTGTTGCCTTCTCCATCTGCTTCTGTTAGTTACTTACAATTTTTTGTCCTTGATTGTGCCATCCTTGCATGAACTGTTCCCTTGATATATCCATTTTTCTTGAAGAGATCTCTAGTATTTTCCATTCTTTTGTTTTCCTCTGTTTTTTTGCATTGTTCATTTAAGAAGGCCTTCTTATCTCTTCTTGCTAGTCTCTGTAACTGCATTCATTTGGGTGTATCTTTCCCTTTCTCCCTTGCCTTTCACTTCTCTTCATTCCTCAGCTATTTGTAAAGCCTCCTCAGACAACCACTTTGCCTTCTTGCATTTCTTTATCTTTAGGATGGTTTTGATCACTGCCTCCTATACAGTGTTATGAACTTTGATCCATAGTTTTTTAGGTATTCTGTCTACCAGGTCTGAGCCCTTGAATCTATTTGTCACCTCCACTGTATAATCATAAGGGATTTGATTTGGGTCATACTTGAATGGCCTAGTTGTTTTCCCTACTTGCTTCAATTTCAGCCTGGATTTTGCAATAATGAGCTCTTGATCTGAGCCACAGTCAGCTCCAGGTCTTATTCTGGCTGACTGTATGGAGCTTCTCCATCTTTGGCTGTAAAGAACATAATCATAGCTAGAACATGCAAGCAACCTAGATATCCATTGACAGATGAAAAGCTAAAGAAGTTGTGGTACATATACACAATGGAATATTACTCAACCATAAAAAGGAATGACTTTGAGTCAGTTTTAATGAGGTGGATGAACCTAGAACCTATTATACAGAGTCAAGTAAGTCAGAAGGATAAATACCGTATTCTAACACAAATACGGAATCTAGAAAAATGGTACTGAAGAATTTATTTACAGGGCAGCAATAGAGAAACAGACATAGAGAATAGACTTATGGACATGGGAAGAGGGGAGGAGATGTGAGATGTATGGAAAGAGTAACATGGAAACTTACATTACCATATGTAAAATAGATAGCCAATAGGAATTTGCTGTATGGTTCAGGAAACCCAAACAGGGGCTCTGTATCAATCTAGAGGGGTGGGATGGGGAGGGAAATGGGAGGGAGGTTCAAAAGAGAGGGGATAGATGTATACCTATGGCTGATTCATTTTTGACAGAGAACAACAAAATTCTATAAAATAATTATCCTTCAATTAAGAAATTAATTTATATATATAAAAAGAACATAATCTATCTGATTTTGGTGTTGACTATCTGGTCAAGTCCATTGTAGAGTCTTCTCTTGTGTTGTTGGAAAAGGGTTTTTGCTATGACTAGTGTGTTCTCTTGACAAAAATGTTAGCCTTTGCCCTGGTATATTCCAAGGTGAAACCTGCCTGTTATTCCAGGTATCTCTTGACTTTACTTTTGCATTCCAATCCCCTATGATGAAAAGGACATCTTTTGTGTGTGTGTTTGTTAGTTCTATAAGGTGTTATAGATCTTCAGAGAACTCATCAGTTTCAGCTTCTTCAGCATCAGTAGTTGAGGCATAGACTTGGATTACTGTGATGTTGAATTGTTTGCCTTGGAAATGAACCAAGATCATTCTGTCATTTTTGAGATTGCACCCAAATACTGCATTTCAGACTCTTTTGTTGACTTTGAGGGCTACTCCGTTTCTTCTAAGGCATTCTTGCCCACAGTAGTAGATATGATAGTCATCTGAATTAAATTCGCCCATTCTCACCCATTTTAGTTCATTGATTCCTATGACATCGATGTTCATTTTTACCATCTCCTGCTTGACCATGTCCAATTTACCTTGATTCATGGACCTTACATTCTAAGTTCCTGTGCAATGTTGTTCTTTACATCATTGGACTTTACTTTCACCACCAGACACATCCACAGCTGTGTGTTATTCCCACTGTGGCCCAGCCACTTCATTCTTTTTGGAGCAGTTAGTAATTGCCTTCTGCTCTTCCCCAGTAGCATATTGGATAACTTCCAACCTGGGGGGGCTCGTCTTCTGGTGTCATATCTTTTTGCCTTTTCATACTGTTCATGGGTTCTCTCGGCAAGAATACTGGAGTGGTTTGCCATTCTCTCCTCCAGTGGACCGTGTTTTGTCAGAACTCCTCACTATGACCCAATCTGTCTTGGCTGGCCATGCAAGGCATGATCTATAGCTTCATTGAGTTATGCAAGCCCCTCTGCCATGATAAGACTTCCCAGTTGGCTCAGTGGTAAAGAATCTGCCTGCCATTGCAGGAGATGCAAGTTCAATCCCTTTGTCAGGAAGATCCCCTGGAGATGAAAATATCAACCCATTCCAGTATTCTTGCCTGGAAAATCCCATGGACAGAGGAGCCTAGAGGGCTGTAGTCCATGTGTCGCAAAGAGTTGGACACAACTTTGCAGCTGAGCACACATGCAAGTTATTCTGACCTACATAAAATTAGAACCTTGATGGAAGGCAGTGAGTGCAACACCTTTTTTTTTTTTTTTTAC
>NW_011495030.1:8388311-8389368 GCF_000754665.1 Bison bison bison
AGTGCAATTTTTTTTTTTTTTTACCTGCAGCTGTCTTCCAAATAGCATGTCATTATTTGAGGACTGTGTTAGTTTCTAGAGCTGCCACAATCAGGTACCACAAATTAGGTGGCTTAAAATAACAGAAACTCATTGCCAACCAAATTGGCAGATTTGGTTCCTTCTGATGGCTCTTAGGGGAGAATCTGTTCCATGCCTCTCTGCTAGCTAGGTGGCCCTAGGCATTCCTTAGCATATAAATGCATCACTCTAATCCTCCATCTTCATATGATATTCTCTCTTGGTTTCTGTCTTCATATGGCCATCTTATAAGGACACTAGTCATAATGGATTCAGGGCACACCCTACTGCAATTTAACCACATCTTAATCAATTATATCCTCTGTGACTGTAATTCCAAATAAGGTCACATTCTGAGATACTTTGGAATAGGACTTCAACATATCTTTTTTTGGAGGGGGATGGTGGTGGGGGAGGACACAGTTCAACCCATAATGGAGACCAGAAATGGACTGGAAGGAGTTATGGGGTTGGGAGCCCCTGCCAAAATAGTGGTCTTTCTAATTCTTTACAAACAGTTGTCTTAATCCAAGACTTCCTAAAACCTTGTGTTTTCTTATACTGCTCCTTTAGTTAGGATTTTGGAGGCAAGTTAATAAAAGTGAACTTACATGAGTCATGGCTGTTTGACTGCAAGTGATGGAAATCCAATTCTAGTTGGCTTAAACAAAGCAATAATTGACTAACATAACTGGAAAATCTAGGAGTGGATCTGGCCTTAGACAGGGTAGAATCTAAGGTTCAGTGTTTCAGAGGTCTTTCTCTCTTGCTCTCCCGCCATCTCTTGGGTTTTGCTTGTCTCTGCTCAGTGTGTCCTTCTGCAGACAGGGCCTCTTCACAAAGAAGTAAAAATGGTGGCTGAGTCCCTAATGCACATCATCTCAGTTTTCCCACCTAAGTGGAAATGTTACACGAGTGTATGTTCCTCGGTTCTTTGTCTCGTCACAACAAAGATTTGGAGCAACGGACATTAAAGCCCTCGGCACATCACAGCTCT
>NW_011495030.1:8389468-8394432 GCF_000754665.1 Bison bison bison
GTTCTTAGGCAAATCAGTGTTACAGCTCCATTTTATTTAGAAGATAGCAGGAGAATCCAAGACTCAAAGAGAAGAGAGTGGAGGAGTGCGTGGGGAGGGAAAGAGAGAGAGAGAGAGAGAGAGAGCGCGCGCACGCACACACACAGGAGAGAGAGTGAGAGTGAGAGAGAGAGCACACGCAAGTGGGAGAGAGAGTCCGTGAGAAAGCACTTTGGCTCCTCCTTTTATATGTTTTTTCCTCCACCTGGGCCTGCCCTATGCAAATTGGGCTTAGCCAGGAGTGCTGTTTGTTCTGCCTGAAGTCTTTACTCTGGTCCTCGGACCTTCCTTGTCTTTTAGCCACTGCCATTTTGGACTCCTTTTCCCTATTCTACCCATCTAACAGAAAGAACTTTCCAACTTCCTGTATCAATCTCAGGGAAGACACTGATTGGCCTTTCCTGGGTCATGTGCCCACATACCAGCAATCATTGTGTCCATGCAGATAGAATGCCCTGATTGACTACCCTATTATCATGGACTCACCCTTAAAGGGAGTATTCATGATGATTTATCCTACTCATGAAAATTAGAGGAGGAATTCCCTAGGAAATCCAAAGAGTGGGTGAGGAAACACGTTGTTAGACAAACATAATACCTGCAATGATCCACTGTATAATTCAAGCTAGCTTATGAGAAAAAAAGAATTTATTAAAAGGATATAGAGGTATCATGTGTAATATAAGGACAGGCATATAGCTGACCTTAGGGCGAGTGCCCAGACAGCTTCTTTCTGCCAATGTTTCATTCTTTTCTTTCTGAAATCCTCCTTTCTGCTTAGTCTACCCCGTGGGAAGAAAGTGGTTTCCCTACAGCTTCCCAGTTTTTATCTCCTTCATTCCAGGAACTAGCCTCTTTAAAATTCCCCAGTGATAAAATCTGCTTGGCCCAATTGAGTAAGTTCACACCCTCAAACCAATCAATTATGCTCATGAGGGCTGGGGGAAATCATACCCTAGAAACACAGTATACCCAAGAGAGGAAGGTCTAATAAATACCCAGTATATTTCTGTTGATTTCCCTGGTGGCTCAGATGGTAAAGCATGTCTGTTAATCCCCTAAGAGTGTACAAGGTTCCTAGAATCTTCCTAAAAATCATTTATTCTAAGACCTTCATTTTGCATGTGAAGAAATGGAAGCCCCTAAATGTTAAAGACTTAAGATGTCATATATACACATAGAAGTGATAATAACTTGCCTAGATAATGACTAGTGCCCAGAATTTCCATTCCAATTTCTTCTGTAATATCATGTTTAGACTTAATAAGTCCCATGATTTTAGTCCATAAAGAAAAGTAAAAACAACAAATAAAACCAAAGATGCACACAAGCACTGGCAAACAGTAAACTTGCCTTGCTTCACAGTCCTTGCTCCTACTGTTCCCTTTGCTTGCAGTGGTGCGTCAACCTCTCCCTAAGTCTTGGTTTAGTTAATTCTTACCCATGTTTCAAAATTCTGCTTAACCATGACTTGCTCAAGGATATTCTCTTGACCTGTCAAACTGGCTCAGTTCCTACCCTGTTTTGTGTTTTCATAGTGCTTCTGTTAAGCCCTTCTTTTGTCATTGAATTATTAGTAATGTTTGTGTAATTTGTTCAGGAGGTTCCCTACCCTTGAGTCACAGGTGCTACAGGAACCAAGACTATGTAATATCCTGTGTTCAGCATAATGTCTCACAGTGGTAGTGTGTGATGAATTGTTCGGTTGCTCAGTCATGTGATGAATATTTTTCAGAAAAACCATAAAGAGTGGGAAGAGAAAAACAAACTGTGAGCCTCTACTGCCACCTTTTCTTTAGAAGGAAAGAAAAGTTTCCTTGAGAACCAGTTTATTTGCTTATTATTCCTGTGAATTCTAAGAGATTAGAAATAAGGCTTCTGAGATGAAGGTTACATCAAAAATGATTTCAGAGATAAGGTTCCAAAATTTCCGACCTCCATAATGATGATAATGGCTAACATTTTGGAGCAGCTGTCATCTCCCAGGCTCTGGGCTAAGTGCATTTTCTCTTCTAATCCTCACAGGGAGTTGGTACTATAGGCTCTGAACCTATTAATCCAGAGCAGTAAATATCCTGTCAAGTGACTGGTCTCTTGAAGACAGTGTTGGGTCTCATTCTTCTTTGCACCCATCTAGAGACTGGCTAGAGACTCAGCATGCTCAGAAAAGGGAGTCATGTGTAAGTAGCTCCCACAGAAAGCAAGAGCCTTACTTAATTCCTCTGGCTTCAGAGCAGGAGTATACAGAATTTGCAGGAAGGTACTGACCGGTGTTTTCACTGGAGATGAGATTCTACTATCTAAGAAACTTCAGAAGAGCCAAGGGAATTTCCTGGGATGCTCTAAGCTGTCATAAGAACTGACTTTGCTTTGGGTGGAAAATGTGGGTGCTGCTATTTCCTTGTAAATGAAAATCTTTGGAAATTCCCAGTCACACAAAAGTTACAGTTTATTTGATTTTTCTGAATCTGTTCTTGATAAATGTGTACTTGTAATAACAAACTAAGCCCAAATTGAAATTCTCCAGGTGAGAGTACTGGGGTAGGTAGCTGTTCCCTTCTCCAGGGGATCTTCTCAACCCAGGGATTGAACCCAGGTCTCCTGAATTGCAGGCAGATTCTTTACCAAGCATGCCACCAGAAACTGGTTAATTTTTTTTCAGACCCTTTGGTATGCCCAGTGTCTCACACAGTCCTTGTAGCAGCAGCCACCTGAGGTGCGGGTGAAAAGTACCAGATAGGGTACCTGCAAGAATGGACAAGGAAGCTTGAGAACCAGTAGGACTTCTTTCTTACTTTGAATGTGAAGTCGCTCAGTCGTGTCTGACTCTTTGTGACCCCATGGACTATAGCCTACCAGGCTCCTCTGTCCATGGGATTTTCCAGCAAGAGTACTGGAGTGGGTTGCCATTGCCTTCTCCTAACAGATTAAGTCCTATCATAATTACAGAGGGCAATTGTCTTCTAGCTGATTAATTTCTATTTCCCACTGTACTTTTTTCCAAATTAGTTTAGACAATCTTAAACAGCTTTTTCCTTTGCTTGAGTATACAGAATTATTTCTAAAATCTTCAGTCCTGGGAATTTATATTAATACATTTTGATCCTTTTTAACATAAAAAATGTGGCTTTAAATTCACAATTTGTCAGTAAAGTATTCATGATGAAACTTCTCACAAATGTGAACGAGAAAGCTCTATTGTAAGGTTATCAGTTGTCAGGTCACGATACCTCTGTTGTTATGCACAGTAAAGTAGGTTTAGCAAGCCTAACAGAAATATTTCTAAATTTGAGGGTTTTTTCTCTTCCTTTCCCAGGTTCTCATAATTGGTTCTCTAGGATATGGCTCATACTATTGTCCAAGATGTTTCACATTTAGTCTTTACTGAGATAAAGTTTCAGTTCAGTTCAGTTCAGTTGCTCAGTCGTGTCCAACTCTTTGCGACCCCATGAATCACAGCATACCAGGCCTCCCTGTCCATCACCAACTCCCAGAGTTCACTCAGACGCACATCCATCGAGTCAGTGATGCCATCCAGCCATCTCATCCTCTGTCGTCCCCTTCTCCTCCTGCCCCCAATCCCTCCCAGCATCAGAGTCTTTTCCAATGAGTCAACTCTTCGCATGAGGTGGCCAAAGTACTGGAGTTTCAGCCTTACCATCATTCCTTCCAAAGAAATCCCAGGGCTGATCTCCTTTAGGATGGGCTGGTTGGATCTCCTTGCAGTCCAAGGGACTCTCAAGAGTCTTCTCCAACACCACAGTTCAAAAGCATCAATTCTTTGGTGCTCAGCTTTCTTCACAGTCCAACTCTCACATCCATACATGACCACTGGAAAAACCATAGCCTTGACTAGATGGACCTTTGTTGGCAAAGTAATGTCTCTGCTTTTGAATATGCTAAGTTGGTCATAACATTTCTTCCAAGGAGTAAGCGTCTTTTAATTTCATGGCTGAAATCACCATCTGCAGTGATTTTTGGAGCCCCCAAAAATAAAGTCTGACACTGTTTCCACTGTTTCCCCATCTATTTCCCATGAAGTGATGGGACGGGATGCCATGATTTTCATTTTCTGAATGTTGAGTTTTAAGCCAAGTTTTTTACTCTCCTCTTTCACCTTCATCAAGAGGCTTTTTAGTTCTTCTTCACTTTCTGCCATAAGGGTGGTGTCATCTGCATATCTGAGATTATTGATATTTCTCCCAGCAATCTTGATTCCAGCTTGTGCTTCTTCCAGCCCGGCATTTCTCATGATGTACTCTGCATATAAGTTAAATAAGCAGGGTGACAATATACAGCCTTGATGTACTCCTTTTCCTATTTGGAACCAGTCTGTTGTTCCATGTCCAGTTCTAACTGTTGCTTCCTGACCTGCATACAGATTTCTCAAGAGGCAGATCAGGTAGTCTGGTATCCCCATCTCTTTCAGAATTTTCCACAGTTTGTTGTGATCCACACAGTCAAAGGCTTTGGCATAGTCAATAAAGCAGAAATAGATGTTTTTCTGGAACTCTCTTCCTTTTTCCATGATCCAGCAGATGTTGGCAATTTGATCTCTGGTTCCTCTGCCTTTTCTAAAACCAGCTTGAACATCAGGAAGTTCACGGTTCACATATTGCTGAAGCCTGGCTTGGAGAATTTTGAGCATCACTTTACTAGTGTGTGAGATGACTGCAATTGTGTGGTAGTTTGAGCATTCTTTGGCATTGCCTTTCCGTGGGATTGGAATAAAAACTGACCTTTTCCAGTCCTGTGGCCACTGCTGAGTTTTCCAAATTTGCTGGCATACTGAGCGCAGCACTTTCACAGCATCATCTTTCAGGATTTGGAATAGCTCAACTGGAATTCCATCACCTCCACTAGCTTTGTTCGTAGTGATGCTTTCTAAGGCCCACTTGACTTCACATTCCAGGATGTCTGGCTCT
>NW_011495030.1:8394532-8402816 GCF_000754665.1 Bison bison bison
CTTGGTATTTCTAATTTTCTTGAAGAGATCTCTAGTCTTTCCCATTCTGTTGTTTTCCTCTATTTCTTTGCATTGATCCCTGAGGAAGGCTTTCTTATCTCTTCTTGCTATTCTTTGGAACTCTGCATTCAGATGCTTATATCTTTCCTTTTCTCCTTCGCTTTTCGCTTCTCTTCTTTTCACAGCTATTTGTAAGGCCTCCCCAGACAACCATTTTGCTTTTGCATTTCTTTTTCCTGGGTATGGTCTTGATCCCTGTCTCCTGTACAGTGTCACGAACCTCAGTCTATAGTTCATCAGGCACTCTATCTATCAGATGTAGTCCCTTAAATCTATTTCTCACTTCCACTGTATAATCATAAGGGATTTGATTTAGGTCATACCTGAATGGTCTAGTGGTTTTCCCTACTTTCTTCAATTTAAGTCTGAATTTGGCAATAAGGAGTTCATGATCTGAGCCACAGTCAGCTCCTGGTCTTGTTTTTGCTGACTGTATAGAGCTTCTCCATCTTTGGCTGCAAAGAACATAATCAATCTGATTTTGGTGTTGACCATCTGGTAATGTCCATGTGTAGAGTCTTCGTTTGTGTTGTTGGAAGAGGGTGTTTGCTATGATCAGTGCATTTTCTTGGCAAAACTCTATTAGTCTTTGCCCTGCTTCATTCCGAGATAAAGTTTAGATTGTTCCAAAACAATGATCAACTTATGCCTTTGGTCTAATTTACCAAATTATTATATATTTTATACTAACATAACAGTGGGGATGATAAGTGCAGAAAACATTGTGAAAATAACATGTATAGTATTACTTTAGGGGTAAGACAAAAACTCCACCTGAATCTAATCCCTCAGCCCAGTGGCCCCAGGACCTGTAGAATCTCCTGTCTGCCCATCACAAGTGCCAGGATCTTACTTTTTTTTTTTTTTTTTAATCTTGAACATTGTCAACCTGCAGATTAAATAGGTAAATTAGACCTGAGGTGAATGCGCCACCACAAAGACCTAAGATTGCCCTGGTTGATGCTTTTCCAAGGAGCCACCATACTTAGCAATGATGTTATGAGCTTGTATTGGTTAGTTTGCTCATTTATAAAAATTCACTGAGCACCTTCAATGTGCCAGGCACTGAACTAGACACCAGAGATAGAGTGATGAACAATATATACAAATGTCAGCTCTCACTGAGCTTACATCTAGTGTGGGAGAGAAGTATTAATTAATTATAAAATATTCTATTGCAATTGTGAGAGTGGTTCCAAGGAAAAAGCACAAGGGGAGTAAGGAACCCAACTTAATCTGAAGCATGGCTGTGAGACTTCAAAGCCCTTTGGAGATGGGATTGTACTAGGCAGAGAGCTGATGTGAGAGACCATGTCAGAAGGCTGTTGGGCAGAGTTGGCTGAGATCTAACCAAACTGTTCTAGGGCAACTTCCCTTCTGCTCAGCCTTAGTCTGGTGCCCTTTTGCACCTTCACCAGTCTCTGGTCCAAAGAGCAATGGCTAGGGCAGCACATTTGGCTTCACCTGATGGCAGTAGCTCAAGCCATGACAATTTAGGCAGGGAAGAATGAATTTGGTTGACCTGTTTCAAAAAAGTATATGTTTGCACCACACACCTAGGCTTTCATTTATTCTTTTTTTTTTTTTTTTCTTGTCCAGTAAGTAGACCTGGGTTAGATCCCTGGGTTGGGAAGATCCCCTGGAGAAGGGAAAGGCTACCCACTCTGGTATTCTGGCCTGGAGAATTCCATGAACTATACACTCCATGGGGTTGCAAAGAGTTGGACACGACTGAGTGACTTTCACTCACTTAAACAATCTCAATAATTTAACTCTACTGCTACTGCTAAGTCACTTCAGTTGTGTCCGACTCTGTGCAACCCCATAAATGGCATCCCCACAGACTCCCCCGTCCCTGGGATTCTCCAGGCAAGAACACTGGAGTGGGTTGCCATTTCCTTCTCCAATGCATGAAAGTGAAAAGTGAAATGTGAAAGTGAAGTCGCTCAGTCATGTCCGACCCTCAGCGACCCCATGGACTACAGCCCACCAGGCTTCTCCATCCGTGGGATTTTCGAGGCAAGAGTACTGGAGTGGGGTGCCATTGCCTTCTCTGTAACCCCAATAATTAGTTGCTACTTGACTTTCTGAGCATATACTCTGTCACATGCCTTCTTTTAAACTATAAGTTCTCATGTGAGCCTCAGTCACTCCCTGTGATAGAATCACTAGGTTCCATCATTACTTCATTAGGTCTGCGTCGTGGAGGGCTCTGTAGTAGGGTTCAGTGTATTACTGACCAGGGTTCTTGGCTGCCTTAATAGAAGGATCAGAGGCCAGACAAGAAATTCAGGACAGGCTTTATTGGGGCCCCTACTTTGGCAGGGGAAATAAGAACAAACAGGTTCCCTTGTTTGCTCTCTCCCTGAGTGGGGGCAAACTTGGAGCTTATTCCTTGTTTGGGTTGAAGGTAGAGATGTGTCCAGGGGTCCAGCCAGAGAGGTGGCTTAGGTGGTTTGCCCACCCCTTAGGTGATGTGTATAGGGGGCATCCGCAGTATCCTGCTTTTGTTCCCTGCTCTTCAAAAGTGGCAGTTGGTTTTTTTTTAGTCTCTTTGTATCTTTTATCCAGAATTTGCCCCAACTACATGCAGGTATTTTTTAGTCCCATGTAGTTGCTTTGTATTTTGTTCCTGAGGAAGGTTTGTCCAGGTACAATCATTGCAGCACTGCAACAAAGGGTCCCAGGCCCTAGCCTGTCTCAAGGGCAGGAAGCAAACACTCCTCCAGGTATATCAAGCAGAAGGAGATTTAGGATCAGGAATGAAGACTTTACAAAATCACTGAAAGGGCTGGAGAAGAAGAAGCCACTTGGCTTTTGGTCTCAAGGTCATTCCAGTGTAGCTGAGATCTAGAGGTCTGCTGGCCTGTCAGTCTGCCCCTGTTGTTTGTTAGACTGTCACTGCTGTCCTTAACACCACCCCCTCCACTGGCCACAGTAGAGTGTGGAGTCTGGCCCCTGCCAGCATTTGTCGGAGCCCACTTATTGGCCTGAAGCTCCGTGGAGAGATGGCAAAATAGAGTTACCTTCTTTCCACTTCCCAAATCTCTCATGAATACACCTAACTGACAGAACTAATTCATACCCAGAAGCCTAACTTTGAGGCTACCAGGGAAATATATTCTCAGCTTTCCAACTTCTCCATAGAAGAGATGAAATAAGTTTGAGAAAGCCATTTAAATATTCATCCAATAGTGAAAGTGAAAGTCCCTCAGTTGTGTCCATCTCTTTTCGACCCCATGGACTGTAGCCAGCCAGGCTCCACTGTCCGTGGAATTCTCTAGACAAGAATACCGGAGTGGGCTGCCATTCTCTTCTCCAGGGGATCTTCCCGACTCAGGGATCGAACCCAGGTCTCCTGCATTGCAGGCAGATTCTTTACTATTGAAGCCACCAGGGAAGCCCATTCAGCCCGTAAAGCAGGCCCAAATCTGCATGATTTCTGCAATCCATTTTTTTAAATTGAGGTCTAATTTTCATATGAAAATGCAGAGGTTTTAAGTGTACAGTTTAATATTTTGACAGATGCCTGAATTTTTGTTACCTACACCCAAATCAAGATACAGATTTCCATCATGACATCCTGTCCCCTTGTTCCTCTTTGCAGTCAGTCCTTCCCACCTCCCAGTCAGAGGTGATCACTACTCTGATTTCATTAGTTTATTTCATCTGATAATCACAAATCAGTATTACCTGTTCTGAGACTTAAAATAGGTATTACTAGAACTGTGTAATATATATTCTTCTGTGTCTGGCTTCTTTTGCTCAAAATTATATTTGAGAGATTCAATCATGTTAACATATCAGTAGTTCTGTCCTTTTTAGTGCTGAGAAGTATTCCATTATATGAATATATCATAGGCTTTCACCAGTTAATGTATGTTGACATTGTTTCCAGTTATAAATAATTGTTCCAGCTGTTTTAATAGCCATTGTTCCAGATATTATAAAAATAGCTGCTTAAGACTATTTTTAAAAAAATAATTATTTGTTTTCTCTATTTGACTGTGCCAGGTCTTAGTTGGGGAATGTGGAGTCTATTAAGAGTTGCCTGACCAGGGATCGAACCTGGGCCCCCTGCAGTGGGAACATGGTCTTTGCCACTGGACCACCAGGGAAATCCCAAGACTTTTTTTTTTTTTAAATAAAAGCACCTAGTATTTCTGATGCAAGTAGACTACATTTTAAGAAACATTGCTCCAATTCAGAAAAACTGATGCTTAGAAAGGTTAAGTAAATTGTCCAAAGCCCCATAGCCGAGAAACACTTGATGCCAGAGCCCAGGCTCTTCCTTCTTGCAGAAAAGACTTTAGTATAGCAGCTTGGAAAGTTGGCTGGAGACCTTTAGGACTGAAATAGAATTCTTCCATGACAGAGTCGGAGAACGGCCTTGAAAATAAGGCATATATTTCAATTACCAATTGCTGCATAACAAAACAACCAAATCTTTGGCTTAAACAATAGTTATTTTTTATGATTTTGTGGCAAGGCTGGGAGGTTCTTCTGTTGATCTTGCCTGGGCTCTCTTATGGCTCCATTCTCCGGGGAGGACCACTAGATGCTAGGCTCAGCTGGACTTCTCTCTCCAGGAGCTTTCATCCTTAAGGAGTCTGGACCAGACTTCCCCGTGTGGCAGTGTTCCAAAAGACTATTGAAATGCACAAGCACTTATCAAGTCTGTGTTTGCATTGTGTTCGATAATGTCCACTGGCTAAAACTAAGTCGCGTGGTCCAACTCAGAATCAGTGTGGGAGGGGGCTATCCTAGTAATAGTGTGATTCTTCAGGGACTGTTAGTGTAACAGTCTATCATAGCCTGGAAGTTTCAGAGGCAGTAGGGAGCTAGAGAGGGTAGAACTAGGGAATTAATAACAGAAGATTAAAGAAATTTCAATAAAGTCAGAATAGGTTAAAAGAAATACTCTATGAAGGAAGGGCCAGCATTCTTCCTGGTCATCTTTGTGGCCCCCACAGCACTCAAGGAAGAGTTTTACACAAGGTAGGTGCTCAGGAATATTTTCTAAAAGTGTTAGAACCTTGAGGAAGGATGGCTAAATGATAATGCACTAAAGGAAGCCAGATTTCTTTTTTTAATCGAAGTATAGTTGGTGTGCAATATTATATAAGTTACAGGTGTATAGTGATTCACAATTTTAAAGGTTATACCCTATTTCTGGTTATTATAAAATATTCACTATATTCCCTGCAGGTACAGTATATCCTTGTAGCTTAATTAATTAATTAAAAAAAATTTTTTTTCCATACCACATGGAATGTGGGATGTGGGATCTTAGTTCCCTGACCAGGAATCAAACCTATGCCCCCTGCAGTGGAAGTGCAGAGCCTTAACCACTGGACTACCAGGGAAGTCCCTTTTGTAGCTTATTTTATACCTAATAGTTTTTGCCTCTTAGTCCCGTCCCTATTTTTCTAGTCCCATCTTCTCCCTTCCTACTGTATCCACTGATTTGTTCACTAATCTCTGAGTCTGAGAAGCTAGACTTTTTAAAGATGCTTGGGGCTAGTGCACGGGGACGACCCAGAGGGATGGTATGGGGAGGGAGGAGGGAGGAGGGTTCAGGATGGGGAACACATGTATACCTGTGGTGGATTCATTTTGATATTTGGCAAAACTAATACAATTTGTAAAGTTTAAAAATAAAATTAAATTAAAAAAATAAAGTGTGAAATGAAGACAGACATGATAGAGAACATGAAAACAAACTTGTTCCATAAATAAATTGTATGTCTACCATTTAAATCAATGTTTATGGTTTGTTTGTTTCAACCAATGCTATGCAAAGGACTGGAGATGTGTTTCTCAAAATGTGGGTCCCCAGATCATGTGATATACACCCAGACAGTTGATTAGAAATGGCTGAGAGAGGTGTCTAAGCGGACAAGGCTAAGACAATGTCCTTGGTTCCATGATCTTCCTAGAACTTGTAGGGGGAATCTCAAAGTCACTGCCTGCCCCAATAGGGGACACTAGATACGTGTGCCCTAACCATGCCATCTTACCCTTATCACTTCAATGCAGGATAGAACTTTCAACTGCCAGCACCTGAATGTTCTGCCTGAGGGCTCTCTTTGTCCATTCCTCAGCCAAAGATTAGCAGATGTTGGTGTAGAATATTAAAACCAAACCAGTTATAAACCTACAAAGAGGCAAAGAGTGCCCATTATTCCACTAATCAAAATACAAGTTCTGCTGAAAATACAAAAGAACAACAACAACAAAAGTCTAATGCCCTTCCACTCAGAAATGTTCAGTGAAGATGACAGACCTCCTCCTTCCTTACATTTCTGAAATTGCTTCCAAGATGATCTTCTGGCTCCAATGTTGTTTTCCTCCAACCCACTTTCTGCACATGAATGACCTTTGAAATATAAACATGATGATTAAGCTTTGTGAAAACAGAGATGCTGTCTTTCAGTCTTCACTGTAACTTCAGAACCTAGCAATACCTGCTCATAGGGGGTACCCAGTAAATATTTATTGACTAGATATTATTGGAAACTTCCAAGTCATGAACAAGTTATATCCCAAACAGTTTCTCTTGTAAGGAGGCCCTGTGGAATTTGGAAGATATTTGGCCATCACAATAATAGGTGGTTTTTAGCTTATAGTCTACTAACATATAAAAAACAAATTCACCTATGATGTAGCTTAACTGTAGTCTCAGCTTTCCTAGTTCCTTTGAGCAGGAGAGCATACAGCAAAGGAAGAAAAAAGAAATGGAAGAAGGATAGGCCTTAAGAGTCATTTGGAATTCAATAAGTTATCATGAACATTTTCTATTTTCATACTTCCACTTTTACACTTCTCTGCCATTTATGAATGCTTTCTCTGTGCCTGTTCCCCACCAGGCCCTCCCCCAAGTACAGTAACCCCCTTGCCACCCGGATCCTCTTAATGACAATCACAGTCCTGTTCCCTGAGTGCAAGAAACTCCAGGTATTAAGAGGAAAGTGGCCTGATTGAGGAAATTCACACCCCAGGTGAATGCTTCTTGGTTCTTTAACCGTCCTAAAGGTATTTCCATAAGAGTGGTGTCATCTGCATATCTGAGGTTATTGATATTTCTCCCAGCAATCTTGATTCCAGCTTGTGCTTCTTCCAGCCCAGCATTTCTCATGATGTACTCTGCATATAAGTTAAATAAGCGGGGTGACAAGATATAACCTTGACGAACTCCTTTTACTATTAGGAACCAATCTGTTGTTCCATGTCCAGTTCTAACTGTTGCTTCCTGACCTGCATACAAATTTCTCAAGAGGCAGATCAGGTGGTCCGGTATTCCCATCTCTTTCAGAATTTTCCACAGTTTATTGTGATCCACACAGTCAAAGGTTTTGGCATAGTCAATAAAGCAGAAATAGATGTTTTTCTGGAATTCTCTTGCTTTTTCCATGATCCAGCAGATGTTGGCAATTTGATCTCTGGTTCCTCTGCCTTTTCTAAAACCAGCTTGAACATCAGGAAGTTCACGGTTCACATATTGCTGAAGCCTGGCTTGGAGAATTTTGAGCATTACTTTACTAGCATGTGAGATGAGTGCAATTGTGCGGTAGTTTCAGCATTCTTTGGCATTGCCTTTCTTTGGGATTGGAATGAAAACTGACCTTTTCCAGTCCTGTGGCCACTGCTGAGTTGTCCAAATTTGCTGGCATACTGAGCGCAGCACTTTCACAGCATCATCTTTCAGGATTTGGAAAAGCTCAACTGGAATTCCATCACCTCAACTAGTTTTGTTCGTAGTGATGTTTTCCAAGGCCCACTTGACTTCACATTCCAGGATGTCTGGCTTTAGGTCAGTGAGCACACCATTGTGATTATCTGGGTTGTGAAGATCTTTTTTGTACAGTTCTTCTGTGTATTCTTGCCACCTCTTCTTAATATCTTCTGCTTCTGTTAGGTCCATACCATTTCTGTCCTTTTTCGTACCCATCTTTGCATGAAATGTTCCCTTGGTATCTCTGATTTTCTTGAAGAGATCTCTAGTCTTTCCCATTCTGTTGTTTTCCTCTATTTCTTTGCATTGATCCCTGAGGAAGGCTTTCTTATCTCTTCTTGCTATTCTTTGGAACTCTGCATTCAGATATTTATATCTTTCCTTTTCTCTTTTGCTTTTTGCTTCTCTTCTTTTCACAGCTATTTGTAAGGCCTCCCCAGACAGCCATTTTGCTTTTTTGCATTTCTTTTCCACGGGGATGGTCTTGAT
>NW_011495030.1:8403678-8429905 GCF_000754665.1 Bison bison bison
ACAGCTCGATGGACGTGAGTCTGAGTGAACTCCTGGAGTTGGTGATGGACAGGGAGGCCTGGCGTGCTGCGATTCATGGGGTCGCAAGGAGTCAGACATGACTGAGCGACTGATCTGATCTGATATGAAAGGTATTTCCAATTTTCTAAAGTCAACATACAGTAAATCAGTCTCTAATTAGTTGAATTCACTGTAACAAGATACAAATTTAAAAAAAAAATGGTGAAAGATATTTTGTAGCACGTATTCTCACCAAAAGTCTTCAGTCTTTTTTCAGACTACACCCCCTGCCCCCTGGAGTTAATAATTTGGATTATTCTGCATTTTGATAACTTCATGTTTTTTAAAGATCCCCCCCTGCCTCTTTCCACTCAATTGTTACTATAGGCCTAGGTGGGGAAGGAACATTTGAATAAACGCAGCCATAAGTAGGAAGGCCTACAAAGTGGACCCATCACTGACATCCATGATGGCCTTGCCCAGCAATGTGCACCTTTGAAATCACTCTACCTGTGGGGACACTGGAACCAAGCCTAATGTCAAGCTGTGGTCACTACTCAGAGAACAAAAGTAGGGATAAATTGGAGGGAATTTCTAACTAGACAATCTGGGGTTTTCCATCCTGACATTTGTATCCTCTTTAATTCTGTGTTACTCAAATACATTTATATTTGGCTACTGGAAAGACCTCTGTGACCAGGGGATTTCTGCTTTTATATCTATAGGAGAGAAATTGGATTAGAAAGGATTAAAGTGGTAGTTAACCCAAGGTCACACAGCTGTTTATAAAAGAGCACATTTTCAACCTCCTAATCGTTCTTTTGTTCTGAAGTAGATGCTTCATATCCCTTAAACTATAGTTCAGTCGCTCAATCATGTCTGACTCTTTGAAACCCCATGGACTGCAGCATGCCAGGCTTCCCTGTCCGTCACCAACTCCCAGAGCTTGCTCAGACTTATGTCCATTGAGTCAGTGATGCTATCCAACCACCTCATCCTCTGTCATCTACAACAAGTAGAAATAAAAATATGCTCATTATAGAAGAACAAATAGAAAATCTCAATAGAAAAATAGAAATTATAAAACAAAATAGAGCTGTTAGAACTAAAAATGTAATATCTTAAATAAAAATTTACTGGAAATATTAACAGCAGAATACAGATGGAAGAACAGTTAACTTGAAGATATAGCAAATATCAGTCAATCATGTACTCATTCCTGAACCAATCACTGATTGGCTTATACTAATTAGTTCACCTCCGGGGTCACAAGTTATTCATGAGGACGCGTACAAACCTGAACAAAATTGGAATTCACTTCGAAATGATGAAGGGGAGAATGGATTCTGGCAAGACAATCGACAGTATTCACTTTCCTGTGCTTTGTTTTTCTTATTCATGAAAGGGTGATAACAATCATACATACTTCACAGGATTGATTTGAGGATTCAGTTCAGTTCAGTCGCTCAGTCATGTCCGACTCTTTGCAACCCCATGAACTGCAGCATGCCAGGCCTCCCTGTCCATCACCAACTCCCGGAGTTCACTCAGACTCATGTCCATCGAGTTGGTGATGCCATCCAGCCATCTCATCCTCTGTCGTCCCCTTCTCCTCCTGCCCCCAATCCCTCCCAGCATCAGAGTCGTTTCCAATGAGTCAACTCTTCACATGAGGTGGCCAAAGTACTGGAGTTTCAGCTTTAGCATCATTCCTTCCAAAGAACACCCAGGACTGATCTCCTTTAGAATGGACTGGTTGGATCTCCTTGCAGTCCAAGGGACTCTCAAGAGTCTTCTCCAACACCACAGTTCAAAAGCATCAATTCTTCGGCGCTCAGCCTTCTTCAAAGTGCAACTCTCACATCCATATATGACCACTGGAAAAACCATAGCCTTGACTAGATGGACCTTCGTTGGCAAAGTAATGTCTCTACTTTTGAATATGCTATCTAGGTTGGTCATAACTTTCCTTCCAAGGAGTAAGCATCTTTTAATTTCATGGCTGCAATCACCATCTGCAGTGATTTTGGGGCCCCCCAAAATAAAGTCTGACACTGTTTCCACTGTTTCCCCATCTATTTCCCATGAAGTGATGGGACCAGATGCCATGATCTTTGTTTTCTGAATGTTGAGCTTTAAGCCAACTTTTTCACTCTCCTCTTTCACTTTCATCAAGAGGCTTTTTAGTTCCTCTTCACTTTCTGCCATAAGGGTGGTATCATCTGCACATCTGAGGTTTTTGATATTTCTCCCGGCAATCTTGATTCCAGCTTGTGCTTCATCCAGCCCAGCGTTTCTCTTGATGTACTCTGCATATAAGTTAAATAAGCAGGGTGACAAGATACAACCTTGACGTACTCCTTTTCCTATTTGGAACCAATCTGTTGTTCCATGTCCAGTTCTAACTGTGGCTTCCTGACCTGCATATAGGTTTCTCAAGAGGCAGGTCAGGTGGTCTGGTATTCCCATCTCTTTCAGAATTTTCCACAGTTGATTGTGATCCACAGAGTCAAAGGCTTTGACATAGTCAATAAAGCAGAAACAGATGTTTTTCTGGAACTCTCTTCCTTTTACTATGATCCAAAGGATGTTGGCAATTTGATCTCTGGTTCTTCTGCCTTTTGTAAAACCAGCTTGAACTGTAGCTATAGGATTAAAGGTTGAGGAGTAAATAAAATAATTCAAGTCCTCAATACATGGCCAGCACATAGTAAGACCTCAGTAGATATTAGCTCTTACTCATAATGTTTGTATGGTTTCCATCTTTGCTATCATGCCTAGGAAGTTGTTTCCCTCCCTAAGATGATATATTCACTCATATTTGCTTGAACAGTATTATGTTGTACATTTTCATTTTTCTCAAAGCTTATTTTATTGTGGTAAGAACATTTAGCATGAGATCCACCCTCTTAAAGTTTTAATTTTATGATACAGTTTGTTACCTTAGATAAAATGTTGTATAGCAGATCTCTAGGATATATTCATCTTGTTTAACTGAAACTTTATACCCACTGATTATCATCTTCCCATTTCCTCCTCTCCTCTCCTTAGCCTCTGGCAACCACCAGTTGATTCTATGGTTCTATGAAATTGACTATTTTCAATACCTCACACAACTAATCATGCAGTATTTTCCTACTGTGGCTGACATTATATTTCACTTCACATAACTTAAAGTCACACAGCCAGAAACTGACTGAATTAACATTTGAATCCCAGTAGTTCAACCTAAAGCCTGGAAATTTAATGGAACATGATATAAAATAATACTTACTATGTATACTGGCCATTGCTAAAACACAGGAGTATTGAGAAAGCCAGATGAGTTATTGTATATAGAAGCTCTTGGTAAACTGTAAAGGACTACATAGTGTTGGTGAGCAGGGATTCAGCCTCACTGCTTGCTAGAATGTAACAAGAAAAAACAGCCAACATCCAGCCCACGACTGCCCAGCAGCCTCCTCTCACCCTTCTTCCTCTGTTGCTTTCAGTCCCTGTCATTTAAACAGTGCTGCTTGATTGCCCACGTGGAACCCCCTCAGCTAATCCAACAGTACAAGATACCTCCCCCGTCCTGCCAAAGAACTCAGCAAAAAAGCCTGCTTCCTATTCTCTGGGGATGAAATAGGATGGATTTCATATCTGAAAGATGAAAGAGAATTGAACCCAGACACAAATAGTATCTCTCCGTCGCTTGGTAATTAATTGGCCATTTCTTCTTTCTCTTTTTCCAGCAAGTAGATAGATATGGTTAACCTTACAGGTTGAGTATAGTTGGATGTAGAGACAGAAGTTTAGATAATTGCTAATGTAAGCCACCTAATTTTAGTTTAAAATTTTATGGGAAGGAAATGTTTTTAAATACAATACTGCTATTGCTGAAGAGTTCAGAACATCTCATTAGGTAATACTAAAAGGCATCCACTCCTTCGTTATCTTCTGACGATAGTCATTCTTCAAAGTATTTGACTTATTGCTCCTGAAGTGTGAAAGAAATAGAAAACTTTCCCACTTCTAAACGCAGACTTCTGTGGTTAAGAAGACTTGGCATGGTGAAGAAATGAATCCCGGACAGGAATGGCAGTTGGGAATTTCCAAATCTGATACATTCCAGTGAATGAATGAATACTCAGGAGTTATGAGTGGCTCCCCAATGGAAAGAAAGCTGTTGGGATTACTGACCACAAAAAGGAAAATTTCAAAATTTCAAATTATTTTTCACTTTAGATTGCTTTCTATCTTTGGGAAATCCACTCTTACCAGCATTAAGGGCAATTTCTAAGTAAAAAAGGGGGGGAAAAAGGAGATGCCACTTTGGAGGATGTCATTGCTCCATCCTTCAAATAACCACATGACAGAATGTGCAGCAGTTTCCTCGTTAGGAAATTCTGTTCCAAGCACCCTATGCTTCTCTACATGCAGACTGGAACTCTGCTGAGAGCTAGACTGGCAAACCCATCACCTGACAACATTCACTCATATGGGCTCCAAGGAAAAATTGGAGCCTAACATCAACTTTTGGAGTTGGAGTTGCCTAACTCAGAAGTCAGAAAATCTCATGGGTGTTTCTGACTGAGCTCCAGACCCTGAGGCAAAGCAAGTAAGTGCTGGAATCATAAGCTCTTTATTTTCTAGTTCTTAACACACTTCTCCACAGGTGATTTCATAATATAGTGGGGTTATCTAATTAATAACTATATGTACATCTCTTGGGAAAAAAGTCTATTCATATAATTCATAAAAATAATCTATTCATATATTATTATTCAGTAATAATAATAGTGTTGGGATTAAGACTCATTACTTAATAAATATTAGTAAATTAAGGAAAAGTTGCAGTTTATACCATCAGCATAATGTAACATTCATTTGAAAATGAATACTCTTTTTAATTTGAATAACTGCTTAAAAAGGCAGTTTAAGATTAGATTCACTTTACTATTGTGAGGTAGAAAACTGAGAGAAGTTATATCAGTTTTCATAACCTAAGAATCACATGCCATCTCTGAATGATCACATATTTTAAATAGCTTATTATAAGTAAAGTGTCATTCTGCTGCCTCTGCTAAGTCGCTTCAGTTGTGTCTGACTCTGTGTGACCCCATAGATGGAAGCCCATCAGGCTCCCCCATCCCTGGGATTCTCCAGGCAAGGGTACTGGAGTAGGTTGCCATTTCCTTCTCCAATGTGTGAAAGTGAAAAGTAAAAGGGAAGTCGCTCAGTCGTGTCCAACTCTTAGCGACCCCATGGACTGTAGCCTACCAGGCTCTGCCATCCACGGGGTTTTCCAGGCAAGAGTACTGGAGTGGGGTGCCATTGCCTTCTCTGAAAGTGTCATTATAAATTATTAAAGATCACTAGCCAGTTCCAAAGGTAGACGCTTTCCCAGACTATGTCTAACTTCTAGGCTGTTGAAGGGGAAGCTGTTGGTTTATTCATTTCATTAAAAATGGTATTTATTCTGTTTTCTAATTAAAAAGCAATGCATAAAAATGAAAACAATTTTAAAAAAGGAATACATGTTCATTTTTAAAAAATATTCTTAGCAAAGCTGCAATTGACATCTTTGTACATTTGTGATTGGGTTCATGTATTAATACATCTGTAAGAATAATCCTTGGATTAGAGTTACTGGGTCAAAGAGCACATGCATTTAAAATTTGAAAGCTGTTGGTCAAATTGCCTTCTACAAAGGGTTAACCAGTTTCCAGTTCTATTGACATATATGAGACTCTGTTTTCCCTTTAGGCCTTTTCTTTTCCTGTTTATAGGTATGAGCATAGATAGATCTACATAGATAGGTAATTAGACCTATTGTTAAAAAAAAACATTATACTGTCAATATTGTTTTGAAATCACCCTCTAGTATTTGAGTCATAAGCTTGTTTAGTCATTATTTTCAATTTTTATGTATAGAATCATTCATTTGCGGGAGCTGTAGTCTATGTCAACCACCATTGTTGCCAGTGCTGGGTATTGGAACTATGGATTTGGACTAACCTAAACCTACCTTTGAAGAATTTGTCTCTTGGATGATGAAAGAAATGAAATGCTTTTTCCCTGGATATAACTAAACAAATGCTTTGAAATAGTTGGCTAAGTTATCCTTCTGAAAGTTAACTTTCAGTTATCTTTTAGAACCTAATTAAATTATTAAAATGACATTCAAACCCTATAGGCTTGGGCTGCTATAATGAAATGCCACAAAAATGGGTGGCTTAAACAACAGGAATTTCTTTTTTCACAGTTCTGTTGACTGGAAGTTTGAGATCGGGGTGCCAGCATGGTCACCGTCTTGTGAGAACTCTACCCTCAGACCCAGCAATTTCATTTCTATATATTAATATTTACTTAAGGGAAATGTGGGCTTTCCTGGTGGCTCAGACTGTAAAGAATCTGCCTGCAATGTGGGATACCCAGGTTCGATCCCTGGATTGGGAAGATCCTCTGGAGAAGGATCTTCTACCCACTCTACCCACTCCGGGAGAATTCCATGGGCAGAGAAGCATGGCGGGCTACAGTCCATGGGATTACAGAGAGTCAGACACGACTGAGTGACTAGCACACTTTCAAGGACACAGCAGAAATGCATATACATGTGTACCAACAGATATATAAGAATTCATTGCAGCACTGTTTGTAACAGCCCTTAATTGGAAAGAATGAACAAACCAAAATATAGTGCCAAAATAAATTTCACAAACAGGATGTTGAGCAAAGAAAGCCAGATACAGAATAGTATATGTTATATAGTTTCATTGATATAAAGTTAAAAAAAATAATCTATATTGTTTAGTGTCAAGATATTGGCTCACCTGTGGGAAAGAGGTAGAGTCTGGGAAGAAAACATGAAAGGGATTCTGGTATGTTGGCTTGTTCTATTTCCTGATATAATTGGTTACCTAGTTATCATAAGTTCACTATGTGAAAACTCCTGAAGCCATATACTTAATGATTTTTACAGTTTTTATGTGTATATTTATACGCTTCTGTGTGTGTGTGCTCAGTTGTGTCTGACTCTTTGCAACCCCATGAACTGCAGTCCATCAGGCTTCTCTGTCTGTGGGATTTTCTAGGCAGGGATACTGGAGTGGGTTGTCATCTTCTACTCTAATCCTTAGGATCTTTCCAACCTAAGGATTGAACGTGTGTCTCTGGCCTCTCCTGCATTGGCAGGCAGATTCTTTACCACTCTACCACCTGGGAAGCTCTTGTATGTACGCTGTCCATCATTAATTATATACAGATTTCTAAGCCCTATCTGATACCTACCAAATTAGAATTTTTAAAAGCTTCCCAGGGATTCTGGTATATTGGGATTTTTTGGAAACTGCTGATCTTCTAAAAATAGCATTTTAATTGTCCTTCTCAAGATCTAATATTTCCTTTTTGCTGGGAAGGAATCATTGTGGAGAACACTGAGGCACTCGGGGTTTGTTGTGGAGATGCTCAGAGAAAGCCATTGGCAATCTACCAGACTGACTGCCGCAGTCTAATCTCCTTCCTGCTCAAATAGACTTTTTCTCAGAGAAGCACAAAGAAATAGGTGGGTAAAGAGGTGGATGTGACAGGTTTTATTTAGGTGACTAAGTGATTATGTTTTTACACTAAATTGTCATATTGAAACAAACAAGAGAAATGTAGCTTCACAGCAGATGAGATCAGAAGAATATACCAAGTATCTCAGAAGGATTTTGCCTCAGTATTGACAAATTATGATATGCAGAGCTGATATCATGAGACTAGTTGTGTTACTTTGGTTTCTTATCATTCATGGAATCATGTTAAACAGGAAGGGAACAAATATCACTTTTGGAAATATGTTAAAAGAGAAAACATGATAGTCCTAAATCCAAGAGGGAAAACATTATTTGACAATCAGAGTACATTTAACTTCTTAGTTACCAGGGAAAGAATTTGGGGTATTAAAGAGACACTAAACATTATTAGCGGAGAAGGCAATGGCACCCCACTCCAGTACTCTTGCCTGGAAAATCCCATGGATGAAGGAGCCTGGTAGGCTACAGTCCATGGGGTTGCTAGGAGTCAGATACGACTGAGCGACTTCACTTTATTTTTTCACTTTCATGCATTGGAGAAGGAAATGGCAACCCACACTAGTGTTCTTGCCTAGAGAATCCCAGGGACGGTGGAGCCCGGTGGGCTGCCGTCTATGGGGTCGCACAGAGTCGGACACGACTGAAGCGACTAAGCAGCAGCAGCAAACATTATTAGATTTTATTTGACTCTCTTTTTCTTTTCTTTCTTTCTCTCTCTCTTTTTTTTTTTTTTCGTTGAATTTTGCCAGTGAGATGGCCACTAACAAAATATAGTGACTTATAATCTGCAAATTTGAGTGTGACTAAAGTATGGGAGGGATTGGGGGCAGGAGGAGAAGGGGACGACAGAGGATGAGATGGCTGGATAGCATCACTGACTTGATGAACGTGAGTCTCAGTGAGCTCCGGGAGTTGGTGATGGACAGGGATGCCTGGCGTGCTGTGATTCATGGGGTCGCAGAGAGTCGGACACGACTGAGCGACTGATCTGATCTGAAAGTATAGCTATTGGATGGAGTCTTTCAATTTGAGGTAGGGAAAACCATAGTCAATTGTTATTCAAACTTTTTTTGAATAACAAAGTTATTCAAACTCCATAAGAAATATATTTTACATTGTGTTCTAATACACACACATATACCCCCCCATGTGCTTGTGACAAAAGATTGATCAAAAATACTTACCTTACTACAAGTGAGTAACTTTTTTATTTTCCACAATTTTAATACTGTAAATATATTAATGCTCTACTCTTCTATCTTGTTTGATTTCTTAAGATATAATGATTGTGGTTCACTAAATTAATTTCATATTCCACTAATGGCTTGTAAGATGCAGTTTAAAAAACACTGCCTTAAACGTATCCAGTCCAACTCTAGAAACAGAGTACAGAGAAGCTAAGTGACTTAACTAATGGCACACAGAAAAGAATAAAACAGGAGAGACCCATATTTCCTCACACCAACTGCTCCCCCTTACAAAGCAGCTCAGTTTTTCCTGAAACTGATTTAGACAATTGCTTAGTCACAACATTCAGGTCATTATCATTCACTCTAGACTAAATTTATGTTCTTATAATTTGGTGAATGAACTGTAACCTGCCCGAAGAGAGAGACATTCATTGGGCCACCATTTTAGGGAAACTGGTAGAAATGAAGTTTGTTGTTTTTTGTTTTGTTTTGTTTTTTTCAGGTCCTAGTCAGAGAGAAGTGTAAATGTGGAGCTCTTGAGGGCTCAGAATTTGGAGTCACACAAACACGGGTGTAGATTCCAGCTGCCACCCTCTCTAGTTTTGTGATCTGTGGGCAAGGAGCTTCTCTATGAGTCAACTTCCTCAACTGTAAAATGGAAATAATAATGATAATAACTATAGAATTGAGTGAGGTCATTCATGTGAAGTATAGATGTGTTATTGATAGTTACACAATATCTCAAGCATGGAAAGTACTCAATGTATGTTGACATTGTGATGATGATAGTCAGCAGGGAAGTCTAGTCTAAGGGAAAATGAGGCAGTCCTGTGAGCAGAACCCTGAAAATCCAGCAGAGACCAGTGGAAACTACCTACAATTAAAAGAGGGAACACTGGTTGGTGTCCATTGAGCTCCAGTTCCACGAACAATGAATAAGATACTAACGAACCCATATATGGAAATCATTTGATGTTGATTTACAGTAGACATGATTATCAGTTCAGTCACCCAGTGGTGTCCGATCTTTGCAGCCCCATGGACTGAAGCACACCAGGCTTCCCTGTCCATCACCAGCTCCCGGAGCTTGCTCAGACTCATGTCCATCAAGTCAGTGATGCCATCCAATCATCTCATCCTCTGGCATCCTCTTCTCCTTGATAATAGCAATCAGTTAACAAATGATGGATTTAAATATTACCTGGCATATAGGGACTTGGTGATAAATATTCAGTTAAGTGATCAACCCAGAATGGACTAGATATGGAGAGAGACTGGGCTTTCTTAAACGAAGACTATAGCAGATAGCTCTCTTCTGTTGCAGTCACCTTTCAGGGCAGATGATAACAAAACATCAGCTAGTTGAAATCCTCAGTCCTTTGACTTAGAGTTCAACCTGTTTCCCTCTTCCTCTTATCTTATTTACACTTCATCATAAGCACAAAGGCCCAGCAGTGGCTACCTGCAGTGAGTCTGTGTCCAGCTGCCGTATACATGGAAACCTAATGACAAACTTGCAACTGAAAGAATTTCATACTGAAGACAGAATAGGTAAACAGTTCATAGACTAGCTGTATTGTTGTTATTCAAAGGGGAATCCAAGCCTTAAAAGAGTTTCCCAGATACGCGATGGCCTCTGAGCTTTGTATTCTGAGACACTGTGATAAGAAGCCTGAGAGCATCTGTAGAAAATAATCAGCTTTAGTAATTGAGACAATTTTCATGACAATGAAAGAAGCAAATAATCCCTGTGTTCCCAACTTGACCAGTTTTGGACAAAGGCAAAAATAGTCTGCTGCTGCTGCTAAGTCGCTTCAGTTGTGTCCGACTCTGTGCGACCCCATAGACAGCAGCCCACCAGGCTCCCCTGTCCCTGGGATTCTCCAGGCAAGAACACTGGAGTGGGTTACCATTTCCTTTTCCAATGCATGAAAGTGAAAAGTGAAAGTGAAGTCGCTCAGTCGTGTCCAACTCTTAGCGACCCCATGGACTGTAGCCCACCAGGCTCCTCCGTCCATGGGATTTTCCAGGCAAGAGTACTGGAGTGGGAAATATTAAAATAAATCCAATGTGTCTGAACTTCCTTGTCAGAAGTCACTGATAGTCTGAGGTCAGGAGTGTGACTAAAGTGCCCACACTCTTTTCAGGCCTCAAATCACATCATCACTATACCTGGTAACAGCGTTGCCCCTCTTCAAATGTGCCTGGACATTACTGCTGGTGCCACAGAGCTCAGTTCTACCGCAGAAGGGTCCTCTGACTCTCTTATCCTTCTTATGAGGGATGAACTCTGCCCTCTCACGTAACGATAATCTTGCATTGGGGTCTTTGCAAATGTTAGCTCAGAGAATCCTCATTCTTCGATTTTATAGACAAGATAGTGAGGTTTAGTGACTCTTTAGGAGCAGAAATGGGGTTAGAAGCCAAATTTGGCAGCCAAAGCCATGATGAAGCCTGGGGGAAGCAGGGAGCACAGAGGTGTCAGAATCAGAGGCCCAGTGTTCATGTCTCAGTTCCATGTCTCAATAGCTCAGAATATTGGGACATTTTCTTAATCTTGGCTTTCGTATCTGTGAGGATGATAATACTGAGGATGATAGTAGTAGCTACCTCAAAGCATTGTTTAATCATGTAAGACCATGCATGTAAATTACTTAAGACAATGCTTAGCATATAGTAACTGCTTAGTAAACATTACCAATCAAGTCCTATATCTTTCTGGGGCTTTGGAAACTAAAATATGACCAAATCGCTGTACTCAATCTCTGCTGCTGCTAAGTCGCTTCAGTCGTGTCCGACTCTGTGCGACCCCAGAGACAGCAGCCCACCAGGCTCCCCCATCCCTGGGATTCTCCAGGCAAGAACACTGGAGTGGGTTGCCATTTCCTTCTCCAATGCATGAAAGGAAAAGTGAAAGTGAAGTCGCTCAGTCATGTACAACTCTTAGTAACCCCATGGACTGCAGCCTACTAGGCTCCTCCGTCCGTGGGATTTTCCAGGCGAGAGTACTGGAGTGGGTTGCCATTGCCTTCTCCTACTCAATCTCTAAAGTCCCCTAAACAGATAGGTATATTGCTGTTTGCTTGCTGATTCTGGGCACATAATATTCTGAAATAAAATATTTTAAACTATTGAGAAAGCTAAAGCTGTATGTAAAATCTTAATTCTTGTAGATTTATTATGAATTTCTACTGCTTACTTTAAATAGGCTGCTTACTGTAAATAGCCATATAATCACATACGACCACTTCTGACCCCTTAAATTGAGTAACTGACAGGTAAAAATAACATTTTGCACCAAGAAGGCTTTTACATTTCACTGTGCTTACCAAATTGACACATCGTTTATGATCACTCACCTAGTAGTGGAATTCCCAGCATTGGTGTAACAGAGCTGCTTGGCTAGGTCAGAGTTGAGGCTCAGGTGATTGTGATAAGAAAGTCCAGCACTGATTTGCAAAAAGGCCAAGAAGTGTCCTGGAACACAAGACTTGAATCTTGATACCACTGGCTTCAGACACTATGCCTGATGGACTGGAATAGCTCTCACAGAGGCCAGACAACAGGGAAAAATGGCTGGGGTGATCCCCTATGTGACCTGTCAGTGCTGGGGCTCTTGAGAGCTAAGTCACCATAAGGGAAGAACTGTCATAACAAAACCAAAACCAAAACCAGCAGCAAGGCCATAGTGTCTTAAGGAGTGGTTGCTCCTGGTGTACGGTAGGGGGTGCTACCAAAACCCATCCTGACTTTACCATCTGGGTGAGTAAGGGCCTAAGGAAAATACCTGTTTCTAACTTGTGAGTGAGTTGTCCAGAGAAAATTGGGCACTGAAAAACTTTATTATGGACCACCCCTAAACTCCTTCTCATTTTTCAAGGTCAGTTTTAGGTGACAAGATGTCCAGCATTGGCAGGATGGTGTGACCCCCTGGGTGGCCTGTCAGTGCCTAAACTACTAGTAAGGTGACAAATGAAAGAATTTGCTGGGCTAACCACTTAACATTGTGAGGTTCAAGCAACTTTAACTGAGGCCTCTTTCCCTTCTGAGTTCCCTAGCTCAGTGTTTATGGATATTTGTGTGTGTTTGTAGGCACCTTGGCAGGCTCTGGGAAATGACTTTAAATGGGAGATTCTGAGAAATTGGACTTCCCATGGTCAAATTGATGGGAGGCTTAGAGCTGGTGAAATTTGGATATTAATGTTATTATTATCCTTGTTGTAATGGTGAATGAAGGCTGAACTCTCTGGATTGCCAACCATCAGAGGATTCAAAAAGAGTGCTGATTTCTTACAAAGAAAATTTCAAGTTAAGTATTCCTTAATGTCAGACACTATATCCTGTATTTTTAAAGTGTTCACAAATCCTAGAAGAGTGCTAGTATTATACATAGTAGGTGCTCAAAGAAAAATTTAGAGTAAAATTTGTTGCCAATCCATTCTCTTGTGGCCTGAAGACTTGGAGTGCTTTAGTGGATTGTGGTTTCTTCTTGCAAATCGTCAAACTCTTCTCTGCTATGACTCATATTAACAGGAAGACTGGTGAAATTTCTTTTCAGCAATAACCGGAATGTGTTCTTTACTTTATTACTTATAAGTATAGTAGATTCACTAACATGATGACAGAGAGAAGTGAAACATTTTCTTAGGGGACTTTGGTGAAACTTCCTTCCTTTTTTCTTTATCAATGGAGTAATTATAAATGTAGCAGTAATTATACAGTGAACTGGTGTATTGAAAAAACTTGTCTACCTACTTTAAAGATACTTTCCAAATGAATTACAGTTACATACCACAAGGAATAAGTAATCGACAACAGACATTCATATTTTTTGTGCAGAACAAATATTAAATATCTGAAAAATTTACTAATTAGATAAAATTGCCTCCTCCCCCTCAACTACGGTAGCTCCATGAGTTTTGGGGAGTTTGCTTTGTTACTTATTGTGTGAAAGACAAGAACCTTTATTACACTCTGAAAATTTGAAACTGTATTGAAGTTGGAGTGGGCAAAGGCGGGAATGACATCACCAGATTTCTTTTTCTCTTGAGAAGTCAGTGAGTAACTGGGGTGTGTCAGTTTCGCTATAATTTTTGTCTAAGAGTATTTTCCTCTTTGAGATTTGTATTCCAAATATAATGTTGTTGCTTAGATAAATTCCCTGGAATAAATTATAAATCTTGTATATGAAGTTAAAACTGTCATCTCAGTATCTTTGATTTTGCTTCAGCAGCTAAATTAGGGATTGAGATTTAGGATTTAGTATTGCTTTGCCCATATTCTTGCCTCCCGGCCTTCTCTCCTTTTTCCACTCCTGTGATTTTAGGCTAAAGGAGAGGAAAGTGGGAGAAAGAAAATATTGGAGTATGACCTTTATATTCCCTTCCTTGTTTTTCAACCATATTTCACTAACAGATATTATTATATCTTATTTTATTCATCCAACCACTCGCTGTGGGAGCTGCTTGTATTGTCTTTGTTTCCCTGATGAGAACACCAAGGCACAGAGATTGTTAACCTGTGTGGAACCTGATTTCAACTCTATTTAATTCCCCAAAGCTCACTCTTCCCAAGCATGAGACACAGTAAATATTTGACCATTTCTGACTCCTTCATTCCTACACCATAGAGGACATGGCTGAGTTAGATGCAAAACCTGCGGCCTCCTCAGCCCTCTCTGACACCAGGTTTAACAGAAAAAAGGGGAGGACCATCTAGATTTAGAAGAGAAGAAAGGCAAGAAGACAGGAAAACAGAAGGGAATAAAAGCAAAATAGAAATGAGACCAAGGAGAGAGAAAGGGATATTTGGGAGAATTTGTGGAGAATGGGAAAAGAAGGATTAAATTCAAGTCCTTGAAAAATGAAAAATGCCCTCCATACTTGGACTATATTATATGGACAATATTTCCTAATATTTTCACCAGAAGTTCCCCAAATACTGAATACTCTCATCTAAAATTTTTATCTTTTTGAAATGTAAGGAATTCAGATAATGATGATTTATTCATGGAAAGGAATACATAATAGAGGCTCAAATGGCTTGTCTCTACCAATCTTTTCTGACCACTTATTCCACTCCTTTTTGATTGTTCTCCATTTCCTTTTATCTTATCCATATCCTCTGACTATATTCAAGGTGATGATCGTGGTGTGCCTACTGCACCCAAAATATTATGGGGATGGAATACAAAGAGAATGTTACTAATCATCTAGGAATGGAAGCTTCCATTTCAAATCTTAGTTTTCATAAAGCATACATTTCTCTATATTTTGTTCTGGTGGTCAATCCTGAGTCTTGAGAATTGACTTTATATTCTTACTGGTTATTGCTAATATAGGAAAAATAATGCTTTTTGTATTATCTGTCTTGAATCTTGCTATGTCATTTCATTATTTTATCAGTGCAACTTGTTTTTTTAGTTTTCTTAGATTTTTAAAAAAAGTTAGATATTTGCAATTAATGACAGGTTTTTTTTTTTCCTTCCAAGATATTTACCTTTTCTGGTCTTATACATTGACTATGAAGTCTAGTACAGTGTTCAAAGATAGTGGTGACAGAGTTCATCCTCTTGTTTCTCTAACAGAAATGCTTCTAATGATTTATCACTAAATATGGTGTTTAGTTTTCTGATTCTCTATACCAAATTAAGGAAGTGTCATTCTCAGGACACTTAGTCATAGGATTGGACCTAAGTTCCAAATAGGGCCAATTAGAATCTTCTCCTGGATTGATACAAGACACCAGAGTTTGGGGATTTTCCTTTTTCTACTTTGGCTTTTAAACTAGGGAGATGAAATTTTGTGGCTGTAGATGTCCATTTTCTCTGACACATGGAGAGAACCTACATGAGTTAAGAGATAAACTGAGCTGGGGAAAACAGTGGGAAGAAAGATAGTCTTATGACAGTAAGCTGTTGAGCCCAGTCATGTTGGAAGCTAGCACTATCCTATGGACTTCTCAGGTATATGAATCAATACAGAATCTGTTAAAGCAGATAGATTTTTTTTGTTTTTGGCTGCACTGGGTCTTTGTTGCTTTTGTGTGAGCTTTCTCTATGTGGTGAGCGGGGTCTGCTCTTTGTTGCGGTACACAGGCTTCTCATTGTGGTGGCCTCTCCTATGGAGCACAGACTCTGGGTGCACAGGCTTCAGGAGTTGTGGCACACCGGCTTAGTTGGTCCATGGCATGTGGAATCTACCGGGACCAGGGATTGAACCTACATCCCCAGCATTGGGAAGTAAATTCTTATCTATTGCACCACGAGGGAAGTCCTATTGCAACTAATTGGAAATGGGTGCCTGACATTTGCATTCGAAGCAGTCTTGACTAATAAACCTCCTAATTTTTTCAAATTTATGGATAGAAATAATACAGTTATCTTATATATCTTATAATTCCAAAAATCTCTCCTATCCCTGTAGTTAAGTTCTCATCCCTAAATGGTATTTTTTAATAATTCCTTTTAAAAAAATTATAGTTTCCTATAATTACTGGTTTTTAGGAACATGGTTTTATTGATCAAAACCCTAATGACCTTATAAATTTAATAAAAATTTAATTTTTATTTCCTTCTATTTATATTCCTTATATTACTTTTAAATTATATATTATTTAATGTTACTGTTTTTCTTCAATTTTGTGCTATTTATTTCAAAATTTACCATTCTCTAGAAGATGCATTTAAGGCTATAAATTTTAATTTTCTCTGCATACTGCTTTATCTGTATTGTAGAATTTCTCAGGTATAATGCACTTATGTTACATATTTCTAAGTTATTTGTAATTTTTCTTTCCATTTTCTCTTTTACTCGAATTATTTAGAAGGAAATTTAAAATTTTCAAACTATATACATATAAAATTAAAAATTTTTAAATTAATTTTTAGAATAGTTCCAGATTTACAGAAAGATTGTAGAAGTAGTACAGAAATCCCATATAGTCTCCACCTATTATTAATATCTTACAGTAATATAATACATATGTTATAATTAATGAATCATTATTTACTAAAGTCCATACTTTATTTAGATTCCTTTTATGGCACCCCACTCCAGTACTCTTGCCTGGAAAATCCCATGGATGGAGGAGCCTGGTAGGCTGCAGTCCACGGGGTTGCTAAGAGTCGGACACGACTGAGCGACTTCATTTTCACTTTTTCACTTTCATGCATTGGATAAGGAAATGGCAACCCACTCCAGTGTTCTTGCCTGGAGAATCCCAGGGGCAGGAGAGCCTGGTGGGCTGACATCTATGGGGTCACACAGAGTCAGACACGACTGAAGTGACTTAGCAGTTTTTATCTAATGTCCTTTTATTATTTCAGAACCCCACCTAGAACACCATATTACATCTAGTTGTTTGGTCTCCGTAAGTTCACCTGGCTGTGTCAGTTTCTCAGACTCTCCTTGTTTTAGATGACCTTGACAGTTTTGAGGACTATCAGATTTCTCAGTTGTAAAGTTACTCTTTCCTTCCCACTTTCTACCTTGTGCTGTGTGGAAGGACGTTACTAATACTGCCCACACATAAGGAATGCGGAATTATGCTCACATCTTTGAAGGTGGAATACCTCCACAATTTACTTTGAATTGTTCTGCAAGGGAGATTTGTCTCTTTTTATTAATTAATTCAGTACTTTATATCAGTATGGACTCGTGGATATTTGTTTTTATACTTTGGGTTATAATCCCATACTACTTTACTTATTTTGTTGTTTAAATTGATTCATTTTGCCTGTTTGAAGATATTTTTACTTGGCCTTGGTGTCCCTTTTCCAAATCCTCATTATTGTGGTATTATGGATTTTCTGTGAGCATTTCCTTACTTTCTTCCACTGTAAGATGCTGCAGTTTCATCCCATATATTTTCTGTTCCTAGAAAGAGTCACGTCTCTATGGAGCTCTGCTTCCTTTGGAGAACGGTGTTAGAAACCAATATTGGAGCACTAGATGTGCTTGTTACTACTGGGGTGTCATTGTTTCTAGATTCTCTCAGCTGATTGAACAAGGAACTATACGTGTATAGATGATCTGTATATATACACATATAATAAATATTTCTATATGTAACTATATCTATATTTAGCTAAATATGAGTTCATAATTATGTCCCTAACTCATATCTGTTACCACATGGATCACTCTATTATAGCTTGCTCCACTTGCTTATCTTTGTCAACTCTTTCTGTCTGCCAACCATTTCCTTAACTGCTCAGTTACCATGTATAGCAGTATCCGGATTGTTAACCCATACCCTCATGGACTATAATCTTAACAACTAAAGTCCGCACTGCCCCCAAAAGTTCTCTGTGCTTTGACTATTCAGATATCCATCCTCTTTTCCTTAAACTCCTGTGAGCCACTGATAATTTTTATCCTCTCTATTGTTTTGCCTTTCCCAGAATGTCATATAAGGCATTATTACAGAATGTAACATTTGCTACTGACTTTTTTCACTTGGTAATATTAGTTTAAAATTCATCTTTGTCTCTTCATGTTTGATGGCTTGTTTATTTTTATTGCTGAATAATATTATATTGTTTAGATATGCCACAGTTTGTTTATGACACAGTATGCCATTTGTGTCTTGAAGGGAAACTTGACTGCTTCCAATTTTGGGCTATTATGAATAGAGATCCTATACATATTTATATGCAGGTTTTGTGTGAACATAAGTTTTCAAGTCAATTGTGTAATTAATTTGGAGCATGATTGCTGGATTTTATGATAAAGCTATGTTTACCTTTGTAAGATAATGCCAAACTGTCTTCCAAAATATAATTTTGAATAAATGTTCCTGTTACCTTTTATATCCTCATTAGCATTTGCTATTGCCAGTTTTTGTTTGTTTGTTTTTGGATTTTAGCCATTCTAATAGGTGTAGTCTACCTCATTATTATTTAAACTTGGTATTCTCTAATGTCAAGTAATGTTGAGCACGTGCATTTTTGCCATCCGTATATATTTTTTGGTGAGACACGTGTGAAGATCTTTTGCCTATTATTAATCAGGCTGTGTTCACACTGTTGCATTTAAGAGTTCCTTGTATATTTTGGATAACTGGCCTTTATCAATTATGCCTTTTGCAAATATATTTTCCCAATGTGGCATGACAACTCATTCTCTTGACAGTGTCTTTCACATGGCAGAAGTCTTTAACTTAATGAAGACCAGCTTATCAATTATTTCTTTCATGAACTGTACATTTTGTGTTATCCAAATTCATCCTCGTTTTCTCGTAAGTTATCTTCTAGGAGTTATATAGTTTTGCATATTTATGTTTAGGTCTGTGATACATTTTGAGTTAATTTTTGTTAAGGGTATAAGTCTGTGTCTAGATTCATCTTTCTGCATGTGGATGTTAAATCGTTCCAAGCACCATTTGTTGAAATGACTGTCTTTTCTTCATTGTATTGCCTCACTCCTTTGTCAAAAATTAGTTGACTTTATTTTTGTGGATCTATTTCTGGGTTCTGTATCCTATTTCATTGATATATTTGTCTATTTTTTCACTAATACTGCACTGTCTTGATTACTGTAGTTTTATAGCAAGTCTTTTTTGATTTTGAGTGAATCAACATTTTATTATGTATTCACATTTAACATACTCATATAGTAATGTAAATGGGCTTCGCAGATGGCACAGTGGTAAAGCATCTGTCTGCCAATGCAGGAGATGCAGAAGATGCAAGAGATGTGGGTTTGATCCCTGGGTCAGGAAGATCCCCTGGACTAGGAAATGGCAACACATTTCCTAGAGAGATGGGAGTAGCTATGTGTGGGGCTAAGATCACTAAAGGTCTGGTCTGACACATTCACTGCATGGGAGACCTTATGTAGATGAGCCATGTGCAGATGAACAGCATGCAGATACCACATGGCAACCCAGTGCTGTGGAATTAAGGAAACTCCCTACCAACCATTGTGGCCACAACTACTATTGTAATTACTATATTACTACTGTATTACCGTGATGACTTCTACTTCCTAACAGGTGTGTGTGTGTGTGTGTGTGTGTGTGTGTGTGTGTGTGTGTGTGCTCAGTCGCATCTGACCCTTTGTGACCCCTCCTCTGTCCATGGGATTTCCCAGGTAAGGATACTGGAGCAGGTTGCCATTTCCTACTCCAGGGGATCTTCCTGACCCAGGGATTGAACCTGCCTTTCTTACATCTCCTGCATTGGCAGGCAGATTCTTTACCACTGTACCACCTGGGAAGCCCCTGTACATGGCTATATGATACAGTCATGTAATACTCTCCTAAGTTGTCTTCTTGCTTCTTCTGCGCCCCTGATGCCCATTCTCCCAATCCATTGCCCACACAACAATCAGAGTGCCTCATTTAAAACATGGGGGCATATCATGTGATTTGGCAATTCTAAACTTACATAGCTTCCCATTTCACTAAGAATAAAAGCCAGTATTTTTTATGATTCAATAGCCCATGTCATCTTGGCCTCTGTCCTCTTTTTTACCTCATCTACTACTCTCATCCCACCCACTCTACTCTGACCATCCTGCTCATGCCTCTTCTTTTTCTTTGCACATGTGGCTGCACTGTGGACCAGTCTTTCCCAGGTGGTCTCATTGTTCCTGCCCTTACTTCATTCTGGGCTCTGCTCAGATGTCATATACACCAAGAGTCTTCCTCTGACCCCCTACTCAAACTCACAAGTGCTCTGTTTCTTCCTATTCTGTTATCAGGTTGAATTCTCTGGAAAGAAGCAGACATAGACATGGAGTTTGGGATGCAAGATGTTTAAGAGGGATCAATGCCAGCGCAGAGAAGAGGGTGGAAGCAGGGTTAAGGGAAGAAATGGAACTGTGATTTGGGGAGCTTGGGAACCAGTATTGCTTACCAGAGATGGCCTGGGGGCCAAAATAGCAAGGCTTTTACAGCTCATCTTGCTTTGCCCTATGTGGAGGCTGTCCCAGGAACACTGGGAGGCATCCCTCTGCAGCTGAGGCAGGTCCTAAGGGCTCCACAGCTGGAGCCCATCAGCTGACCACACTCCCATCTGAAGGTGAACCTCACCTCCATCACACTTGACTTGGTTTTCTTCATTATACTTAGTACTCTTTAGGTATTCACTTGTTTATGTGATTACTGTCTTTCTCCAAAAGGATAGGAACTTGTTCATCTTGCTACATTCCTTGAGACTGGAAAGTTCCTCAGTAAATAATTGTGGAATAAGAGACTTCCTGCTAAATATCTTCATATCTAGTGCCTCATACTATCCACACAACAGTCCTTAAAGATCAGTTTTATTATTTATATTTTACACATGAGGAAACAGAGGTTTAGAGAGTCAGTAAGACCTTAGATTTAGGGGCTGTACAGCATCTGATTCAAGATTTTTTTTTTCCTTCTTATGATGAGATTTACTTTATTAGCAACTTCCAAATTTGCAGTAAATATTATTGACTAAGTTATAGAACTAATGCTCAGTAAAGCCAATCTACTAACACTGTGTTGTGATAAAGGGAAGTATGGCATTTATTGCAAAGCCAAGCAAAGAGGATGGGCTACTCTGCTTAAAAGACTCTTTGATGCATTCAGGAAGGGGCTTTTTAAAGGCAATGTGAGGGAAAGGATCAGGGTGTGTGAACAGCTCAGGTACATCCTTCTGATTGGTTGGTAGTGAGGTCACAGGGTGGTATATTGGGAATCTCAGTTATCAGTTTTCTGGCTCCAACTGTCTGTGGTCTATGTAGTAATGGTCAACAGTTAACTCCTTTCACCTGGTGGGGATTTTATATATGCAAAATAACTCAAGGGTGTAGCTCAGGATATTATCTATAGTCCTTGGAGAGGAATTAAGGTTTTGGACTTTGTTTTATTGCTAACCTGTTAATATTATTTTGTCTTGCTTAGCCGTTTTCATTTGTTTCTACATTTTCACACTTCTTTGGTTAAATTTGCTCTTTGGAACTTGGGAAAGGCTTAGGAGGCTAAAGCTTTTCTACATACAAGAGGCAGATTGACACAGGGGATCTATCCCTGGGAAGGCCCTGCAGTATCTGCTCAGTTTCAACCAAAGTCCCCATACTGTATATTACATCCCTGTGCATATTTATTTTATGATTGGAAGTTTGTAGCTCCTGATCCCCTTCCCCTATTTCATTCATTTCCCAAATTTCAAGTAAATTAGAAATTTTAAATTTATTAATACTTTTTCACTGCTAGATATAGAAATAAATTGAATTTTTTACATTACCTTTGTAGCCTGCAGAATTGATTATAGCACTATAATAGTTGTTTGTTCCAGGAGTTTTGTTGTTTTTGTTGATTCTTTCTGATTTTCTACACAGACAATTATGCCATCTGCCAACAGAGACAGCCTCCCCCTGCTTCCCTGCTGGTGTGTATACTTTTATTTCCTTTTCTTGTCTTATCCCAATAGCTAGGACTTCCAGGACTACCTTGAATAGGATTGATTGTAGAGGACATCCTTGCCTTGTTCTTAAGCTTTGGGGAAAAGAATATATTAATAGTTTCTCATCACTAAGTAGATGTTAGATACAGATTCTTTAAAGATGTTGCTTATCAAGTTGAGGAAGTTTCCCTAGTTCTACTTTGTTGTGGCATTTTTGTTTTGTTGTTTTTGTTGTGGTTTGTTTGTTTTTAATTTAATGAATTTTGGATTCCAAAAAGTGTTCTTTTGTGCATTAATTGATATGATCATGTGCTTTTTTTTTTTTTTTAGCTTGTTTATATACTGGATTAATTTAATTTTGTGAATTTTTAAAAATATTTTTTCACTCAGGCAGGTAAAATGTATAAACAGTGAAACACCCAGGTGTTAAGTTTGCAATTAGTTGAGTTTTATAATTAGATACAGTTATAAACTGACACTCCAATCAAGATACAGAACATTTCCTTCATCCTAGAATCATTCCATTATGTTCCAGTTAAACTTCATCCCTCCGTTCTGATTTCTGTCACTTGAACTTTATAGGAGTAATTTTATGTTTAATGTCCAGCTTTTATTGTTCAACATAAAGGTTTTTTGGATTCAATCATGTTGTTGTATGTATCAGTGGTTTATTTTTTTTAATAATGAGTAGTATCCTATTATATAAATATGCTATAATTGTTGATGATCATTTTAATTATTTCTAGTCTTTAGTTATTTTCATTTAAGCTGCTATTAGCATTTTCTGCAAGTCTTTTGGTAGACATGCTTTCATTCCTCTTGAATATATAGCTAGGAGCTAAACTGGATAGATACTTATTTAGTTTTACAAAGAAATCTATTTTTAAATGTTTCTATTTTAATGCCACAATTGGCTTTATACCTATGTCTCTGTATATCATTCTTTAAATGTTTGCTGTAGTCATTCCAATCCCAAAGAAAGGCAATGCCAAAGAATGCTCAAACTATCACACAATTGCACTCATCTCACACACAAGTAAAGTAATGCTTAAAATTCTCCAAGCCAGGTTTTAGCAATACGTGAACCGTGAACTTCCAGATGTTCAAGCTGGTTTTAGAAAAGGCAGAAGAACCAGAGATCAAATTGCCAATATCCGCTGGATCACTGAAAAAGCAAGAGTTCCAGAAAAACATCTATTTCTGCTTTATTGACTATGCCAAAGCCTTTGACTGTGTGGATCACAACAAACTGTGGAAAATTCTGAAAGAGATGGGAATACCAGACCACCTGACCTGCCTCTTGAGAAACCTGTATGCAAGTCAGGAAGCCACAATTAGAACTGGACATGGAACAACAGACTAGTTCCAAATAGGAAAAGGAGTAAGTCAAAGCTGTATATTATCACCCTGCTTATTTAACTTATATGCAGAGTACGTCATGAAAAACACTGGGCTGGATGAAGCACAAGCTGGAATCAAGATTGCTGGGAGAAATATCAATAACCTCAGATATGCAGATGATATCACTCTTATGGCAGAAAGTGAAGAACTAAAGAGCCTCTTGATGAAAGTGAAAGAGGAGAGTGAAAAAGTTGGCTTAAAGCTCAACATTCAGAAAACTAAGATCATGGCATCCGGTCCCATCACTTCATGGCAAATAGATGGGGAAACAGTGGCAGACTTTATTTTTGGGGGCTCCAAAATCACTGCAGATGGTGATTGCAGCCATGAAATTAAAAGACGCTTACTCCTTGGAAGGAAAGTTATGACCAACCAGCATATTCAAAAGCAGAGACATTACTTTGCCAACAAAGGTCCATCTAGTCAAAGCTATGGTTTTTCCTGTGGTTATGTATGGATGTGAGAGTTGGACTATAAAGAAAGCTGAGTGCTGAAGAATTGATGCTTTGAACTGTGGTGTTGGAGAAGACTCTTGAGAGCCCCTTGGACTGCAAGGAGATCCAACCAGTCTATCCTAAAGGAGATTAGTCCTGGATGTTCACTGGAAGGACTGATGTTGAAGCTGAAACTCCAATACTTTGGCCACCTGATGCAAAGAGCTGACTCATTTGAAAAGACCCTGAAGCTGGCAAAGATTGAGGGCAAGAGAAGAAGGGGATGACAGAGGATGAGATGGTTGGATGGCATCACCAACACAATAGACATAGGTTTGTGTAGACTCCAGGAGTTGGTGTTGAACAGGGAGGCCTGGCGTGCTGTAGTTCATGGGGTCACAAAGAGCTGGACACAACTGAGCGACTGAACTAGTCATTAAAATATGTATTCTTAATTTATAAGTCTACTTAAAAATAATATAGTACTACTTCACATAAAAAGCAAGACTCTTAGAACAATAATTTCTCCATCCTTTGACCTATTGTTATTGTTCTTTTTACATATACTTAATAATTTCTGCAATAACATCGTTTTTCCTTTAAAGTGTCAATTTTCTTTCACAAAAATTAAAAGGAGAAAAAAATTCACCTGTTTTATGTTTCTACATATTTACCATTTCAGGCACTGTTCATTCCTCCTATTGATCCATACTTCCATCTGATACCATCTTCTTCTGGTCTGAAAAACTTCTAGCAACTCTTGTTATGCCGGTTCTTTGATAATGGGATTTTTAAGCTTTTCTTCTCTGAAAATAGTTTTATTTCATCCTCAATTTCAAAGCCTATTTCACTAGATATAAAATGTACTGAGAGTGGTTTTTTTTTCCTGCAGCACTTACAAAATGTTATCACACTGTTTTCTAGCTTGCTTGCTTTCTGATGAGAAGTCGCCCATTATTTGTATCATTGCTTCTCTGCATGCAAATATGTCTTATTTTTCTGTTAATATGTTTATTTTAATTTTCAGTGTTTGATTTAGATATGCCACAGAGTTTTTGTTTTATATTTAATCCTGTTTGAATTTACTGCTGTTCTCAGTTGTATAAGCCGATGTTTTTCATTGAATTTGGAAAATAACCACTGTTATTACTTTACATATTTTTTTCTGTCCCAATTTTTCTTAATCCCTCTGGTACTTTAATTTTATGTATATTTACTCTGCTAAACATTGTCCTACATGTAACTGAGGCTCTACTATTCTTTTTTAGTCTTTCTGCTTTCTTCAAGTGGGGAAATTTCCATTGATTTATCTTCATGGTTGTTAACTCTTCTGCAAACTCTCATGTCCATCTAGGAAACTTTTCCTTTCAGATATTGTACTTTTCTGATTTGAAATTTCAACTTGATTAGTTTTTTATAGTTCATAGTTCTGAGAATCTCCATCTGTTCACTCATTATATCCACGTTTCCCATTATATTCTTGAATATATGATTGTTGTTGTTCAGTTGCTAAGTCATGTCCGACTCTTTGTAACCATGTGGACTGCAGCATGTCAGGCTTCCCTGTCCTTCACTATCTGCCAGAGTCTGCTCAAATTCATGTCCATTGAGTTGGTGATGCTATCTAACCATCTCATCCTCTGCTGCCTTCTTTTCCTTTTGCCTTCAATCTTTCCCAGCATTAGAGTCTTTTCCAATGAGTTAGCTCTTTGCATCTGATAGCCAAAGTATTGGAGCTTCAGCTAAATATATGATAGCCTCTTTGAAACCACTATCTGATCATTTCAACATCTGTGTCATCTCAGTGTCTTTTTCTATTAACATTTCTCTTTCTTAATCATATTTATATTTTCCTGCTTATTTTCATGTTCAGCAATTTTAAAAAACTCTGTGCTGGCTTTGTGGAACATATGTTGAATAGTATACATTATCTCATCATCTTAATGGCACCCCACTCCAGTACTCTTGCCTGGAGAATCCCATGGACGGAGGAGCCTGGTGGGCTGTAGTCCATGGGGTCGCTGAGAGTTGGATACGACTGAGCAACTTGCCTTTCACTTTTCACTTTCATGCATTAGAGAAGGAAATGGCAACCCACTCCAGTGTTCTTGCCTGGAGAGTCCCGGGGATGGGGGAGCCTGGTGGGCTTCCGTCTATGGGGTTGCACAGAGTCGGACACGACTGAAGTGACTTAGCAGTAGCAGTAAGAATGTTGAATTTTGTTGCTTTGGGTATTTAACTTACAGAACTTTTTAGTCTTGTCAA